>NC_044037.1:4877023-5247023 GCF_901765095.1 Microcaecilia unicolor | reverse complement strand
AGTTTCCACAATAGCTGTTCTAATGTTCTAGGGCCCACTGCATATTTATAATATGTATGGTGCTGCCTTTTCCTAGGTATTGGCCCCTTAGTATGTGAGTTTTGGAAGTTATGCCAGAATGGTAGATTTGCTTTAGGTCCAGAATGAATTTTTATACAGTTTTGTCTTACTTCATGATATGCTGACAGGGATGTTGTTGTTACTGAGATTGTACAACATGTTTTATGGGGAAATGTCCTACCTCTGCTCTAAGACCAATTGTTGGGGAAGAGGCCAAGTGATTCTGTGACTGCAGAATATATGTTTGAATTTAGTACTGGATGGAAGAAGAAGCATGTTGAGGGATTGTGGACAGAGCTGTGGCTTACTGGGGCTGAAGAGTGCAAATGGTTGTACTGTCCCCCTCCCAGCCCTCAATATGGTCCGGCAGGCTCTTGTTCTTCTGCCCTGGCTACAGTTATTTCTTGGGGTCAGGATGGATTGCAGCCAGGGTAGAACAGTGGTAGAGCAGGATGGTGGCGGGTGCCAGGTTTTTATCTTTCAAAAAGTTGCCAACCTTGGTTCATCATTCACGTGAAGATGGCGGGGGTCTCCAGCTGAAGACATCCGAGGTCCACTGAACCCCCCCCCCCCCCTGTCAGAAAACCATGGCGGTCAATGGTGGTGCTCCAAACCGCTAAATCCACCACTCTGGGCATACGCAGTTCTAATGCATGTACAGTTCACGTGTGAGAAGTGATTATGCCCTGGGATGCCAGTGTCAGTGGTTCGTGGCACTGCCTTTGACTCTGTGCTTTTCTAAACTTGGGTCGGCGGGCTGTGGATCTTCACCAGCTAAAGTATTTAGTTTTTAAAGTTCATGGGGGGAAGGGGGACAAGGGAAGAGGAAATGTCCACCCAACCTACCCACTGCCCCCTCCCCCAATTGCCTTCTGGCTACGTGCCTGCTGTAGTTATTCATTTTCAAAGGAAAAGACTTGCAGATTGCAGAATATCCCTCAAAATAATGCTCCATAATCTTTGCATGTTGAAAGTGCCCCAGTGTACACCACAAATAATACGGGCTATAGACAATTACCCCTGAAGTGTGGCTGTGCAGGGATTGTGGCCTCTATCACAGATTCTAACTCTAGAGCCTTTCTATCTTCTCCTCCTCCTCCTCCTCCTCCTCCGTCTCCCTGTTCTGTTTTAAGGATGACAAGAAAGCAAGTCAGAAAAATGGCAAACTTTGCAAGGTTAGAAATTAGTGAGCTATTTTAGGTCAGTTGTCTGAGTGGAGAGGTTGCTATGGGAACCCATTTAACCTTTCCAAGAGCTGCCTTGAAGGAAAAGCCTCCCGTCAGCTCTTCTCCACCAAGACGAGAGATTTGCTCTTGAGAAGGTGAGGAGGGGGGAGGGAAAGATGTTGTTGCTCACGGATGGACTATGTAGGCATATGGCCAACTAGGGTTGCCAACGGTTTGACAGAGAAAACTCAACACTTGCCCAGCTCCATGCCCCTCCCTTGCCCCCACATGCCTCGACCTTGTCCTGCTCCTATGCCCTGCTCCAAGCCTCTTGCCACACCTACTGTTGCACTTCCCCCATCCCGTCCCTCTCCAACCAACTTTCCATACCGTTGACATCTCAGAATAAAAAAATGACACATGTACATATGCTCTACGATTATTTCACAAACTCTGTTTGAAGTTATGACAAACTAAAATGATATTACAGCTGTGATGTCACCTCAGTACGACCTATACACAATCCTTCTACTGGAAAACACAATACACAAAAGCACACTCAAAACCTTACTATACCATAACAGCAATAACTCCCAGGACTCAAAGAACAACAACCTTATCCGTGAAAAGGCAGCACTGCAAATATTATACCAGGCCCTAAAACACCAATACACCACCTAGTGAAAAAAACTAAACAAATGGGAAATCTATACAGAAACTACCATACTTTGGTCAAACGCACAAAACACAGATAGACCCTCAACAAATATGAAACAAGGGCCCACAGATCAGGAATAGATACAAAGGCAACCCCCCCCCCCCCCCCCCCCATAAATCTGAAGAAGTTAGACTCTGTAAGACCTACCCCTCACTTTATACCGCTGACTGATACACCCCTCCTGTCTCTTATCCCGCTAGTTCACCCTGTTAGATGCTTTTCCCCCTGCTTACTCCTTGTATACTTTTCTAAGCTTCCTATTCTGTAATTTTATTTCATGTTTTGTAAGCCACATTGTGCCTGCATGAGTGGGAAAATGTGGGATATAAGTGAACAATAAATAAGTAAATGAATAAACATATCAGAATGCACATTTCACAAAGTTGACTTGTTTCAATTAGTAAATTCATAATAAAATACTTTTTTTTCTCCCTTTGTAATCTGTTTCTTCTGCTTGTCTCTATTGTTTTCTATCTTTCCAGGGTCTCCTGTCCGTTTGACATTTCTTCTCTCTCTACGTCTACCATCCATCTTATTTCTGTGTCTCTGTCTGTCCTGTCCAGTATCTCTCCTCTGTATCCCTGTTCTTATCCTCCACCCATGTTCAGCATCTGCCTTCTTAGTGTCCCTATCTTCCTCTTATATTCAGTATCTCTCCTTTGTGTCCCTATCCTTCTCCCTATAATCGTCATTGCCCCTCTGTGTACCTATGCCATCCCTTTTCCATCTTTGCTCCTCTGTGATCCTGTTCCTATGCTTACTCAATGTCCACCATCTCTTCTCTGTGCCCGGTCCCTCCACTCTCTCTTCCCTTCCTCCCTACCCTAGTTCCAGCATCTCTCCTGCTCTCTCCCCTGCCCCACCCTCACAGTCTGGCATATCTCCCTCTCTCCCTTATATGGTACTGAAGTCTCACCCAGTGCATCCCAGGATGCATCGGGCAGGATAGGGTGTCACCATTTTGAAGGCGACGTTCACAAGAGGAGGGACTGGTACTCCCTCCTCCTGTTTCAAAAGTTACAGCAGGGGGATTTGGGGGGGCACTATGCCACCAGGACTTTGGGCAATAGACCACCAGGCTGGGTGGGGGTGGTGCCCACTGGGCCACCAGGGAAACAGTCCTCAGCCCCTTGTGTCCAGGTGGGGCAGTGGAGGTCCACTGGACCTCTAGCCCCTTGTTTGTAGGGGTGGATAGTGGGATCTGGAGGTCCACCAGACCTCCAGCCCCTTCTATTACTCTGACAGGTCCAAGTTTTTTTTTTTTTTTGGCAGCCTGGACCTGTCAAACATCTTCTGCGGGAGGATCAGAGAAAGTTGAGGTGGGTCAGGTGATGATCAAAACTAATAGCACACATAAATTTGCCTGCTATTAATTTTGATAATCGGGGCTTTATTTTTCCACGCTGTTCCAGTGCTAATTTTAGAGCACTGTTCAGAACAGCGTAGGGAATTTGATGATCTACCCATACAGGAATGGTCTGGAATTTGGCAGCTATGATTTAATACTAAAAAATGCAGGGTCAAGCATTTAGGTTGCAAAAACCCAAGGGAATGGTACAGTTTAGGGGGTGAAGGACTTTTGTGCACGAAAGAGGAGCAAGACTTCGATGTGATCATATGTGATGATGTTAAGATGGCCAAACAGGTAGAAAAGGTGACGGTAAAAGCTGGAAGGGTGCTTGGCTGCATAGGGAGAGGAATGGCCAGTAGCAAAAAGGAGGTAATGATGCCTCTGTATAAATACTCTGGTGAAACCTCATCTAGAATATCGTGTATAATTTGTTAGGAGCCTCTAGTGACGGAGAAAGTACCTGTGTATAATGTCTACAGTACTGAATATGTCTAGTAGTGTTATAGAAATAAGTAGTAATACTATTTTTTGGATACTTCCTGTAAGGACCCCCAGGTGAACCCTTGTTCAAGGGTGTTATCTGTGGGACCCGGGAGGAGGGGGAGGGAATTTTCTGCATGGCCCTTACTCTTACAGATCTAGTGTGGTGTCTGGTTACTGAGCCTTGACCTTCTCTGTAGGGGTTCTCCCAGAAATAAGTCAACTCCCCACAAGGTCAATAACTGTAATTCCAAATTTAATAGCAACCCAATGGGATCAAACTTCAGAAAGAATCATTGATGAAGCTAAACAGTAGCAAAAGGAACAGTTGAGGGACGTATACTTTCTTGTACAGATGCACAACAGCTTTACTCGGCTCAGCTCCTGCCAAGAAGGTTTGGCTCTTCCTTGCGTTCCTCTCACTCATTTCTTTCTGTGCTCTACTGGCAGGTTCCCAGGACCCAAGCAGGTACAAGATGTTGTAGAAGTATCTCCTGGGGACTGAATCTACCTGAGGCTCCAATGCTCCCTCTTCCCCTTTGTGTAAATATGAGGACACTTCCCTGGCAGCCCTTCCCAATCTTCTTCTTTTGTCTCCCCCCTGGCTTGTGATGTCCAATGTTCAGTCCAGTTTGGTACAAAAGAAACCCTTCAGCATCGCAGCTTCCATGCTGTACTTGGGGTGATTCTAACCTTGCTGTGAGAGCCGAGTCAGAGTTTCCAATCCAGATCGGCTTCCAGGAGAAAGTAACCAACTGTATCTTCCTTCTCTATAGGGAACGTGGTGTATCTCCATCCCAAGCCCTACTACATGAGTGCAATAGACAAGGGTTGTGGAAAAAGAAAGGTTCTCTCCAAAACCATAGGATACATATATAGTCTCCAAAACTACCCTCCCAGTCCCCCCATGGGGTTGGGCTCTTCAGCTGCTCTATGGAAAATTAGTAGGTGTGGATTTATGCTGATTCCAGGGCACTGACTCCTCTGCAACACCCAGCAAATCCCAAAATTAGGTGTTAACAGCAGGCTTTAGTAACACCTGGGTCACAAGCCAGTAAGAGCCAGCAATGCATGCAAGAGCCATAAAGCTAATATGCAGTCTGCTACGTCTTCCACTCACCAAATGGAAAATCTACTTCTGTTGTCTGGCCGAAGCTTTTTCTGATTATGATGATTACAGTTGCTTTTCCATTTCTAACTTCTTCTCCAGGCTCCTTTCAGTTTTGCCTTTATTTTATCTCCTCTTTTCATTGCTTCCTCCCTTTCCTTCATATCAGTCTTTCCCTTTGATTTTGTTTCCTCCATTTTCTCCCTTACATCGCCACCACTTCATTACCTCTATCCACCTCTCCTTTCTCATTCCTCTTCTTTCCTTCACACCCTCTCACCCTTCTGTTCTCCCTGTCCCGATGCTTCACCTCCATCTCCCTCCCATCAGCTCCTGCTATACAGCTCTATCCTTCCCATCATCTCTATGTTGACTGTCTTCCCAACCATCCCATTTTATTCTCACTCCATTTTAACCATTTCATTCCATGCAACCCCTCTCACATTCTCCCATCCTCTCCAGTCTGACTCCTTCACCCATTCTCCCCACTGACTTCAACCTTCAATGATCTCTTCTCACTATTCCCCTATCACTTTCTCTGATTTCCTCACCCTCAGTCACTCCCTTGCATGCTCTCCCCTTCCCGTCTCTCTCACACACAGCCTCTCATTAGCTTTGTGGCTCTCTGTCTCTTTCAAAATATCTCTTCCATCACAACCTCTACACTCTTTGTCACATGCCCTCTCTCCCCACCCCCAAAGACGTAGCCAGCCCTCGATTTGGGAGGGGGCATGAGGCCAAAGTGTGTGTGGGAGGGCACATTTTGCCCTGCATCCCCATCGCTCTTGACCCCTGCCGTAACCCCACATACCTGGGCTGGTGGGTGTCCCCAAGTCCTGCCAGCAGAAGCTTTCCTGCAGTGATATTCGCCACCGTGCTGTTCCTCACCCCACCTTACTCACACCCTGCCTGATCACCCCCTCCTTTCTCTGGAGTCGGGGGCAACCCAGTGCCTTTGGTTCTCACTCCCGACCCTAGGAAAACAGAAAGCATTTGGACTTGGAGGGAGGAGGAGGAAGCAGCAAAGGAGCTGTTCTGAGCAGGGGCGTAGCTAGGTGGGGCCATGGGGGCAAGGGCCCCCACAGATTTAGTTCTGGCCCCCTCTACTTTGACCCCCCCCCCCTCCCACTGCCGACCCTTTCCACCAGGTACCTTTGCTGGCGGGGGTCCCCTACCCCCATCAGCATTAGTCTTCTTCAGCGCCAGTCTCCGGCGCTGAAGAAGACTGAGGCTGGCGGGGGTTGGGGCCCCTGGCCAGCAAAGGAACCTGGCAGTGCCGGTGGGGGTTGAAATTGGCGGGGGAGGGTCAGCGGCTGGGGGAGGGGGGCTAAAATGTGCCCCCCACCTTGGGCTCTGGACCCCCCTCCTGCCGAGGTCTGGCTACGCCTCTGGTTCTGAGTCCTTTTTGTCACTGTAGGGGAAGGAGAGAAGGCACGAGAATCATCATTCTCCACCAGGGCCGAGAGACAGAGCTGGGCAGTCACCGCCACCCCCCCTGCTGAGGCCGCTGCTGCCCCCCGCTCACCCCCCACTTAGGAAGCTGCCGTCCCCTGCCCCCTTACCTTCCTGTATCTGCTCCTCCATTGGTCTGTCACTCTCCTGCTCCTGTGTGTTGGGACCTGGGTTATCATGTTAACGCAATCACTCGGGTCCCATCACAAAAGAGCAGGAAAGACACAGACCCCACCACCGGGCCCCCCTTGGAGGCTGGGCCTGGGGAATCTTGTCCCCCACCCCCTTCAGCTGCCCTGTTATCCACTTGTCTCTCATCCCACAGCCCACCGGACCTGACAGAAATACCTCTCCTGCTCTGCCTGCTGACTGGTGACTCACTAGTGGTGAGAGATTCCCTGCAGTATTGTTCAGGTGAAGAATCTGAAGGCAGTGGCTTGACTCGAGCTCCTATAATAGTGACCCAGAACCTCAGACCCCTCTCTTTCAACTTGGAATGTTGAAAACAGCTGAAGTTGTGAAAACAGTGAAAAAGTGCAAATGAAAAAAAGTCTTCAAATATCATATTTTCTTCATTCCAAAAACAGGGAAACTGCTCATAAGTTCATTCGCCTGAAAGCAAAAATTTAGACCCCTGCATTCATACACAAGCAAAGTTAATTGATAGGGATAGGAAGCAATGTCCTTTTGTGAATTAGGAATTGATTATTTAACAGAAAACAGAGGGTAGGGTTAAATGGCCATTTTTCTCAATGGAGGAGGGTGAATAGTGGAGTGCCACAGGGGTCTGGACTGGGACCGGTGCTATTTAACATATTTATAAATGATGTGGATATCAGAAAGACAAGTGAAGTTATTAAATTTGCAGATGAGACAAAACTATATTCAAAGTTGTCAAAACACTTGCGGACTCTGAAAATTTGCAGGAAGAACTTAGGAAACTGGAAGACTGGGCATTCAAATGGCAGATGAAATTTAATGTGGACAAATGCAAAGTGATGCACATTGGGAAGAATAACTTGAATCATGGTTATCTGATGCTAGGGTTCACCTTGGGGGTCAGCACTCAAGAAAAAGATCTAGGTGTCATTGTAGACAAAACACTGAAATCTTCTGCCCAGTGTGTGGAGGTGGCCAAAAAAATCAAACAGGATACTAGGAATTATTAGGAAAAGGATTGGTAAATAAGACCAAGAATATTATAATGCCTCTGTACTGCTCCATGGTGCAGCCTCACCTTGAGTTTTGTGTTCAATTCTGGTTGCCATATGTAAAGAAAAGATATGAATTAGAAAATGTTCAAAAATGAGCCATCAAAATGATAAAGAGGATGGAACTCCTCCCGTATGAGGAAAGGCTAAAGAGGTTAGGGCTGTTCGGCTTAGAAAACAGATGGCTGAGGGGGATATGATTGGTGTAGAATGAATAAAAGTGAATCAATTTTTCACTCTTTCAAAAAGTACAAAGACTAGGGGAAATTGCATGGAAATACTTTAAAAACAAATAGGAGGAAATATTTCTTCACGCAAACATTAGTTAAGCTCTGGATCTCGTTGCTGGAGGATGTGGAAACAGCAGTTACCATATTTGGGTTTGAAAAAGGTTTGGACAAGTTCCTGGAAGAAAAGGCTGTTATTGAGATTGGTAGCATGGAATCTTGCTACAATTTGGGTTTCTGCCAGCCAGGCACTTGTGACCTGGATTGGCCACTGTTGGAAGCAGGATACTGGGCTAGATGGACCATTAGTCTAACCCAATTTGGCTGTTCTAATGTTCTCTTCTGCCTGAGAAGTACCTGTAAACCTTTCTTGAAGTCACAGCCCAAACCTGGAATGAAATGAACTGGAGAAGAAGCTGATAAACTTTTCGACTGCACTCGTAGGAGTCCAATGATAAGGTGATCCAGGTCTGAACCTCTGTCCTTTACTCCCCGGGCCCAATGTTGAATGTGCTCCTTAAACGTTGCTCTAAGTTCTGATATCTTCCAGCTAACTTGTAATAGTAGAGCAAAACTAGCCAGAGTAAGGGACTTGAAACATGCATATTTGTAAGAACTGTGGTTTTCCACATCAAACCATCACTAAAGTGATTACCATGGCGTCACCAATCAGTGGAAACAATGTCATATGAAACAGAAGCAAGGCACTTGGCAGGAGACTCTCCATTGCTCAATAAGTAAACATGACCAGGCAACGAGTGAGTGAGTATGCTCTCTAAAAGAGTTGCCAACGTCAACAGAAAGAGGTTAACTGCAGGCCCTGCACCCCATCTGAGAGGCAAGAGAATCCTGCAGGCCTCAGACCCTAACTGAGAAACAGAAGGATGCTATAGGCTTAATTCTGCAGGCTTTGGGTCCTGTTTGAGAGTCAAAAGGAGAAATTATGGAGACCCTAGACTCTATCTGAGAGTTCATAGGCTGTATCTGAGAGACAGAAAGAGAATTCTACTGTCTTTGGGTCTTAGCTGAGAGACAAGAGTATTTGCAGGCCCTACTGAAAGATAGGAGGGGGATCCTGCAGGCCCCAAACCTACCTAAAAGGCAGAATGAGGATCCTTCATACCGCAGACCATATCTGAGAATCAGAGACACCAAGCTGTATCACATATTACCATATTTAAAAGGCCAACCGTTCTCCAGCCCCCCCCCCCCCCCCCCCCCCCCAAGTAGTTAGGTCAGAGGCAGTAAAAGGAAACTGGCAGTGTGGAAACACAAAAAGCACACACGTCCTGTCTCTGTGACTCCTTTTCAATTATGTGCCCTGATTACAAAGGCTGATCATAAGTAACCGCTTATTCGGGGACTCACTAGGGTACTGAGACCTTGCCACTGAGTCCCAGTCCTTGGTCTGATGTAAACAGTGGTGGTGGGTGGGGGAATTGTTTCTTCAGGCCTTTAGGACTATCACCACTCAAAAACCACTTGGCACACCAGAGTCATTATTCCAAACAATTTAAATTATACTGCAGTAAAGCTTGTGATAATTGGACAAAGTGTAAATCTTGTGGGTGATGAATCTAAATTTACGTAATTTTACAAGACTCCAGTTCGTGCTTCTTAAATCTCTTGTTTTCTCCAGCCAAAATGGCCTTGGGAATGGGATGCAGACTTGCTGAAGTTCCTCAGGTCTCCTCCACTCTGCTCTTCCCTGGCACTATCAGATTCAAACTGTCTCTTGGTTAGGTTCAGTGGTGAGAAACCCAGATGCCAGACTGACATAAAACACTTCCTGCTGCAGATTCCTAAGTAACTTAGACAGTCCA
The DNA here is from genome assembly GCF_901765095.1 of Microcaecilia unicolor. Classification (NCBI taxonomy): domain Eukaryota; kingdom Metazoa; phylum Chordata; class Amphibia; order Gymnophiona; family Siphonopidae; genus Microcaecilia; species Microcaecilia unicolor. Next base: position 5,237,427 of record NC_044037.1, on the reverse strand, counting down.
AATGCAGGTGATCATTAACTAAGTTATCTCCCTTTAGAAAGAGACTCAAGTAGCCCTTGGAAAAGGGAAAACTCACCATCCAAAGAAAGAGAAAGGAGAAAAAAACTAAAATGTCTAGATCAGTAAGACAAAAGGCCTTTTCCAAGGCACCCACAGCATCATACAGTATTATGCCACTCCTGCAACTAAAGCAGGAAAAGAGAACAGAGCCTCTCCCTCCAAACCTCAAGTCCTACTGCGAGAAGAGAGAACGCAACCTCTCCCTCCAAACCTCAAGTCCTACTGCGAGAAGAGAGAACGCAACCTCTCCCTCCAAACCTCAAGTCCTACTGCGAGAAGAGAGAACGCAACCTCTCCCTCCAAATCTCAAGTCCTACTGCAAAAAGAGAGAACGCAACCTCCACCTCCAAACCTCTACTGCGAGAAGAGAGAACGCAACCTCCACCTCCAAACCTCAAGTCCTACTGCGAGAAGAGAGAACACAACCTCTACCTCCAAACCTCAAGTCCTACTGCGAGAAGAGAAAACGCAACCTCTCCCTCCAAAAATCAAGTCCTACTGCGAGAAGAGAGAACACAACCTCTCCCTCCAAACCTCAAGTCCTACTGCGAGAAGAGAGAACGCAACCTCTCCCTCCAAACCTCAAGTCCTACTGCAAAAAGAGAGAATGCAACCTCCACCTCCAAACCTCTACTGCGAGAAGAGAGAACGCAACCTCCACCTCCAAACCTCAAGTCCTACTGCGAGAAGAGAGAACACAACCTCTACCTCCAAACCTCTGCTCGTATTGTGGGAAGAGAAAACGCAACCTCCACCTCCAAACCTCAAGTCCTACTGCAAGAAGAGAGAACACAACCTCTACCTCCAAACCTCAAGTCCTACTGCGAGAAGAGAGAATGCAACCTCTACCTCTAAACCTCTGCTCGTATTGTGGGAAGAGAAAATGCAACCTCTCCCTCCAAAAATCAACTCGTAATATGGGAAAAGAGAACGTAGCCTGTCCCTCCAAACCTCTGCTTCTACTACACAGAGAGAAGACACAGCCTCTCCCACCAAACCTCCACTGCAAGAATTGATTCTCAGACTTTCACTTTGCTTCAACATTTGATAATTATGATTGATACCATATCATAGTTTTGTTAGAGGGATAGAATGAAACATGTCTCTTCAGATGTACATTTCGCCCAATTCCTTACTGTTTAAACATTCGATTTGTTATCCAGCATTTCATTGCTGCATTTAGGAATTTCTGTATATTTTCACTAATACCAAATAATTCAGTGCACTGTATGATCCAACTATGTGACAAACAACCCAAAGCCTTTCTGTAATCAATCCATGCCATATGCAAGTTTGTTTTTCTTCTTTTGAATTTTGCAGGCTCATCTTGTCAATAAGTAATCGATCCTTTGTTCCTCCTGAATTCCTACAGTTTCTCTTTTGTTCCACTGGGAAGAGAGAATTTGTTTGTTGTTAGGTAAATGATAAATTGAATTGGCTAAAATTCCAGTAAATAGTTTTAATGCGATTGGTAAAGTTGTAGGTTGGTAATTTCTGGAGTGGCTCCTTTTTTCTTATCTTTAAGGATTGAGAAAATCCTTCCTATTGTCATCCATTCCACCATGGATGCTCCATTCAATAAGGCATTTAATTATCATGTAGACTGGTAGCATCATGTAATTCATCCTGTCCAGGTATGGACCAATTTTTAATTGCTTTCACGTGATTCTTAACCATGTCAGTTGTTATAGTAACGTTCTTCATCTTCGGTTCATGTTTTTTGTCTTATCTAGGCTGAATTCTTATTGTACTTTACAGGGTTACTCCACAATTTTTTCCAGAGCTCTCACATTTTGCCTTTGTCTGGGCTCAAATCAGAGGATCCTCACAACGTCCCTGAAGAATTTATGCTGAGTTATAGAAACTGATGTTTTTTGGGAATAGTATCTTTCTAGCTTTTTACCAGCTCATTTTTGATCTTTTCATTTTGAAGTCTCTTCTTTTGTTTTTATTTTGTTACATTTGTACCCTGTGCTTTCCCACTCATGGCAGGCTCAATGCGGCTTACATGGGGCAATGGAGGGTTAAGTGACTTGCCCAGAGTCACAAGGAGCTGCCTGTGTCTGAAGTGGGAATTGAACTCAGTTCCTCAGGACCAAAGTCCACCACCCTAACCACTAGGCCACTCCTCCACTCACTTGCTACTTTTCATTTCTGTGTATTTTCCATTTTGGCTGCCTTTCGTTTAACTTGTTTTGCCTGTTTTATTTTTAGAACCGAATTCTTCAGTTGTGATATAGGTGGCAGAATACATGTATTGCTTTTTTCATCAATAGCCACTGTAGGACTTGTCTTTATGGCCATATTTAGCACCTCAGTCTTGAGTTACTTTTGTTCGTTCAATATCTTTCGTTTATGTGCATAACTTGTATGTATGTATGCATGTGTATATCTGTGTCTATACATTCTTATGCATTATTCTTTGTTATGTATCCTATACTGTTTATTGTAAACCACATTGAACTCAGACTTGTTTGGGATAATGTGAGATAGAAATATCATAAATACATAAATATCTGTGTGTTTTCATGTATATCTGTGTGTGAATACATGCATATGTGCATGTGTATTTCTGTGTACATATGCATGTATATCTATGTTTGCATGTATACCTGTGCGTATGTGTATAAATATGCATATATCTGTGTGTATATCTGCGTGCATATGCAATGCATGAATGTGTGTGTGTGTGTGTGTGTGTGTGTGTGAGAGAGAGAGAGAGAGAGAGAGAGTTAAAGCTGAAAGATCATTTTTTGGAAAATGGCAAGTGAAATACTAAACAGGTTAGGGGGATCTTCACCTTGGAGAAAAAATGTCCCGCCCTTGTGGAAGCAGGAAGTTACATCAGAATAGAGAGCTGCACGGCTTCCGTCCCCGCGGGAATCCCGCGGAACCCGCGGGATTCCCGCGGGGACGGAGGCAGTTCCTGCGGGGTTCCCGCGGGGATGGAAGCAGTTCTGCGGGGTTCCCGCGGGGACGGAGGCAGTTCCTGCGGGGTTCCCGCGGGGATGGAACCAGTTCTGTGGGCTTCCCGTGGAAGTGTAAGCTGCACCTGCACCAGCCTCTCATCTACCGAATACCAATTTATTTGAGTGCTGTCTCCTCCTCCTCTTCTTCCTTGCTTTAACAGCATAAATGTGGAAAGTCTTCCATTAAGGAGGTGGTAGAGTCACAAATGATGACGGAATTCAAAAAGGCGTGGGATGAACACAGAGGATCTCTAATTAGAAAATGGAAGTTATATAAAAGCTAACTTTAAATGGCTGCATGTGTGTGGATATGTCAAGTGACACTTAGATGGCGACTCTGGCTGTGATGAACTAGAGCTGATACCTGGCAGACTTGTATGTTCTGTGTCTCATACATGGCAATCTGGTGTAGGATGGGCTGGAAAGGGCTTAGACAGCAACTTCAGTGGCTGGAACATGAGGACAGTGCTGGACAGACTTTTACGGTCTGTGTCCCACAAATGAGAACATGAATAGGCTGGAGTGGGCTTTGATGGCAACTCCAGCAGTTGGAACATAAGGATGGGGCCAGATAGACTCCTGTGGTCTTTGTTCCAGAAACACAAAAGAAAGACCATAATCAAGTATATAATATCACACTCGTTGATTTAATGATGAATTGATCATGAGTGTGACTATTGGGCAGAGTGGATGGACCGTTCAGGTCTATTTGCTGTCACTTACTATGTTACTATTAATCCTCTTTGCTCCCAGGCTGGTGCACAGACCTCAGCTCTGACACAGGCACGAGAATCAGATGTCACCTGACCTACTGGCGCGTGCATGTGGCGGCCTCTCAGCACACACTGCCAGTGAATCAGAGACAAATCTTACATGTGCACACCAGAGTGTTCCAAGTTCCAACTTCCATTCCTTCCTTGCCTACAGTGCTGTGGCTCAAATCCAGAAAGGGAGCTGACTGGAACTTTCTTTTATGTACTATTAAATTCTTACGGGGATGGGTTAAATTCTTACGGGGATGGGTGGGGATGGGTTAAATTCTTGCGGGGACGGGTGGGGACGGGTTGGGATGGTTTAAATTTTTGCGGGGATGGGTGGGAATGGGTAAGATTCCAGCGGGGACGGGCGGGGATGGGTAGGATTTCTGTCCCCGTGCAACTCTCTACATCAGAAAGGTACAGGATGCCACAGGCAGCAGGCTCTGGGGTCAGCAGCAGATGACCTACGTGAATCGCTGAGACTCTATGGAGAAATGCTTTAATAAAGGTGTGTGTGGGGAGTGAATGGGTTCAGAGACAGGGAGACATGCTGGAGTAGGCTGACTCCTGTCACCCCTGTTTGTGACCTGGACTAACACGGTTGGAGACAGGACGCTGGGCTCAACGGACCTTGGTCTGCCAGCATATCTTTTCTTATATTTTTATCTAGACTGCCATCTGCTTTCCTCTCTGGTTCTCTGTAAATTCCCAGTGTCTTTTACCTGTTCCTTCCGCTGCCCTCTATATCTCTGCCAAGCTGGTTTAAATTCAGTGTAGTGGGCTGACCTCCCCCATCTTCACTGGGAGTTTTTGGGGGGTTATTTCATCATCTTCTTTGGTTCATACTGGTCCTATAATCCAATACTCGGTTTCCATGCCACATCTTATCACCACGTTTTGAAACAATCCATGGAGGCATCGAAACGAATGAGGCTTTTGTCCAAAGCCTTCAATGGCCCCTTGCTCAGTGCAGTTAGGAAATCAGATCAGACGTCCATGAACACTGCGGGTGTAGAACCAGGCTCCAAGGGGCCTGACTCTCTGAGATAGATTTTTTTTAAATTGAATTTTTACACTGCCTTTTCTCGACATCTATTGGTAGGCCCTGTGGCCTGGGAGCCATCACCACCTTCAATCACGTTGCATTTGATTTAATCCCATCATTGATTCTCTCCTTACCATTGGGTAATTCAATTAAGAAAAACTCCCATTAATAATGGATTTCTGCAAGACCAATTACAGACACAGAGGTTTTACGATAACTCAAGCAGACTTGATTTGTTTTACAGACTGTTTGATGCAAGCCAGTCTACAGATGTTGTTCCAGGTCTGGTTTTGCCGCACTGCCTGCAGGGAATTGCAGTTTTTCATAGCTGTGCTTTTCTTAGGGAAACCAGTACTCAGGGCGTTCTGCCAGATAGGAAACAGGCAATGATGTCAGCGAGGGCAGGGCGCAGCAGATGGAAGACTGCGGGGCTGGTGCAAGCAGCGAGAATGTATCGCTGCAGGTGCCGAGGACGCCTGAACGGTACACTGGGGAAGGATGGGGTTTAGAGGCAGGAGCGCTGATGCCGGGACATCACGGAGGAGAGGAGAGAGATGTGGGGTAGGGAACATATTGGTGGGGGGGGGGGGAGGCGAGTGCATGGAATGGCCCATCCAGTTTACCTCTGGGCCCATCCAAAATACTGAGTCTTGCTACGCTTCTAACCTAGAGCTTTTCAACCCTCACCTCAACCTTCCTATTCCCCATCACTCTCCTCCCCAGCTTCTAATTCCAATCGTTCACTAATTCTCCTTCCTCTCACTGTCCCTTATGTCCAAGATCTACCCTCTCCCCTCCCTTCCCCCACCCAGTATCTCCCTACTTTCTTTCTCCAGTGTCTTTATTCCTTCATATTCAACATCATCCCTCTAGATCCCTATTCCCACCCCCTCTCGTGTCCAGCATCTCCCTTTTCTTTTAGCCCCTTTCCACTGGTCTAGCATCTCCCATCATTGTGTCCCACTTTCCACTGTCCTTCCCCCCCCCCCCCACCCCCGCCCCATGGCTCTATTATGTTCAGATAGCATGTTTCCTGACCCACAGCTACCAAATGAAGCACTCTGAATCCCAAAGCTGTGGACATGTCACTAGCACTTGACAGAGAAAGAAAGCGTGTTGTCCTGCCTTTCACCCAAGCATCTTCTAAGGTGTATCTGCCACATTCTGCTCTCTCTTCTGCTATCAGGTCAGAGGAGGGGGCGGGATGCGGCAGAGCCTCCTCAGTGAGTACACGGATGCAGTGCATGGCCCTGTTGTATGTTATGTTATGTTACACGGGACTTGTCCGTAAATACCTATACTTAGTTCATTGTGGATCACAACTTGAAAAAAGAAGTTGAGACAAAACCTCAGGAATCATATAATAACATAAATTATAAGAACATATTGAAAAAATTATAAATGTTATCTCACATATTTATAAAATAAAAATAGTTTTGAGAACTTTACAAAACAGTTGATAATTCCTGAACAAATGGACTTCTAAAGTCCTCAGGGGTCGGTGCTGGGGCCTATTCTGTTTAATATATTTGTGGGCGATATTGCTGAAGGGTTGGAAGGAAAGGTGTGCCTTTTTGCGGATGACATGAAAATAGCCAATAGAGTGGATACCCTGGAAGGAGTAGAAACGATGAGAAGGGATCTCCGAACGTTAGAAGAATGGTCGAGGGTCTGGCAGTTAAAATTTAATACCAAAAAGTGTAGAGTGATGCACTTGGGGTGCGGAAACCCAAAAGAGAGATACCGGATAGGAGGGGAGAGATTAGTAAGCTCGACTCAGGAGAGAGACCTTGGGGTGTTGGTGTCAGAGTATCTGAAGGCGAAGAAACAATATGACAAGGTGACGGCCGTGGCCAGAAGGATGCTAGGCTGCGTAGAGAGGGGCATAACCAGCAGAAGAAAGGAGGTATTAATCCGCAAACAAACCTTTTCCAGAGACGGGAAGGCGGTAGAACTAGAGGACATGAGTTGAGGTTGAAGGGGGGCAGACTCACAACTAATGTCAGGAAGTATTTTTTCACGGAGAAGGTGGTGGATATGTGGAATGCCCTCCCGTGGGAGGTGGTAGAGATGAAAACGGTAATGGAATTCAAATAAGCGTGGGATAAACACAAAGGAATCCTGTTTAGAAGGAATGGATCCATGGAATCTTAGCGGAGATTGGGTGGCGACGTCGGTAATTGGAAACAAAACGGGAGCTGGGCAGACTTCTACGGTCTATGCCCTGATCGTGACTGAATAGATATGGATGGGCTGGAGTGTAAATTTAAGGGGCTTCGATGTTAGCTTCAGAACTTAGTACAAGAACAGTACTGGGAAGACTTCTACAGTCTACACCCTGAGAAAGGCAAGGACAACTCAAACTCGGGTATACATATAAAGTATCACATACCATGTAAAATGAGTTTATCTTGTTGGGCAGACTGGATGGACCGTACAGGTCTTTATCTGCCATCATTTACTATGTTACTATGTTAAAGATAGGGAATTCCACCAAGATGCAGCTAAAAAATCACGGGAGAAGTTAAATGGCTTCTTAAATGGAATGCCCTCCCACGAGAGGTGGTGGAGATGAAAACGGTAGCAGAATTCAAAAATGCGTGGGATAAACATAAAGGAATCCTGTTCAGAAAGAATGGATCCTCAGAAGCTTAGTGGAGATTGGGTGGCAGCACCGGTGGTTGGGAGGCGGGGCAAATACTGGGAAGACTTCTACAGTCTATGCCAAAAATGGCAAGGATAAATCAAGTACTAACAAGACAATCTTTCAGCGAAGTCAAGTGAGCCAATGTTGTCAGAAGTGATTCAGATTAATATAGTGGAGAAAAAGACCTCAGTAGTCTGCGCGTGGCAGCAGAACCAATATTGTTCTCAATGGCAGCTTCTTCAAGACTCCGTTATTATCATCGGTCAAAAAACTCCACTTGTTTATTAATTAAATCAATTATCACTCCATAAATCTTATTGATATTTCTAAATAATTATGACTCTTCTACGGCACTTCATAAGATATAAACTATGCCACTTAGCTTTGGATCTCTGCCCAACGGGGCTCTCCGTTTCACTCTGTAGTTGAGCTTCCTCAGGGGGCTAAGTAACTGTAGCCATTCACTGTGCCTGAAAACTAAAGTGATACCAAAATATTAGTGAAATGCTGCTCACAGTGAAAACTATGTGATAAACCATTTGTATTCACTGACCTTACAAAATGGCGCCCACCGTCTCTGGGATGCCGAAACTACAGGCTCGACCCGGAAGCAGGGTCAGGCTATTTAAATCGTTAATGTGATTGACACGTTTGAACCAAACACCTTTGCCAATTAATTAATTTAATGTTTTAGGTTTTAGAAAAACGCTGACCATTCAATCTGAACATTCAGGCTACTTGGTTCTCAAGACTGGAGTGTGAAAATCCATCTCTGTTCTTTTTGTATCAAAGTTTTGTTTCTGTCACCACCTCTATCGTTCAATGGAACGTGATCAATTATCAAGCAGCGAAAGGACTCAAAATCATGACCCTTGTCTAAACAATGTGCCTCTAATGGGGCTCCTCTTTTCTATGTTTTTATGCAGGAGCGATGTTCTGTGATGCGGTGATGTAGTCGTCTCTTAGTTTTACCTATGTATATTTTCTGACGTATACGACATGTGTTGTCTGACAATCTGTGTCATATTTCAACTTGAACCTTTTGCCATCTAGAGGATTTCTAAATTCCTGTGTCTCCAAAGTGATCATACATGTTTTACAATGTTGGCATTTTCTGTGTCCACCTGTGGCCATGTTGCGTGCCACCGGTGATAAATTGGCAGGGCTGATGATTTCTTTTAAGTTACGTGCCCTGGAAAAAGCTATTCTTATATGATGATCATTCAATATGGCATGGGATTGCATGATGGTCCAATTTCTCTTAACGATTTTGCTCAAGCGGTCACCACCCTTGGGAAACTGAATTACAAAGGTGTTAACGTTGTTCGTGGCTGGCCGAGCATGTGATGTTCCCTGGAGTAAGAGATCTCTGTTGTTGTGTTTCGCTCTCTTATATGCCGAGCTCACCACTCTTTCTGGATAGCCCCTTTTGGCCACATCGGTGCGGAAATTCTTAGCACAAATTTTGAAATCTTCATCCTTCTCACAGATCCTTTTAAACCTAAGGAACTGCGAGAATGGCAAGCTGTTCTTGAGATTAATAGGGTGGCAACTTTGGTATTAGAGAAATGTGTTTCTGTCGGTAGTTTTTTTTGAAAACTTTCGTACTAAATTTATGATTTACGATGCTCACATCTATGTCTAGAAAATGTACGTTCAGTGTGGAATACAAGTGGGTGAATTTGATATTCGGATGGCAGGAATTGAGCCAATCCACAAAATGTCCTAAAGATGTTACATCCCCATTCCATAACTTAAGCATAACATAACATAACATAACATAACTACGCATCCAGTTTCTCCTTTTTGGGCAGCCAGCTTTGGAACGCTCTACCCAGACCAATCCGATTAATAAACGACTTCTTGCCCTTTAGAAAAATGCTGAAAGCTCATCTCTTTAAGCAAGCCTACCCAAATGCCCCAACCTAATCTCGCCAACTTCCACCCCCAATTCTGTTCTGACTTAAATACCAACCTCCCATCCTTCTCTTTCCATCTCTCCTTAATTTTATCCCTCCTTACCCTTTCTCCCAAATTACACTACCCTATCCTGTCTACCCTCTTTTATCCTAGTCATATTTTATCTAGCTCAACTTATCATACACTACTAAGCCCAACTTTACATTGTTTTACTACTGTTTTATTAAAATTCTATCAACTTTGTATTTCAAATTACTATGTAAGCCGCATTGAGCCTGCATTGTGTGGGAAAGCGCGGGGTACAAATGTAATAATAATAATAACACATCATCGATATAGCATTTCCATATGGCAATGTTAGCTTTGAGTAGAGAGTTGTCCAACCATTTTTTCTCATACTGTGCCATAAATAAATTCGCAATGGAAGGGGCAAATGTCGCCCCCATAGCGATACCTGATGTTTGTAAATAAAATTCCCCAGCAAACATTAAATAGTTCTCAGTCAATGCCAATTTTGCGAGTTGTAATAAAAAGTCTGACGGAAGTCTATGAGGTCTGGTTCTTGTTTCTATGATATCGGATACTGTTTCAAGAGCTTCTAATTGTGGGATCGACGTGTATAATGCAGTAATGTCTAAGGTAACCAGAAGCGTATTGTCCCTAATTAGGTGATTGTGCGCTTCCAAAAGTGTCAGAAAATGTGTGCTATCTTTCACATATGTTGGACAGATGGTGACAAAAGGGTTTAAGATTACGTCAATAAATGAAGATAACGCTTCTAAAACTGAACCATTCGATGAAATTATGGGGCGACCAGGAGGAGATTGAAGACTTTTATGTATTTTAGGTAACGCATAAAAGAGTGGTATCGTACAGTGGTGGAAATAAGTATTTGATCCCTTGCTGATTTTGTAAGTTTGCGCACTGACAAAGACATGAGCAGCCCATAATTGAAGGGTAGGTTATTGGTAACAGTGAGAGATAGCACATCACAAATTAAATCCGGAAAATCACATTGTGGAAAGTATATGAATTTATTTGCATTCTGCAGAGGGAAATAAGTATTTAATCCCTCTGGCAAACAAGACCTAATACTTGGTGGCAAAACCCTTGTTGGCAAGCACAGCGGTCAGACGTCTTCTGTAGTTGATGATGAGGTTTGCACACATGTCAGGAGGAATTTTGGTCCACTCCTCTTTGCAGATCATCTCTAAATCATTAAGAGTTCTGGGCTGTCGCTTGGCAACTCGCAGCTTCAGCTCCCTCCATAAGTTTTCAATGGGATTAAGGTCTGGTGACTGGCTAGGCCACTCCATGACCCTAATGTGCTTCTTCCTGAGCCACTCCTTTGTTGCCTTGGCTGTATGTTTTGGGTCATTGTCGTGCTGGAAGACCCAGCCACGACCCATTTTTAAGGCCCTGGCGGAGGGAAGGAGGTTGTCACTCAGAATTGTACGGTACATGGCCCCATCCATTCTCTCATTGATGCGGTGAAGTAGTCCTGTGCCCTTAGCAGAGAAACACCCCCAAAACATAACATTTCCACCTCCATGCTTGACAGTGGGGACGGTGTTCTTTGGGTCATAGGCAGCATTTCTCTTCCTCCAAACACGGCGAGTTGAGTTCATGCCAAAGAGCTCAATTTTTGTCTCATCTGACCACAGCACCTTCTCCCAATCACTCTCGGCATCATCCAGGTGTTCACTGGCAAACTTCAGACGGGCCGTCTCATGTGCCTTCCGGAGCAGGGGGACCTTGCGGGCACTGCAGGATTGCAATCCGTTATGTCGTAATGTGTTACCAATGGTTTTCGTGGTGACAGTGGTCCCAGCTGCCTTGAGATCATTGACAAGTTCCCCCCTTGTAGTTGTAGGCTGATTTCTAACCTTCCTCATGATCAAGGATACCCCACGAGGTGAGATTTTGCGTGGAGCCCCAGATCTTTGTCGATTGACAGTCATTTTGTACTTCTTCCATTTTCTTACTATGGCACCAACAGTTGTCTCCTTCTCGCCCAGCGTCTTACTGATGGTTTTGTAGCCCATTCCAGCCTTGTGCAGGTGTATGATCTTGTCCCTGACATCCTTAGACAGCTCCTTGCTCTTGGCCATTTTGTAGAGGTTAGAGTCTGACTGATTCACTGAGTCTGTGGACAGGTGTCTTTCATACAGGTGACCATTGCCGACAGCTGTCTGTCATGCAGGTAACGAGTTGATTTGGAGCATCTACCTGGTCTGTAGGGGCCAGATCTCTTACTGGTTGGTGGGGGATCAAATACTTATTTCCCTCTGCAGAATGCAAATAAATTCATATACTTTCCACAATGTGATTTTCCGGATTTAATTTGTGATGTGCTATCTCTCACTGTTACCAATAACCTACCCTTCAATTATGGGCTGCTCATGTCTTTGTCAGTGGGCAAACTTACAAAATCAGCAAGGGATCAAATACTTATTTCCACCACTGTAGGATATTCTCTATTAAGGAATTTAAATTCTTTAGTTGTTAAGAAACCATCTTGCAATCCTTCTTGTGTGAGATGTTTAATGCGTGCCTGTAAGTCCCCTTTGGGATCCTTAGTGAGTTTGCGGTACGTGAAAGTAGCCGATAATTGTCTGTTAATTTCACTCACGTAAGAGTCCCGGTCTTGTATCACTACAGCGCCGCTTTGTCAGCACATTCTTTTCTGTAAATCGTGCATGGTATTTCTTTCGTGTTTAGTAAGATTATCATGAAAACGCCACTGTTCTCTGTCAAAATAATCATCTACATCACGTAATACTATGCTTGAAGTAAGGGATCCAGTGGGATCGGAGGTGGCCAGGTTGATTTTGGAACTATGATGGATGGGTCAGAATTACTCTCTTTATCAGAAAAAAAAAGATTTTCAATTGTAGTGTTCTTAAAAATCTCTCAAGATCTACCCTGAACTGGGGGGGCGGAGCAAGATGGCGGCGGTACCATCTGTCTGCATCGGTGACTAGCTCAACGCTGCTGGAGATTGAAATTACTCTTGGGGTTTTTCCTTTTAAAGATTTTTTTCTCTTCATACCTGTATGATGCCGCATACCAAGAGAAAGGGGACTGTTAGACCGACGGCCCAGTCGGCGCTAACATCAACGCCCGTCCAGCAGAAGCTTGACCAGTTCCTGATGCGACATTCCACTGTTCAGCAGATTGGAGGTCCTGCTGATATTACGGCGGTGGGAGACGCCGAAATCTTGGGTATAGACACATCGTTGTCTCCTCCAACTCTTTGTCCTCCTTTGCAACCGGCGACGCTCGACTTCGAGGGTGGATCGCCAACACCGGAAGTCAGAGTAAGCGCCCCACCGTTGGGCCAGAAAGTCGGTTTGTTTGCTGGGGCTTCCCTTCCATCGGAGCCAGAGGGCATAATTGCTCTACAGGAGAGACCAATAACATCTAAGGCCTCAAATGCAAAGGTAACGCTGGAGACGATATGGGAAGTGCTCCAGCGTTTGGATAATACGGTGAGGACTTCAACTAGCAAGATTGACTTACTGACTGAAAAGGTACAGACTTTGAATACTGCATTTACCACAATGAAAACTGAGGTCAATGAGCAAATAAATCTCTTGAATATTGATTCCACCAAAATGAAAGAAACAACTGTCAAGCTGATACAGGACAATACACTAATTCATAACAGGCTTGAATACTTTGAAAACTTCAACCGAAGATTGAATCTTCGATTATTAAATTTTCCTAGGACATCAGTGTATTCTCCTATGGATATCTTTAAAAGATATTTGGTGGAAAATTTAAAGTTTACCTCTGATAACATTCTACCTCTGAATAAAATTTATTATTTACCATCAAAAAGAACAAACGATGAGCCACAGATTCCGCAAAGTGATTTAAATGTTTCAGAACTCTTGGAAACCTCTTTGACCTCTATATCTGATAGGCAAACCCCTTTGGTTTCATTTGTGTTTCAACAGGACTTGGAACTGGTGAGAAAACTGGCTTTAAGAAATTTGCAAAACCCTTTTTATGGGGGAAAAATCTGGGTTTTCCCAGACGTCACTAAAGTTACACAAATAAAAAGAAAGGAATTTTTGCTGTTACGACCTGCTATTTTGACATTGGGGGCCTCCTTTAATTTAAACTATCCGTGTAAATGCATTATAAAATATTTGGATGTAAAATATGTTTTCTTTGTACCGGATCATTTAAAACAATTTATCGCACAAAAAAATATTATGAAAGCTGTTTGAAGCCAATTAGTATTAATCCTAAGGAAAAGTAATGAAGATATACAGTGGTAATATCCGTTAAGCCTTACTTACTATTTTTTGTAATCTCTTCTCCTGAGTTATCGGCATACTCCCCCCGTTATGGTGGTCTAAGATAAGATGTTTTTTCTTTTAACTTCTTGTAAGAAATTTCCTTTGTAAACCAAATTAATCTGTTTTTCTTGTTCAAGTATAAATGCTTGTAAAATGTTTAAAAGGACAAATAAAGAATTAAAAAAAAAAAAGATCTACCCTGAACTGGAACGGGTTGTAGTTGATGGCGGGTACAAAGGATAGACCCCTCTGTACTTGATAGTTGTTTGGAGGATAAATTAATCACCTCCGTTGTTGACCCCTCTGCAATCTGGTTTGAAAATGGCCTCGTCCTCCTCTGCTTCTTGTTTGTCGGCTGGATGCTCGGCACCCTTGATTGGACCCTAAAAAACCCTCCGCTGTTTCTCCACTGCTGGAACTTGAACTGGATGATGAGTCCCTGAATTCTACATGCTTTTTCTGATCCGATGGTTTCTCTTGAGAATCTCTCCACATCCATGGGTAGATTTTGCTGTCCCGATAAGCCTTATTGTCTCTGGATAGTTTTTTGAGCTTCCTTTTTTTGATGTTGTCTTTGAACTTATCCATTGACTCTTTGAATTTTATTTATTTATTTATTTATTGCACTTGTATCCCACATTTTCCTACCTATTTGCAGGCTCAATGTGGCTTACAAAGTCCTGTTATGGCATAGCCATATAGGGGTAAAAGATACAATTGGTGTAAGAATAAGATTAAAGATGACATGAAGGGTCTACGCAAACTGTTACAGAAGTATAGTTATCAGAGTAAGGGTTGAGTGGTGAGTTGTTATAGTTAAATTATGGGTACTCGTGGTAGGCTTTGTTGAAGAGATAGGTTTTCAGAGATTTGTGGAAGTTAGTAGTTTCTTTGATTGTTTTCACATTAGCTGGTAGTTCATTCCACAGTTGTGTGCTAAAGTAGGAAAAGCTGGTTGCGTGTGTTGATTTGTATTTTAGTCCTTTACAGCTGGGGTAGTGTAGGTTAAGAAATGTGCGGGCTGATCTTTTAGCATTTCTGGGAGGTAAATCCATGAGATTTAGCATGTAGGTCGGGGCATCTCCGTGAATGATTTTATGAACAGGTATACATATAAAGTAGTACATATGAGTTTATCTTGTTGGGCAGACTGGATGGATGGTACAGGTCTTTCTCTGCCATCATCTACTATGCTACTATGTAAATCTTATTGAGCTAATTGTTGGAAACTTTAACATATGGTCATGAGTTATCGTGCTAGTAGACGACCTGCCACATAATAGCTGCGCAACATGAGATAAAGACTGAGGTGCATCACCATAAGTCATTTTGAATGCTGCCGCTTTAGGTGACAGGTCCCATGGAGGTGTAGCAGTGACAGTGGCGGCAGCTGAAACAGGCTGAAGATGCAGGTGGAACGTGGAAATCATCGTCTTGGCAGCCATCAACCTTGCCTTTGAAAAACTGACCAGGCCAGTCAAGCATTGGCCAGTTAAGAGGCAATAACATTAACAGAGATGAAGGCAACCTGTATTTACTGATATTTCCTGAAGCCCTTTTAGGAAATTCTCTCACTTTAAACTGAATTAAGTAAGATAATTAGAACCCAACAGCAAGTGGAGGCATCCGCTTCCTTTTCAGCTGGGACTATTCTGCTTAATATTTTAACTGCGGTTTCAGGTTGGATTAATGGGCATTGATTATTACGTGGAGGGGCATAATCAAGCAGGGCGCTCAAGTTTTCATGCGGGCGTTCTCGCAGGACAGCCCCGTAAAGGGGCGGGGCAGCCCGTATTTTCGAAAGAAGATGGGCGTCCATCTTTTGTTTTGATAATACGGTCGGGGACGCCCAAATCATGAAATTTAGGTCGACCTTAGCAGTGGTGTACCAAGGGGGGGCGGTGGAGGCAGTCCGCCCCGGGTGCACGTCGCTGGGGGGGGGGGGGTGCCGTGCACCGGTCAGCTTCCTTCGTTTCCATGCTCCCTCTACCCCGGAACAGGAAGTAACCTGTTCCGGGGCAGAGGGAGCATGGAAACGAAGGAAGCTGACCGACGAGCGGCACCCCCCCAGCAGCGTGCACCCAGGGGGGGTTCTTTTGCCGGGGTAGGGGGGTGTCTTTTCACCGGGGGGGGGGGTCGCGCTGCACCGGGGGGGCGCTGCACCCAGGGGGCGGGGCACATCGGCGATCCGCCCCGGGTGTCAGCACCCCTAGGAACGCCACTGGACCTTAGAGATGGTCATCCTTAAGTCGTTTTTGAGATGGTCGTCCCCGGTTTTCGGCGATAATGGAAACTGAGGACGCCCATCACAAAAGCAACCATTCCAGGCCATTTGGTCGTGGGAGGAGCCAGCATTCGTAGTGCACTGGTCCCCCTCACATACCAGGACACCAACCGGGCACCCTAGGGGGCACTGCAGTGGACTTCAGAAAATGGTCCCAGGTGCATAGCTTCCTTACCTTGGGTGCTGTGCCCCCCAACCCCCCCCAAAACCCAAACCCCACAACTGTACACCACTACCGTAGCCCTTAGGGATGAAGGGGGGCACCTACATGTGGGTACAGTGGGTTTGTGGTGGGTTTTGGAGGGCTCACATTTACCACCACAAGTGTAACAGGTGGGGGGGGGGGATGGGCCTGGGTCCGCCTGCCTGAAGTGCACTGCACCCACTAAAACTGCTCCAGCGACCTGCATACTGCTGCGATGGACCTGAGTATGGCATTTGAGGCTGGCATAGAGGCTAGCAAAAAAGTATTTGTAAACTTTTTTTTAGGGTGGGATGGGGTTAGTGACCACTGGGGGAGTAAGGGGAGGTGATCCCCAAATCTCTCCGGTGGTCATCTGGTCAGTTCGGGCACCTTTTGTGGCTTGGTTATAAGAAAAACAGGACCAAGTAAAGTCACCCAAGTGTTCGTCAGGGATGCACTTCTTTTTTCCATTATCGGCCGAGGACACCCATCTCCTAAGCATGCCCCAGTCCCGCCTTCGCTACACTGCTGACACGCCCCCGTGAACTTTGGTCATCCCCGTGACGGAAAGCAATTGAGGGCGCTCAAAATCGGCTTTCAATTATGCCAATTTGGGCGACCTTGCGAGAAGGACGCCCATCTCCCGATTTGTGTCGGAAGATGGGAGCCCTTCTCTTTCAAAAATTCACCTGATAGTAACATAGTAAATGACGGCAGATAAAGACCTGTACGTTCCATCCAGTCTGCCCAACAAGATAAACTCGTTACATAAGGTATGATGTGATACTTCATATGTATATCTGATCTTGATTTATTCTTGCCATTTCAGAACATAGACCATAGACGTCTGCCTGGCACCAGCCTTGTTCTAAAATTTCTGAAGTTGTTGTCAAAGCCCCTGAAAATCTCCACTCCAGCCCATCCAAATCTATTCAGCGTCGATCAGGGCACAGACGTAGAAGGTCTGCTAAGCACCGGCTTTCCTATCTAATCAACACTAAGCTTCCTTGGATCCTTTTCTTACAAACAGGATTCCATGCATTTTTGAATTCCATTACCGTTTGCATCTCTACCAGCTCCCGCGGGAGGGGATTCCAGGTATCTACCACCCATCTCAGTGAAAAAATATTTCCTGATATTATTCTTGCTTCAGCCCCCTTTCGACCTCAATTCATGCCCTCTGGTTCTGCCACCTTCCCTTCTCTGGAAAATGTTTGCTTGTGGATTAATACCTTTCAAATATTTGAACATCTGTATCTTATCACCCTGTTTCTTCTTTCCTCCAAGGTATACATGTTTAGGTCAGCAACGTCTCTCCATGTATGTCTTGCTACGTAAACCCCATACCATTTTTGTCGCTGTTCTCTGAAGCACTCTTTTTACATTCTTAGCAAGATAAGACCTCCAAAACTGAACACAATACACAATGTGTATCTATGAGGGACCAGCTATTGAAGCAGGGTCTCATTCTAACCCTGTATAAGCACAGCTGCTTATCCTATTCTGTATTTCTTATGCTACTGGATTATATCAAAGAATGGAAAAAAGGATCCGAATGAAAAAAGTAAGAAGCACTGGCAAGTTATGTGCAAAGCACTGATAAAGAAGGCTAAAAGATAATTAAAAAAGAAACTTGCCACAGGAGCAAAAACTCGGTAATAACGTTTTCAGGTACATCAGAAGCAGAAAGCCTGTGAGGGAATCTTGGGACCATTAGATCATGAAGGAGCAAAAGGGACACTCAGGGAGGACAAGGCCATAGCAGAGAAACTGAATGAATTCTTTGCTTCAGTCTTCACAGAAGATGTAAGAGATCTGCCTGTACCAGAAATACTTTTCAAGGATGACAATGAGGAAGAACTGAAAGAAATCTCGGTGAACCTGGAAGACAAACTGAGCCAAATCGACCAATTAATGAGTAGTAAATCACCTGGACTGGATGGTATGCACCTCATGGTACTGAAAAAACTCAAACATGAAATTGCTGAGGGGAGATATGATTGAGGTCTACAAAATCCTGAGTGGTGTAGAACGAGTAGAAACAAATCGATTTTTTTTACTCGTTCCAGAAGTACAAAGACTAGGGGACATTCAAGGAAGTTACATGGAAATGCTTTTAAAACAAATAGGAGGAAATATTTTTTCACTCAATGAATAGTTAAGCTCTGGAACTCTTTGCCAGAGGATGTGGTAACAGCAGTTAGCGTATCTGGGTTTAAAAAAGGTTTAGACAGGTTCCTGGAGGAAAAGTCCATAGTCTGCTATTGAGACAGACGTGGGAAGCAACTGCTTGCCCTGGGACTGTTGCCACAATTTGGGTTTCTGCCAGGTACTTGTGACCTGGCTTGGCCACTGATGGAAACAGGATACTGGGCTAGATGAATCATTGGTCTGACCCAGTATGGCTACTCTTATGTTCTTATGGGAAGAATAATCTGATGCATAGTTACCTGATGCTATGGTCCACCTTAGGAGTCAGCACTCAAGAAGATCTAGGGGTCATTGTAGACAATACACTGAAATCTTCTGCCCAGTATGTGGCGGCAGCCAAAAAACGCAAATAGGATGCTAGGAATTATTAGGAAAGGGATGGAAAATAAGATAAAAAATATTATGCCTCTATATCGCTCCATGGTGCGACCTCATCTTAAGTATTGTGGTCAGTTCTGGTCACCATATCTCAAAAAAGATATAGCGAAATCAAAGTTTTGCTAGAAGGAGGTCTGATTGACAGGAGACAGTTTCACTTGACATGGCTGATGCCGTATACACCCAAGGAGGTTTAATTGGTCCCCTATGCAGCTGCTGCCATCTTGGTACCCTCAAAATGCATGATTTGTATGGCGTCAAGCTCCGCCTACTGGCTTCAGGCCAGATAATGGGCTAAGCACGCTCCTGCCATCTCCTGTCAATTAAAACTCCTGGGTTTGCTATACAGATAAGTCTTACCATGCATCGGTCTGTGAGTACTCTCTGCTGTGTTGTGTATCATACGGTGATCTGTGTCTGTTATGAAGCAGATAGGAGAATAACCAGGGCGCAACTTATGGGGGAGGGGGGGCAATTGCAGTTGCAATCAAGGTATAATGAAAGGTCCTGCATTGACCCACACACTCAAAGGAAGAACCATCAGCAGAAACGTACTTAAAGAGATTATGACAAATAAATAGGTGTTTTTCAGGATCCTTGGGGGGAAAGGGGAACTGGGACTTGATATATCACCTTTCTGTGGTTTTTGCAACTTCATTCAAAGCAGTTTACATAGTATATACAGATACTTATTTTGTACCTGGGGCAATGGAGGGTTAAGTGACTTGCCCAGAGTCACAAGGAGCTGCAATGGGAATTGAACCCAGTTCCCCAGAATCAGAGTTCACTGCACTAACTACTAGGCTACTAGGTGTTGTGTGAAGCATAATTACTGACTTTCATATAAAATCTGAGGGGGAACGCTGATAGTTGACTGTAAGGCTCAAGTTTTACCCAGGGCACTTAAACTACCCTTACATCAGCCATTGTGTTACACAGTCAGCACAAACAGGGGTTGACTTGTTCCTAACCTTATCTTGTCCTCCTCTCTTCAATGATCCCCTTTCCCTTATTTGTCTTGTCTGTCTGTCCTGATTTAGATTGTAAGCTCTTTTGGGCAGGGACTGCCTTTCTTCATGTTCAATTGTGAAGCGCTGCGTACATCTGGTAGCGCTGTACAAATGATTTGTAGTAGTAGAAATCCGTTTAGACACTAGGGTGGGGTGGGGGTGGGGGTATTTTACCTAGAAAATGGTAGGGATTTTTAAATCATTTTGAGCTAAAAGTCCAAATTGCAAGGCTCATTCTTTGCATGAGCTAAGATGTGCCAGCAGTTTAAGATGAACAAAGCCTGTTTGTGTTATTTCAAATTTCCCCACTCCATTTTCTATATACTGTTCTCTGCTGCCCCCTTCCCAGACAGCATACGTTTGGACCTGTACTGGGCCTAGGGGTGCTCAATGGCCAGCAGGGTCATCTTCCCTCTGGTCCTCAGTAAGCCCCTCGGAGGCTCTGCAGCCCAGCTGGCCCTAGCAGACCTGGTCTCCACACGTCTAGAAACAGGCATAACCCTGACTTCAGGGAAGACTGACTTGGTGAGCTGCAGGAAGCTATTGCAGGCACCCGCCCTCCGCCTGCCACTGTTTCTCAGACACCCTGTTCTGTGACCCTCCCTATGTTTATATTAAACCTGGTAGGTGCAGAGGTGGCTTTCAGTGCAGCCAGTTATTAACACCAGGCTGATGGGCGCTGCTGCTACCCAAACGTCAGAGCTGACAAGCCAAGGTCTAATCCCAGCAGGTCAACCTGATTGAAATGATATGGAAAAAGTGGCTGACAAACATCTCCAGTGCCCTGTCCCCCCCCCCCCCCCTCCCCATGGCTCCAAAGAAGGACTGATTGAACCAGTCCGGGTTTTACTTCTATTGTGGAAGTAAAATCCGGACTGGCTTAATCTGACCTCTTTTTTTCTGGTGCCATATGGTAACCCACCATGCTGATCCTGGGGTTTGGGGATTTATCGATTTTGATGCTGCCTCTGTGGGAAGGATCTTCTATGCACGGATGTTTGGGGGAGCAGAGATGCCAAGCTACCCAGTTCCAGACTGGAGACTTTTTGAACTTATCATCCCAAAGCAGTGTGGGATTTGTAGTGCCTGATCCTGCCCATTGAAATCAGTACTGCAAGTCCCATAAGGCACCAGGATGGGCTGGTCATAAATCCAGGACTGTCCTAAAATCTCCAGCCTGTTACAGGCTGGTACAGGGTAACTTGCTATCTCAGGGGGAGGGGGGGGGGGGGGGAGCAGGAAAGAATGCTACAGCAAAGCTGGGGTTTGAACTGGCCAGTTCAGGTGCAGCAAAGCAAGGTGATGTAACCATACAAGCTGAGTTACAGGAGGAGCCCTGCTGCTGTTTCGGGGCTGTACTTTTGGGTAAGTGCACAGGTGAAGCACCTACACTACATGTCTATTGCCCTGGGCCTGAGGCAGCAGCTCTTTCCCAGCCTTCACTATACTGACCCAGGTCACGGGTGAAGGGAGGACTGGCAATCAGAGCAGGTTGTCTCAGCTCAGCTGTGATCAGGTGCCACAGGGCTCAGAGCTGCAGAGCAGGGTCAAGTGGGATGACAGAGTGAAGGTGAACTGACCCTTTTGTCAGTGTTGGGTGTCTTTTTCAGCTCATCTTTATTAAACTGAAGGTGTGAAATTTTTAACAAGTGTTATGCCACAGGCACAAATCCACAAGCCAGTTCAATGTGGAGGTTAATGCAAATTAAATCCATCTTGAAAGCACCCAAAATTCTAACAACATGGATGCTTGAGCACCCCCACTATTGACCAAACTCTTGCACTTTGTCCAGGAAGGGGTAATCAACATCAAGTTTACCCCCCCCCCCCCCGATCTTTCAGGACAGGTGGCTTCTGTTCTCTACCTCCCATACTTTCATTAAATTCATTACACTGTAATCTCCCTCAAAGCTTTGTGCACACAGAAGACACAGCCCTCGGGGTCCCCAGGCTCAAGTCGCAACATCCCTAGTTAGCTAAAAATAAAATTTATATTGAACCATCAGACAACAGAGCATTGTGCAAGGCGATTCCCACACTTACAGCACTGGTGTGACGTGGGTGGCAGATAGTCTTGTATCCATATCAAGGAACGCGCTGGGTCTTAGAGGAACAAACAAGGGAGTTTTCTGGCTGTTGGACAGCAGAACCAGCGGAGCCCTGTGGAGACTGAAAACCTGGATAATCGGGATGGGGGGGAGGGGTAAGATCTAGCCACCCACCCCCACTAGAACAGGATGTGAGCACCTGCTTACAATAAAGCTGAAAGTAATCCTGGGGGTGAATATGGAAGCCGCTGTGGAACTCTTTGCCATAGGATATAGTAACAGTGGTTAGCATATCTGGGTTTAAAAAAAGGTTTGGACAAATTCCTGGAGGAAAAGTCCATAGACTGCTGTTGAGACAGACATGGGAAAAAACTGCTTGCCCTGGGATTGGTAGTATGGGAATGTTGCTACTCTTTGTAGATTCTGAATGGAATCTTGTCACTCTTTAGGATTCTGGAATCTTGCTATTCTTTGGGGTTCTGCATGGAATCGTCACTCTTTAGGATTCTGGAATCTTGCTAGTCTTTGGGGTTCTACATGGAATGTTGCTACTCTTTGTAGATTCTGAATGGAATCTTGTCACTCTTTAGGATTCTGGAATCTTGCTATTCTTTGGGGTTCTACATTGAATGTTGCCACAATTTGGGTTTCTGCCAGGTTCTTGTGACCTGGCTTGACCACTGTTGGAAACAGGATACTGTGCAAGATGGACCAGCGGTCTGACCCAGTATGGGTTCAGAGTTGCAGCTCTGGCTCTACCCCAGGACCCACTAATGTCACTTCAGAAAAAGGTGTCTCAGGCTCTGGGCTTAATCTGAACTGCTGTGTTAGCTCAATGCAAAGGGCAGGAGCAGCGCTTTCTGCTTTGCGATGAATCACCGACTTATGATTGCTTCCTGAGAAAGACAAATATTTCTTTTCAAGTTGAGTCCTCTGAGACTGCAGGACAGTCTTCCATGACATCATTCCTGTTACACAAACTTCAAAGAGGAATTTTATTAGGAGGGAGAACCTTCCCTCCCCCCTCCACAGTACACACTTAAATCATTTAGGAAGCCTCCCCCAGTCTTCCTCAGGAGGAACCACAACTATCTTAGAACAAAAGTGAGGCTTTGTGGGGAGAACTAGGTTTTGAGAAGGGATTGAGAGTCCAGTGTGCATGGAAAAGGAGCCACCCCAAGGGTAGGGGGGGGGGGGGCTTAACTCACTGAGGAGGGGTCTCTCGTATAAATCGCATTGTCTCACTCTTGCCAAGCTCAATTTAGAAGATTTCCTTGCTTTCCTGGGACTTATGTTATCAACTGAATGTTACCTGTCTTTGGTATTAATGATGGAGGGATGCTGGTGGGAGATACAGAACTGGTGTGGACAGGTCCCAAGGCAGCTGCAGCCACACACTGGGGGTCCCACTTCCCCTCCCCCCCCCCCCCAATGAAGCAACATTTCCCAGATGGTATTCCCCCAGGTGAAGTTGTGCATTCAGGGGACCCCCACAGCCACTGGCCGTGGCTCCTGCCCAGGATCTCCATCACAGTCACACTCAGAAACTGCTTTACCACCTCGCCCTTTTCCTCCTGTGCCAGATCTGATTGCTATCTGACTCATTCTTTCTATTTTTGCTAAGACACTGCTTAGATTTGTTTATGTACAAGTGGAGCAGTTTATCAAGTTTTTCAAATAAACAGCTGCTTCTCCTAGCGAAACTGGATCCAGGGTTGATCGAGTTAATGGTGCATTAGCTTCGGCTGCAGTGTGTTCACCCTCTTATCTGTACCCCGTTCCCCAGCAAATGCACAGGACGGGGCTAATACAGAGCTTCAGTGCAGGCACCAGCTAGAACTGCTGAAGGAGCCCTCTGGGAACTAGGCCCATCCTCAATCACACTGTATAAACTCTGCTTCCATCACTAGCACATCATGGTTTGTCTTGCGTATTAACCAGAAAGCTGCCAGGCCCACATACCACCAAATCAAGCCATGAAGGAGGCTCCATTTCCCCCACACATCACTGCAAAAAGAAAACTGGGTTATTGCAGCAAACACAGGTAGGTTACATCTGCAGGAAACAGGTCTGCTGGCAGAATTTCAGGGGGCAACAAAATGGACCTGGTGTGTGGCAAGGAAAAAAAAACCCCAAAAAGTGAAAAACTGAATCATGTTCAAAAGCCCAGAGGAGCTCACCAAATCTCAGGCTGCAGCACTGCAGAAGCTCTGAATTACTGCCCCAGGTCTAAGCTAGGCTGTTATGGTCACAGCTAAGCTACAGGGTAGCAGGTAATGAACGGCCCAGGTTGGTTTTTAATTAGCTGCTGGGCTCTGCCGCCCTGGTTCCAATATAGTCTGACAAGTGCTTAATGGTTTACACATTATATCATTTTGAAACATGCTCGACCTAACAAAAATAAGTGTAGTAATGTTATTAAATCAAATGCTAAGACAGGTGGGGTAATGTCTACACTTACTGCACAGGAGAGGTAAAGTTCAGGGGTGAGTAACCAGAATCCTCAAGGGCCACAACACAGGCAGATTTTCAAGATTTACACGCATGAAATCTATTTACATACAAAGTAAGGAGGACACGCAAATCTCCAGCGAACCCTCGCCCACCCTTCTCTGGAGGTTTGGTCCTCACTCCTAGTCCTTGAGGGCAACAACAGGGCAGGTTTTTAGGATCTCCCTAATGAATATGCATGAGGAAAATTTGCATGAGATCTCTCTCCTATATTTAAACACCCACCCCAGTAGCAGCCCTCACGACTGGGACTGAAGACCAAGGAGGTTTGATTGACAGGAGTCGGCGTCACGTGACAAGGCTGAAGCTGTGTACACCCAAGGAGATTTACCTGCTTCCCTACGCAGCCGCCGCCATAGTGATGCACTGAAGCTCCACCTACTGGCTTTGGGTTAGATCATGGCCCAAGCACGCTCGCCATCTCCCGTCACTCAAACCTCCTTGCTGAAGATCAAGGCTCTAATGTCAGACAGCAACACACACAGGCCATAAGGAACAGCTGGTTTTCCATAGGAAAAAACTTTATTTAACACGGTATCAGGTCTCCAGCGTGGCGGTGTGGAATTCCATCCATCCACTGAACAGCCAGGATCTGCTAGTCAGGTAAAATGCGCTGGGTGAAGTGAAAATAAAACAAAGGCGGAAGAGGCACATACAACAGAAATATTTCTTTAAAAGACAATTTCTCTCAGCGATTTCTTACAAAACACTGTGTTAGCCAGAATAGCGAAAAATGTCCGGTCAACGGCTCGTCCCCCAAGGACAGAGGGAACAGGAGGGAGACAGACCGGTCCAACCAGGCCAAGGGATGGGAGATGAGAAGGTGACTGAAACACAGAGGCGGGGAAGGGGCTTCCTCACTGCCCCCCCCCCCCCCTTAATATTCTTCCATCTGGGCTGGAAACAGACGTTAAATGCAGTTAAAGCCATTTTCTCAACTCAATTTTATTTAACTTGGACAAAGGCAGAGAAGAGGTCTGGGAAATACTCAGCAAACTGGAGAAGGAAAGCAGCAGGCCTGACACCTCGTCAGCACAGCCGTCTGCTCACCTGGCACAGAGCTTACCCCCCCCCCCCCCCCCCCCCCCAAGCTTCAGAGACCTCCATAAGTGTGCAGTGAGAAATGCGTTGTATATAGGTGAATGTATTCACAAGCAAAACCCCTTCCCATGTGTGAGCGGCTTTGGGGTGATACAACCAAAGCCCTTATGAAATGCGCCTTTCACAACCCAAAGCAGGTGAACAGAATAGGATCATTATCAATAACAGATCATTCAGTGCACCTGCCAGCCCTAAATTCCTATCACTGGCCACTTGCCACCCCCTTTACCTCAGTCCTATGGATGGATAGGGTGAAGGATGTAGAGCTGTGATTGGCTGCGTGCCGTGTCCACCCCGTCCTAGTGAGCGAATCGGGGCCACAGCCTGTAAAGCATTCACGCTACACCTCCTCTGTCCTGGGGCAACCTTGCTTTTTAGGCTGTTTATTTTTGTTTAATTTTTTGCTTTTTAAAATTTTCTACGAAAAAGCAACCAGAAAATAATTCAGAGTCTATACAAAACATCTTTACAGTATTTCTTCCAAAAAGGTCTAGTATTTACATAAATTCTCCCCAAAATAATCGTAATCTCAACACTGTCAAGAAAAAGCAGAGGAAAAACTTCCATTTCAATCTTAAACAGTACAAGGGCTTGAGCTCCCTTTTCACATATGTACAGGGGATTCTCTGGGACGGAGAGTATTAACGTTACAGTGATTCTGTGCTTCAGGAATAATGCAATTAACGGGGGTGGGGTGGGGGGGAAGAGTGCAAATATTCACCTCTTCTGTACACTGCACCTCATCTTCCTGAATAACCTTGAACCTTGGGAAAAGCCAGCCTGAAGCTTCACCTCCCTGGCCTGGGATTAGACTGGCAGCTTTAGCAGACAGGTGTATATCTAGAATGCTACCCCCCCTTGCCCCCACCCCCTTCAGCATCAATCTGAGTTTATGATCTGTGAAATGTACTGCTTATGCTAAAATCTTCAGGTTAGGAGGCGCGTATTACCTGTCCCCCTCCCCCAGACAGTTCCAGCCTGCACCCTTCCTTCACCGCACTCCCCCCCCCCAGTAGTGCAGAACCTGTCCGAGCTCTACTGCAGCCTCAGCATCCATCACCAGCCTTGTAAAGCCTGCTCCTGCCACTCCAGTGCCCCACTTCTCCAGTCAATAACGCTTCTAAGGACGTTAGAATGGAAGCTAAGGAGACATCAGCTCACGCTGCCACTGGATAAGGGTGAGGGGAGGAAAAGTGGTTACAGTAGAACACAGAGGCAAGAGCTAAGTGGCAGAGTTGGTGCCATTAGAAGCCCCAGAATCCCCCCCAATTGTAAGGATGAGGCACGTGGTAGATGGCCAGGAGGGGGAGATGCAAAATGGAAGTAGAGGGCGGGCAACCCAGCTGCAGTTCAGCAGGGCAGGGCTGTTCTAGGTCCTAGGAATTGTTTGGTTCACAAAGTTCAAGGAAGTGGACTCTACAGCTTGAACACCATTTCTCAAGTCTTCTCTGCTGATAAAATAATTCCACTTTGTCTTGCACAAATACACTTCCTGGGCAGCATAATCTCATGACAGGTCATCTATGGTTAGAGAACAAACTGGTGCTGAATCACACACATACCTATGTGTTGCACCCCCCTCCCCCCCAAGACACCAAATCATGGCTAAAATGAAGTTACAGATGACTTGGGAGCAGGTAAAAATGTCTGTATACAGTAGACTTGTAAGTCAGGCCTGGACTCTTGGACCAAGTCTACCCAAATCCAAGTGATATAAAATCAAGTTCTCTATGGTCATTGTACACCGGGAGGGGGGGGGGGGGGAGAGCGGGCAGGGACCTGTAATGAACCCTTTAGAAGATCAAGCCCAGTATTTCCAGAGCCCTGAGCTTTCTGCCAATTCCACCATCCCACAGCTCAGGAAGAACCAACCCATTTCGGCTATCTGCAAGAGGTTCAGCCCTTCCCACCCCCACTCCAATACAAGAAAACACCCAACTGCCCGAACACCAGCTCCCATATCATAAGACGAGCTGGGCTCTGGAGGAGAAGCATAAAAAACACAAATTCTAATCTAGAAGAAATGCACAGTAGAGTTTAAAATATATTACTACCTTAGTATAACTTTCAAATATGAACCTGTTATGGGCACTGAGAAAAGCAAATGCAGAGGGCACTATGCCAGGCAGGCAAGACTCAACCAGAAGGAGACAGACGGCAAACAGGAGGGATTCTGCTCCCATTTCTTCATGAGATGCAGAATTTAAGAGGAAAGCTGCTGACCGGTCCAGGCACCAGGGCCCGTCTTGGGGAGAAAGCAGTGGAAAAATGCATCTCATCGGACAACGACTGGCTGGTGGCATTTCAGAAGGTAGTACACACTGAATATCAACAGATCACTCCACCTTGACGAAACAAGCCAACTTGACCATAGATATCAACAGAGCTTCAGGAACAGAGAGACCTTTTGATCCTGCTTTTGATCAGAAGCCAACCTACAAAGCCCAGTACAGCCTAGATAGAGTCATCTCGAGAACTTATGAGACTGTGCAAAGGGGGGGAGGGGGGGTCCTGCGAGCTGATTTTCTAAAGCAAGTTGATTCCATGACTGAACTAGGTCTACACCAGGCAAAAGGCAGAGTTTGCTGTTCCTTTCCTCAGAGTCCTCAGCTGCACAGAAAGCGCCAAACATCCATCCAATGTGCCAAATCTGGTCTCAGCGAATTCAATTTGTACCTAAAATCAGAGGGGGAGGGAAGGAAGAGAAGAGGTTTTCTGGGGACAAAAATTGGCAAGGCAGCTGGACACACTGATAGGAGCAGTCCAGTGTTTCCCAAGTCCGGTCCTGGAGTACCCCCTTGCCAGGCAGGTTTTCAGGATAATCACAATGAATATGCAGATGATGGAGGCAGTGGATGCAAATCAAGTTCCTGCACATTCACTGAAGACCTGACTGGCAAGAGGGAACTCCAGGGCTTGGACTTGGGAACACGAACACAGAACCAGACCATAGCAGTAGTTTCAGCTGGGACCAAGTATCGCATGAAGTGCATTTCAGTCCTAGGAGAAGAAAGTCAGAACTCTTCTGCAATGCTACAATCCGCAAAAAAGCACATTCAAGAGCAACTGCTACAGGGCCAAGGTTAGTGATCAAAGCTTAGCACGGCAGTCCGGGATCTTCCACTGGGAGCAATTTTTACACTTCAGAAAGAGAATCTGGGAGGGTGAGGCCCAGCCAGTCCCTGTCATGCCAAGAATGCCAGTCTTCCTTCTTATGTGCTTAACCTAGACTTTCAATTCCGTTACTCATTCCTATTACAAACTTCCAAAACCTCTCTCCTCTCAAAACAGTCGATTTATGGCTTATGTAGCACAAGCACAGGACAGTTACCTATGATGGGCCAGGCTGCCTAGTGTCCCCGCTGCACCTTCCCATGTGCCACAGGGCAAAACAAAGACATGCAGCTTTGTCCTATCAGAAAACGAGCCATCACCCACCCCCTGCTCCTTGGACCTGAGATCGGTTAGCAAGGCTTGGGTGGAAACTGTTTATCTAGACCAAGGATCTTATTGCCCACCACTCCCCCGCTCGAGCCCACCAGGACAGTTCCCTTTGGCACTGCCGCCTACCCCGCAGGTGGATAGCTGAGCTTCTGAAGGGGGGAGGGGGAGAGCTACGTCCCACCTTCTTATCGATTCTGCTCAACAAAATGAATTAGAGGAGGAAAAGGCTGCAGCGGCCACGGGTGGAGGTTCAGTTTTTGTTGTTTTTTTTTTGTAAAGGAGTTGCCTGAGCAGAAAGGGCGTCAGTTACCCTTAATTCATAAGTACTAGAAATGTTTAAAAACAAATCAGCTTCTTTTAAACCAGAACCTTATTGTTCGACTGCTTAAAAATAAGGAATTTTTCACAGGTTGATGCATAGCTAAGTTTGGTGTTGCAAAGGTAGTTAACATTTCCCCAGATCCCTCCGCCCTGGCTGCTTCCTTCCACCTGCTCTGAACCTGAATGCTGAGCCCCGCTGGGCGAGAGCAAAGCCCCTGACGATCTCAGAGCTACATGTACCATCTTATTGCTGGAGCTGTGCAAACCAACAGGAAGACCTCCCCACCAGCCCCTTTTCTTCCCAGTCCCTCTCCACACCCTTCCCTCCCAGCCACTAGTGCAGGACTCTCGCCCATTCCAACCCTCCGCCATGATACGCTAATCTGAAACCAGGCAGAACGCCCAAGGTCACGTCCTCATACCAAAGGACAGCGTGTGCAAAACTGGGGATTTCATTTATTGCAGTAGAAAACACACTAGCTTCCGTATGAGGTGGGCCAAGGGCAAAGAGATGCTGCAGAGGTTGTTCTGGTTAATCCAGGGGCTGAGTCTGAAGGACAAGATCTAGGAGAGATGCAGAAATGAACCACCAGCAAAGTCTAGAAAGTTTAAAAGAACTCCATTAAAAAATAAAAACAGATTCATGACTAATTATAACAAAATTCCTCCCCAAACCAAAAGCCTGTGGTTTGTCCACCACGATCGAAAGGACCTGGGAGAGAAAATGTCCAAGTTTTATGATGGGTTCCGAGAAAGCGGGCACAGGGGCAGCCGACCCCAGGACTGCGGAGGGCTGTGCTCGGAGTCCTTCAGTAGCAGGGGGCCAACCTGGTTGCTGTCTGATTTTGTGCTCAAGGTCCCACTCCGCTAGGTAAGAGTCAGAAGAGCGGGGCCTCCATCCAGGGTGCCGAGGTTATAAGAAACCCAAACTGTAAGACTAAATACGAAGGAAAGAGTTATCCACCACAAGTTCCCACCAGTTATCCACCACACACACCAGCAGAACTCTCTGGGGCCTTGGGAACTTCAGCTTCTCAGAAGGCACACTGTGTGGGGTCTGTCTCATCAAGCAGACCTTAAATCCAGCAATATGGACCAGGAAAACTCCACAGTGCTGTTAGCAAGCGGAAATCCAGCCGTAGAGCCCATTTCCTGCACGGCCCGTGGGCAGGGGGAGAAGACATGGTCGATGGGAAGATCTTCACACTTTGTAGTAGATGTTAGCGGGACTCTGGGGGGGCATTTCCTGCACAATGTAGACAGGGTGGCCGTAGTCTCCGCTCACCTTCTCGTAATGGGGGCAGTAGTTATTCTCTGTAGTCCGCAAGGGGATGATGATATCGCTGGGCTCCGAGCCAGCGTTGCCACTGCATTTGGGGCTGGCCAGCGTGCTGAGAGAAAGCGCCGTCGCTCGCTGCTGCGTGTGCTTCCGGTGACGTTTGCGGATCTTGATGAGCAGGACGATGAGGAAGATGATGATGAGGATGAAGATGACGCAGCCTGCGCCGATCGCTGCGAAGACGGCTACCTTGGAGCTGAAGAATCCGTCTGCGCTGCTTCCTGGCTGGTTTTTCCCATCCTGCGTGTCTGGAAACAGAGACAACAGTCAGATGCAGTCAGTCATCGGCCTGAGAAATATTAATCACCCCACCTCCATCGTCTCTTCCGCCCCAGGGCATCACACGCACCTCCCAAGCAACAGCGTGTACACCGTGGCTTAATGGGAGAAGGCCAGATAGGACTGCACTTGGGAAAGCCCCCTGCCTCTCAAAGCGGACACTGAGCCGTGCTGGGATGCTTTCTGCATGTGGGTAAACAACAAGGCAAACGATCTGCAAATTCCAACATGGAAAACAAAACAGCAGATCAATATGATTAGACACATTATTGGTCTTTTCGGATGTGCTGGTTTTTTCTCGTATGAACATTACAACCCCTGAAGCAGCCCTTTTGGGCGAAACACGGCCTGTGTCGGGCATTATTCTGGTATCATTAATAAAATCTTCGGATGTTATATTGATCTGCTGTTTTGTTTTCCAAGTGGGTAAATTTGGAAATACTCTGTAAGCCACATTGAGCCTGCAAATAGGTGGGAAAATGTGGGATACAAATGCAATAAATAATACTATGTTAAAATTAGAGATCTGACCCCAGCCCCACCCCCACTGGAGAATTTTGAAGGTGAAGGTCTCCAGGCATTGCTCTGAGCAGGGGTCCGGGGGAGGGATTTTGGATTGAGCTCAGGTAGTCTTTTTTCCTGTCCCCAGAGAACAGTAAGCTTGTACTCCAGGCAATGGAAGGTTAGGTGACGTCTCTGAGATCACAAGGAGAGGCGGTGGGATTTGAACTCTGGTTTCCTGGGTCTCAGCCAGTCTGCCAGGTTCAGGTCTTCTCAGCCTCCCTCTCCTCTAGACAAAGGAGACATTAACTGCTCAGTGCGCCCAGGAGGCCCTGTCTGCTGCCCATTCCAATCCCCCACACGTCCTCCCATCTTACACATTACAGACTACAAACAGCAGCTACAGGCCAAATCAACATCAGCACATCAAAATCCACCTCAGCAGATGGCCATTAAGAGAAACACCTCAGGAAAGTA
The DNA here is from genome assembly GCF_901765095.1 of Microcaecilia unicolor. Lineage (NCBI taxonomy): Eukaryota > Metazoa > Chordata > Amphibia > Gymnophiona > Siphonopidae > Microcaecilia > Microcaecilia unicolor. Next base: position 5,205,630 of record NC_044037.1, on the reverse strand, counting down.
AATCCATTCCAAGGCATAGTTTGAACATACACACGGCTGTCCTGTCCTGTCTTTCTGGTCACTATTACCCAGGCAGCTCATGGAGCTGGTCATCCTGGCCTTGTCACTCCCCAGGCAGGGTCCTGTCTAAACCACTTAACAGAAGAGAGGGGCTGCAGGAGCCAACAGACCCCATACAGCTCAGCCGTTTGAAGTGGAGGAACACCCTAGTGGTTAGAAAAGTGGGATGAGATCCTGGAGAACTGGATTTTATTCTAAGTCACGTAACCCTCCATTGTCTCAGGTACAAAAAAAGCCATCCTGGATTATGAGCCCACTAGGGACAGAGAAACTGTGTATGTCAGTAGCACCACAGAAATGAAAAGTAAAAGTAGATTCCAACTATTTGACCAATAAGCGAATCCAGGTTATAAGAGGTCTACGCATAATTGTTTTCTACTAAGCTTCCAATGCAGCCTCACCCCCTCCCCTCCTTTGTCAACAGGTGGCATGTGGGGAGAACAAGGGAAGAGCTGGAGCAGACACAGACTGGCTTGAAACTATGATCCGAGGAATAGGGATGAAGACAAAGTAAGGGAGAGAGAAAGATACCCCCCCAGAGCACCCTTGAACTGTGAATCATTGAAGGTGGGGTGAGTGGAAAAACAAGTACCCCAACTAATCAACTGAAACCTCACGGTCAGCACAACTGGGAGTTAATGTTACCATAAGTCTGCATTTCCCCGGATATGCCCCTCCTTTTCAAGGGACTGTCGGGGGTCTGGACAAGCAGACTGACCGTCTGTCCGGGTTTCTGGACTGGCGGGCGGATGGACAGGCTTGCAGCTCGTGGATGGCATGGGAAGGAAGGGAAGGGAAAGGGGGAATGCAGCACATGGATAAAAGGGGATGGAAAGGAGAGGTGAGGGGGACGTGCTGCTCATGGATGTTTGCTTTTTTGGAAATGTACATCTTTTCTAATTTTGTATTCAGACCACAGAAGAAAATGCATTTCTGTTACTTTTACCAGTATTTTCACTGCTTCTAGGGGGATCAAGGTGACTGTGCGGCTGGGGAGGGGTGGCATTTTATTTTTTTGTCTCTGCAAATATGGTAACTCCATAGGTATACAGTGGTGGAAATAAGTATTTGATCCCTTGCTGATTTTGTAAGTTTGCCCACTGACAAAGACATGAGCAGCCCATAATTGAAGGGTAGGTTATTGGTAACAGTGAGAGATAGCACATCACAAATTAAATCCGGAAAATCACATTGTGGAAAGTATATGAATTTATTTGCATTCTGCAGAGGGAAATAAGTATTTGATCCCCCACCAACCAGTAAGAGATCTGGCCCCTACAGACCAGGTAGATGCTCCAAATCAACTCGTTACCTGCATGACAGACAGCTGTCGGCAATGGTCACCTGTATGAAAGACACCTGTCCACAGACTCAGTGAATCAGTCAGACTCTAACCTCTACAAAATGGCCAAGAGCAAGGAGCTGTCTAAGGATGTCAGGGACAAGATCATACACCTGCACAAGGCTGGAATGGGCTACAAAACCATCAGTAAGACGCTGGGCGAGAAGGAGACAACTGTTGGTGCCATAGTAAGAAAATGGAAGAAGTACAAAATGGCTGTCAATCGACAAAGATCTGGGGCTCTACGCAAAATCTCACCTCGTGGGGTATCCTTGATCATGAGGAAGGTTAGAAATCAGCCTACAACTACAAGGGGGGAACTTGTCAATGATCTCAAGGCAGCTGGGACCACTGTCACCACGAAAACCATTGGTAACACATTACGACATAACGGATTGCAATCCTGCAGTGCCCGCAAGGTCCCCCTGCTCCGGAAGGCACATGTGACGGCCCGTCTGAAGTTTGCCAGTGAACACCTGGATGATGCCGAGAGTGATTGGGAGAAGGTGCTGTGGTCAGATGAGACAAAAATTGAGCTCTTTGGCATGAACTCAACTCGCCGTGTTTGGAGGAAGAGAAATGCTGCCTATGACCCAAAGAACACCGTCCCCACTGTCAAGCATGGAGGTGGAAATGTTATGTTTTGGGGGTGTTTCTCTGCTAAGGGCACAGGACTACTTCACCGCATCAATGGGAGAATGGATGGGGCCATGTACCGTACAATTCTGAGTGACAACCTCCTTCCCTCCGCCAGGGCCTTAAAAATGGGTCGTGGCTGGGTCTTCCAGCACGACAATGACCCAAAACATACAGCCAAGGCAACAAAGGAGTGGCTGAGGAAGAAGCACATTAGGGTCATGGAGTGGCCTAGCCAGTCACCAGACCTTAATCCCATTGAAAACTTATGGAGGGAGCTGAAGCTGCGAGTTGCCAAGCGACAGCCCAGAACTCTTAATGATTTAGAGATGATCTGCAAAGAGGAGTGGACCAAAATTCCTCCTGACATGTGTGCAAACCTCATCATCAACTACAGAAGACGTCTGACCGCTGTGCTTGCCAACAAGGGTTTTGCCACCAAGTATTAGGTCTTGTTTGCCAGAGGGATTAAATACTTATTTCCCTCTGCAGAATGCAAATAAATTCATATACTTTCCACAATGTGATTTTCCGGATTTAATTTGTGATGTGCTATCTCTCACTGTTACCAATAACCTACCCTTCAATTATGGGCTGCTCATGTCTTTGTCAGTGGGCAAACTTACAAAATCAGCAAGGGATCAAATACTTATTTCCACCACTGTAGGCCTCACTGGTTAGACCAAGACACAACCCTCATGCAGAAGGGATGCATGAAAGCAGGACAGAGACACAAAGTTCGGAGAGCAGAGCTCGTTACTCTCAGACTGGTTGGGACTGGGCCGTCTCCTCTATCCAGCCAGTGAAGGATATTTTATTCAGGAGCAGAGCGGGGGATCGGTGGGGTGGGGGTGGGGGGATTTGAGATAAGGCTGCAGTGGAAAATCATCCCTGGACCTCCTGGCCCCTCTCCAGCTATCCAGGGGCTCATCCAGTTTGTGACTCTGTGGGGGAAGAAGAGGGAGTGAGAGAGAAACTAATGGAGCTCCCTGTGGAGACAGCAGAAATGATAATAAAAACTAAATGAACAGGGGAAGACAGGAAGGGGCTTAGACCAAAGATCCAGGCAGATAGAACCTTCTTTAGATATAAGGCTGAGACAAACCAGAGAGGAAATACTCGAGATAAGAGAAGAAAGTGGGATGAGAGGGAGGGAGAGGGTGAAGCACAAGCAGAAATCTTTTGGTCTGTATTTACAGAGGGGAAAGTGAGCCCCAGGCAGGATGCGGGGGATATTGTGAATTGATTACAAGCCCATCTGCTGAGAAGGAAGTACTTGAAGCATTTACTCAAAGCCAGTGCAGATAATGCTGAGAGACCTGACCAGGTACATCCAGGACACTTAAGAGGCCAGGACAGTGGCAAGTGCTCTGGGCAGCCTGACCGGAGGACAACACAGGAAAATACATCTGAGGAAGCTCCAGGGACAAAAGAAAGCCCAAAAGGGGAGAAAACCCAGACTTTGCACAGCCCTTTTATACAGAAACATCCCCAGATAGAGCTGAGGGGGAAGATCAGCACAGTTCCTAGCAGGGGCTGCAGGCTGGCACCGTCACACTTCCCAACTGAGGGATGTCCTAGTAAGGACAGTGACCTCTGCTGGAGCACTGGAGCCAGTTAAACTTGTATGGCTGAGGGCTGGGAGATCTCTTCAGTTATAGCAGTGAAAGGGGGAGGGGGCTGCAAATGGTCCTTATCTGCCAATATTTATTATGTACAACACTGGGTCCAAAGCCTGGGATAGGAGCTGGTGTTCCAGGCTTATGAAGCTCCGACAGGCACCATTATGTCACGTCCATGATAATAGTTAATTTATAGAATCTTGATATACGGCTACAAAATAACATAACATTTAAAAAACATGAAAATTAAAATCAAGGGAAAGAGAGAAGACAGGAAGGTGATAAAGAAAAGAAGATTGATAGAGTTAAACAGATGTCTATCTTGCCACACTCACCTGTCTTGCCAGGGAGCTCCACCACAGGGAACTGGTTGCGAGGATTGACAGTGGCTATCTTCATTGTGTTGTCGGCTACCTTACTCGGCCGGCTCGTGGTCATGTGCTCTGGCATCACCGCATTTGGATCTGCAAGACGAACAAAAGAGTAACGCATTGGAAAACATTCGAGCAAGTTCTTTTTGTCTCTTCCTGTTACATCCAGTCCCTTTACTGCTTTCACCCACCTTCCTCAGACGCTCTACTGCTCAAAACCCTGTAAGTTCATTTACCATGCACCCTGCTGCAACAGGTTTCTTACAATTAACCCGAAAGGAACCCCAGGGACAGACAGATATCAGACTTTCCCAGAGGAGTCAGGTCACCGAATTCAGAGACTGTGTTCTATGGAAATGTCGGACACCACTCTGTGGGCTGTTCTCAGACAAAAAGATACCCAAGGAGACATCTCCACTTCATAACCACCACCTCATGTCCACCCAGCTGATCTGGAACTTGACCTAGGAATAAACTAATCGGCAGAGCCAAAGAGCAAAATGACACAATGAACACTCGAAATTCTTCAGGTCTCAGACACCAAAGGCCAAATGTTAACTGAGTTGCTACAGGCAGGCTTCAACACCCCAGAAACCAACCACATCTGTCTGGAAGCTTGCTAAACCAGGCTGGCGGCACCTTACAGATTAATTCGTTTTTTGAAGGATTAGCCTTCAGAAGAGAGGTCCACAGGATAAAGCAGACTCTGGCCGATGGAAGCTCATGCCTCAAATTGGGTTACTTAGTTCAGGAAAGGAACTTGAGAGGTGGAAGTTAGATACACACATCTGTCAAGTTCCTTTTCTCAACTGCAATGTATTAAGACTAAACATTTACATATTTTCTGGTTTTATATTTTCAGCCATTAAGTCTGCAAGTCTCCTGTAACCTGATGTAAACTGCAGCCTAAATATCACATGTACAGAGTTAATAAAGAAAATTATAACCTAATCTCTCTCTACATTTATATCAGTGGTGTAGCCAAGGGTGGGCTTGGGTGGGCCCAGGCCCACCCACTTTGGGCTCAGGCCCACCCAGTACCAGCATAGCTATAATGTGGCTGGCAGGGATCCCCAAGCCCCACCAGCCGAAAACTCCCAACAAGTGTCCCTCCTACATACCTTGTAAGTAGCAGATCTTCGCCTGCAGTGAGCAGTGACATACATACTGCTCGCACCGGCCCCACAGCCTTCCCTCTGATGTATTTCTGCCTAGGCGAAAATAGGAAGTTGCATCAGAGGGAAGGGTGTGGGGCCAACATGAGCAGTGCGTATTAGCTGCTGTTCGCTGCTGGTGAAAATCTGCTATTTAAAAGGTATATGGGAGAGGGGGGATGTTTGAGAGACCATATAGCATGCAGTAGAAGGAGAGACGAAATCACGTGTGGGATGGGGCGAGGTTCTTCTGCCCACCCATCTTGGGCCCAGGCCCGCCCAAAATTGGGTGTCTGGCTACGCCCCTGATTTATATTCCATCCACTCCCCATTGTAGGCACTAAGCAGATTACAAGAATATAACCAGCGAATTGAACACAGAAGTACATAGGTAACTGTTGAACTAGTTATTCATCCATTAAACACAAAAACTTAATTAATGAAAATCTTTACTGAATAAATAAGTCTTCAACCGATGATGAAAAATGAAATTAGTAATATAGGCAAACTATTCCAAATTAATGATGCTTGATATGAAAAAGAATTAATGGTTTTCTACAGCGTAAATTCTGTGTTGACAGGAAGTGTTTGCTGCCCTCAAAGATTTAGAAATCCCTGGAAGAACTTTCAGGACTTGTCCCCTGCAAATGGCAAGCCGATTTAAACTCGACTCATGCTTGGATTGGTGACCAGCGGAGGCGACTCAGAGATGTTACGTGGTCATTCTTAAGGGTTTAGCAGCAGAGGTCTGTAATAGCTAAAGCTTGGAGTGTAATTGAACAGATAACCCTGCATACAAGGTGTTGCAGTAGTCTAAATTTGATAAGATTAAAGCTTGGACTAAGAATTGGAAATGCTCCTAAAAAAACACTAAGCTTAGCTGTCAATCAAAAAAACCCTCCATCCTTACAATGAAATGATGAACTACAAATTTTGTGTCGGCTGGAAGATCATTGTAAGAGTGGAATAAAAGAATACATTATAATTGCCTACCTTTATAGAAAACTAATGGACTGAGGAGTCTTGAAGGATATCCATGTGTGAAGATTATTTGATTCAAACTAATGGGAAGAAACTGACCGATCTGGACTGATTTGAACATTTGTAGTGTGCTGGGTGATTTATTTCATTCTCACCATGGATTGATTCCCGAGGACGTTTTTCAAAATACTGTTTTCTTAATAATGGTATATATGTGGGGAATGAGTGTTATATTTTATATACCTTTGATAAGATTGCTGTGCTTTTTTATTATTATTGAAAATAATTTTTTAAATGAATATCTGGATTTTCAGAAGGCGTTTGACAAAGTGCCGCACGAAAGACTCCTGAAGAAATTGCAGAGTCATGGAATCGGAGGTAGGGTATTATTATGGATTAAGAACTGGTTGAAAGATAGGAAGCAGAGAGTAGGATTGCGTGGCCAGTATTCTCAGTGGAGGAGGGTAGTTAGTGGGGTCCCGCAGGGGTCTGTGCTGGGTCCGTTACTTTTTAATGTATTTATAAATGACCTAGAGATGGGAATAACTAGTGAGGTAATTAAATTCGCCGGTGACACAAAATTATTCAGGGTCGTCAAGTCGCAGGAGGAATGTGAACGATTACAGGAGGACCTTGCGAGACTGGGAGAATGGGCGTGCAAGTGGCAGATGAAGTTCAATGTTGACAAGTGCAAAGTGATGCATGTGGGTAAGAGGAACCCGAATTATAGCTACGTCTTGCAAGGTTCCGCGTTAGGAGTTACGGATCAAGAAAGGGATCTGGGTGTCGTCATCGATGATACGCTGAAACCTTCTGCTCAGTGTGCTGCTGCGGCTAGGAAAGCGAATAGAATGTTGGGTGTTATTAGGAAGGGTATGGAGTCCAGGTGTGCGGATGTTATAATGCCGTTGTATCGCTCCATGGTGCGACCGCACCTGGAGTATTGTGTTCAGTACTGGTCTCCGTATCTCAAAAAAGATATAGTAGAATTGGAAAAGGTACAGCGAAGGGCGACGAAAATGATAGTGGGGATGGGACGACTTTCCTATGAAGAGAGGCTGAGAAGGCTAGGGCTTTTCAGCTTGGAGAAGAGACGGCTGAGGGGAGATATGATAGAAGTGTATAAAATAATGAGTGGAATGGATCGGGTGGATGTGAAGCGACTGTTCACGCTATCCAAAAATACTAGGACTAGAGGGCATGAGTTGAAGCTACAGTGTGGTAAATTTAAAACGAATCGGAGAAAATTTTTCTTCACCCAACGTGTAATTAGACTCTGGAATTCGTTGCCGGAGAACGTGGTACGGGCGGTTAGCTTGACGGAGTTTAAAAAGGGGTTAGATAGATTCCTAAAGGACAAGTCCATAGACCGCTATTAAATGGACTTGGAAAAATTCCGCATTTTTAGGTATAACTTGTCTGGAATGTTTTTACGTTTGGGGAGCGTGCCAGGTGCCCTTGACCTGGATTGGCCACTGTCGGTGACAGGATGCTGGGCTAGATGGACCTTTGGTCTTTCCCAGTATGGCACTACTTATGTACTTATGTACTTAAACTTGTACTGAACTTATAACAATGTTATTATTACTATAAAAACTTTCTATATAATTGTTTGGATTTCATATTGAGGAAGTATTATTTGTTAGATTCCACGAAATATTTTTTTCCTGCAGACCCTGCAACATTTTTCTAGAACACTTCCGTTTTCTCTAGTCTTGACGTTCACAGAACCTTGACGGCTTTGGTGAGATCTGGCAACCGGAATTGCCCAAAACACTCAGGGTGAGGTCACACCACAGAACTGTCACCGTATTATTTGTTTCTATTCTTCTCCTAATAATTCCTAACATTGTTTAGCTCCTGTTGCACACAAGTACATAAGTAATGCCACACTGGGAAAGACCAAGGGACCATCGAGCCCAGCATCCTGTCCACGACAGCGGCCAATCCAGGCCAAGGGCACCTGGCGAGCTTCCCTGAGCAGAAGATTTCAACGTATTATCTTTTGTCCCCCCCCCCCCCCCCCCCCCCATCTCATTCCTTGCTAAATCTTGTTTTTGCACTCTTAGCTACGGTTCGTTCAGAAGTTTTTTTTCCTTACGATTCTTTCGCTCATCACATCCAAGCTCAATTACTGTTACGTCATTTTTGCTGGTTCATCTCAGATTTTTCTGAAAAAAGTTACAATCATTGCAGAATAAGGCTACGTGTGTTTTTGTCATGCTGGTAAGTTTATGTTTCTCATCTGCTTAAGGAACATCACTGGCCGCCTCGTTCTTTTCGGGTGCAATATAACAATTCCTCTTCTTGCATTTAAGGCTTTTCATCTTGGCCTCCCTCCATATCTTGCTCCCCGTACTCTGCGCTCCCTGATCAAGCCCCAGTCACTTGGAATAGCCTCCCCTTAGAAATTCAAACTGAATCGTCTCTCTCTCTAAATTTAAAGCCGCTATTAAGACTGGCTTTTGGGAGCCAGTAGTTGTACACTGGGTCTAGGTCCTCTTATTACCCTCTCTCCCCAACTCTTAGCTACTCTTCCCTGTTTCTGTAAAGTTTTCATTTCTTCATTTTAGTTGTCGTTTGGTTGTTTGCCTTTCCTATCCAGGCATTGTAGTTCCTTTCCATTTTCTGCTTAGCCTGTAAACTGTTTAGTTCTGAGTTCAGCCATTGCAGTACAGTAAACGCTAATAAAGGATTGTCCATGATGACACCTAGATCTTTTTTATGGGTGGCGACTCCAAACGTGGAACTTAGTTCAAATGTACCTGAAAACATCTTTATTCTTTTTGCCATTAAGGCAAGTTTCTCTTCATATTCTTTTAGCCTTTATCAGTGTTTTGCATCTAACTTGCCAGTGCTTATTTTCTTCATTTGGATCCTGTTTCCATTTTTTGAAAGATATTCTTTTGGCTGCAATAGCCTCCTTCACTTCACCTTTTAACTATGCTGGCTCTCATTTGCTCTTCTACCCACCTTTAATATGTGGAATACATTTGGTCTGGGCTTCCAAGATGCCTGATTTAAAGTCCTAACCTTTGTGGCTGATCCTTTTTAAAAAAAATCATATTCCTAATTGTATCACAGTTACTCTTTTCGAAGCTAAACGCCAACATCAGATTTTCTTAGCATCTTAATTCCAGTTATTAACTTTCAAATTTGATTACGATAACTATTACCAAATAGCCCCAAATTTCCACTTGCATCGTGTCCTGCTTTCCACTGAGGACTAGATCTAAAATAGCTCCCCCTTTTGTCAGTTCCTGAAGCAGTCATTTATTTCATCTAGGAACTTTACCTCCCTTGCATTTCTCAATACGACATTTATCTACTCAATATTGGAGTAACTGAAAATCACCCATTATTGCACTGCCAACTTCTATTAGCGTTTCTTTATCTGTCAGACAGAAAATGAGTTAAAAGTCTCAATTGTTGGGACGTAGCCATGGCAGTCCATCTTCCAGGCTCTACCTGTGCTGACTTGAGCGGCCTAACATTTAAAGCAGTGTCCTGAGAAGCGGAGCCCAAATTGGCTTTCTCCCACAGATACACTTTATAACCTGGAAACAGCAACTTATCTCCCACTGCCTCGGGTCGTAAGCTCTTTGGCACAGAGACTTATCCTATCTGAGTTGCTAATAACTGTAAAACACCTTGGGCATAAACTTCCAAATTAAAAATGGATAAAGAGCCCCTGTCACACTTCTCCAAAAGAATTTACTCATTTTTTTCCCGCTTTTTCTGCCAAAGTATTAATTTAGGCTGCAAGGCACATCCCAAAATGTTTGCAAATAAGTACAGTCTGTAGCCCCAACATGAGATACAGAAAATGATTTGGATGGGGACGGTTTTCTTCTATGCTAGCTGATTTGATTGAAAAAGTGGCTTAAGACCAATATACTTTCATTAAATCTGGCAAAGAAAGTTTAGGGGGGTTTGGCAGCCATCCTGACCTGCGTGAGAGATGAGCGAGGATGAGGTATCCTGGAGCCGAGCTGGATTCTACGTGGCCTATGAAAGCCACGTAGCTCAGATTGTTCAAGCACTATTTTAAACTCTGCACAGGTTTACATTACTATTTGGATGTGTCCCATATGTTATGCTATAATGGACTTATATCCCGCCAACTCCCTCAATTGAGGTATAAAGAGAGTGCCGATACATTTTATTCAGGATTTACAAAAAGCTATGAAAAACTACTTCTTAAAAGAATGGGAAAACAGATAAGTCTTCACCATTTTACGCAAGGAAAAATAACTTCTTAAAGAATGGATTTCAACAGGAAGATCATTCCATAACTGCACAGCAAGACATATATATATATTTAAAAAAAAAAGTGTGAGAAAGAATGCTTTAAACCTCACGTTTCTATGATAATTTTTTTTTTTAATTCTACTTCCTTGGATCTTTTTGCATTTTTTTGTGGACAAATGTTTTATTACTTTTATTACAATGATTCAAAATGGCCACCGAGAGTTGCAGTCTTGCGAGGCAGTGTCAACTCTCGGTGGCCATTTTGAATCTACTACTACTACTTAACATTTCTAGAGCGCTACTAGGGTTACGCAGCGCTGTACAATTTAACAAAGAGAGACAGTCCCTGCTCAAAGAGCTTACAATCTAATAGATAAGAGTGAGACAAATATAGGACAATCAATCCATTGTGACATCACTGATGAGGTTGGCTCTTAGGCATTGGTGGAATGAGGCATTATGACATCACAATCTCAGCTCTGGATACCAGAGACTGAAACTCTTCACACTAAGGGGGGAAGTGGGCCAAGTATAGGACAGTCGAGCCATTGTGACATCACTGATGAGGTTGGCTCTTAGGCATTGGTGGAATGAGGCATTATGACATCACAATCTCAGCTCTGGTTAAATCACTGCTATATGTAATACTACTACTACTACTACTACTACTTAACATTTCTAGAGCGCTACTAGGGTTACGCAGCGCTGTACAATTTAACAAAGAGAGACAGTCCCTGCTCAAAGAGCTTACAATCTAAAAGACAAGTGAACAGTCGGTCCGATAGGGGCAGTCAAATTGGGGCAGTCTGGATTTACTGAACGGTAAGAGTTAGGTGCCGAACGCGGCATTGAAGAGGTGGGCTTTAAGCACCGGCGCCGGGACTAGAGTCAGAAAGGAACAGTATGCAGGTGCTCCGGGCAGGAAAGAGGGGGCTATTTCCTGCCCCAAAGAGGTCACTAGATCACCAGGGCAGTATAGTTAGGTAAGGGGAGGGCAGGACAGGACACCCTTAGGGGTTTGTGATGGGGGGGTGGGGGTGTGAAAGGGGCGGGGTGGTATGTGACAGGGGGTGGGGCATGACAGGGCGGGGGCATGTGTCCTCTTTTTTTTGGGGGGGGGGGGGGAGCAAATATGGTAACCCTAGTTGTACATGTGATTTTTTTTTTTTTTTAAGGCTCGAGGGTGGGCAGGTTGGGAACACTTTAAGAGCTGAGTTGCAGGAGATTTTCTTCTTTCTGTTGCCGTGACTGGGAACGTGTGGTATTCCTGCTGCTCAAACATTATTTATTCTGGTAGTCACGGACCTGTGATACCTGTCAGTTAATCCTGCAATAACTTGTTCTGTGGTAAAATAGTAATAACGACATTAATTTTATCATGTTAGTACCTGAATGTTGCCTGACTTGAGCTAGCAGCAAAAATGAATACATGAAATGTCCCTTCAGCATCCTGTATGTGATGACCAGAAAAACCGGGGTCATCATCTCGCTGTGCCTGTAGTTGTGTAGGGTTAAGTACATAAGTATTGCTATACTGGGAAAGACCAAAAGTCCATCGAGCCCAGCATCCTGTTTCCAACAGTGGCCAATCCAGGTCACATATACCTGGCAAAAAAGTACAAAACATTTTATACTGCTTATCCCAGAAATAGTGGATTTTCCCCAAGTCCATTTAATAACGATCTATGGACTTTTCCTTTAGGAAGCCGTCCAAACCTTTTTTAAAGGAGAAGGAATCCGGGAACTATTTTCCATTTCCGCATCAGAGTGGTTTCTCTGTGTAGAGGGAAAGAGCTCGTTTTCCCTTGTTTGCCAAGGCAGAACACGACTGCCAAATTGTCAGTTTATATTTAGAAGACCTTGGACACTAAGGGTTTTTTTTTTTTTTTTTTTTTTACAAAGGAGCACTAGCGGGTTCGTGAGTACTAAATGCTATTGACGCCCACAAAAATATATGGGCGCCTCGAACTTTTAGCCCGCACTAAAAATGTTATTGCGCCTTTGTAAAAGGACACTAAGTGTTGGAAATCTCACAATATAGGAGACCCATGTTACATCAAAACCCCTGAACCAAGAACCTTAAGCCCAAAAACATTGGCCACGTATTTCTTAAAGCAGAAGTAATGATCTGTAACTTTAAATTGTCTGGAACGAAGAACCCAGGTCAGGCCTCGAGAGCCACCCTCACAATCTTTCAATCCCCTTCGTACCAGTATCCTGTGAGAACTCAGATCCCATGGAGAATCTCACCTGGCGTCTGGCTAAAAGAGACGACACGTACACCGACATTTTGAGCTGCAGTTACCTGGCTTTGGAATACCTCCCTTCATGAGGTTGTCTAGATATAACACTCTGCCCCTCAAAAGCTGCACCTAGCTTCAGTCTCGGACTGTATGAATTTTCAAAGTGAAGCAACGCATTTATATATGCCATAATGGCGATCGCCACTTACGGAATGAGAAATACAAGTGGTATTGCATTAAAGTTCATAAAAGATAGAGCAAGTTATAAAGTAAATCAGTTCATTTCTGGCGTGAGAAATAAGGTGGTAGTGCGTTAACGTTCATTAGTGACAGAGTGATTGAAACAGTCAGGTATAGAGAGTTCGGTTTTGTCTGATTCTGGTAGAGTTTCGTTGTCTGGTATTCAGGATGGATCATTGTGGTATGTCTTTTTGAACAGGTTGGTCTTTAGTAATTTTCGGAAGATTGTTAGGTCGTGTATTGTTTTTATGACGTTTGGTAGTGCATTCCATAGTTGCGTGCTGATGTAGGAGAAGCTGGATGCATATATTGATTTATATGCAAGTCCTTTGCAACTGAGGTAGTTGAGATTCAAGAATGTGCATGCTGACCTTTTTGTGTTCCTGGTTGGTAAGTCTATGAGGTCTGACATATATGCCGGGGCCTTGCCGTGAATGATTTTATGGACCAGGGTACAGATTTTGAACGTAATTCGTTCTTTTCGCAGGTGCCACAGTAGTTTTTCTCTTAGGGGTTTGGCGCTTTCACATTTCGCTTTTCCAAATATGAGTCTGGCTGCAGTGTTTTGGGCAGTTTGAAGTTTCTTAATGATTTGTTCTTTGCATGTGCTTTCGTCGTCAAGACAGCCTAAAGAAAGAGTCGTCTGATCTTCTGCAGTTCCTTTTAGTAAAAAAGTACAGGCAATCCCCACTAACCCCAGCAGGCCTCCACTAATGCAGCTATAAACACGCATTAATGTTCCACATTCATGTCATTTTATTCACATACAGGCCAGGCCGTCTTCCCAAGAGCTCACTTCCATATTGTGAAATGGCTTCACCATTTGCCTGCCCTCCCTCTCAAATGCTTTCTTTAGGTTTAGATACAATCCAGTGTCTGAGCTAACTCTGACAAGATCATGCACATTATTATTTTGAATTTTCTGAAGGTTTAAGCGTGGAGATTCATTTTCCTTGACAATAAATGTCTTTTCCTCATTCCTTGGCTGAAATCTACTTAAAGGCTCATTTTACTAATAAATCCCAATGCGGACTATGACGATATTTTCTTGGCTGACAATTTGGAAGACTAGAGATGAAAGTCTGATGTTATCTGAAACCACCGACTCGCAACGTAGGTTACCTGCCTCTTATTGAGCTGGTCTTTTGCACCAACACTGGCAGATTCCTGAAGGCTACAGGCAGGAGTCCAATGCTTGACCTACACAATGTGGTGACCGCTATAAGAAACTTTGTCTTCACTTGGGCATCCGTAAACTGTGTAAAATTCATGCATTTATGCAGTGCAAGTGAACAGGACACAGTGTGATATATATGGATCGATTCCTGGGGTACAGCATACAGGGAAGGGAAGGAGGATTGGCTCCTATGCACTTATTTCCAGAAAAATCTATCACAATTGCACCTGCTTCAGACCACGTGTGAATGCCACTGTCTTCTGTCCCTGGGGCAGTTCCATAAAACGTGCATTTACGTTTCTTCATAAAATAATCGGAACACAACGTGAGTAAGCCAGCTCTGGAACTCTCCACTCAGTTCCTAAACAGAAGAACAGACTATCCCACTTTACCATGAGGTAGAGCCACTTTCTGTCTTCGGCCGACATCATTCCTTATCAGGCAACCTGCTCAGATGTCAAATCATCCTCACTGCTAAACTTTGTACCCTGGCTTGTGGCACCTGGTGCCTGGACAGCTCTTCTGAGTTGATGCATCCCCCCCCCCCCCCCCCCCCCCCCCCCCGTGCCAGATTGTTTTAAAATCCCAAATCCCTGTGTCTTCCTGATCCAATGTGTTTCTTAATATAATACCAAAGTGATTACTAGAAATTATTTGAATCCTCTGTATCTCAACCAACTAAGCTCAACTGAGCAGGGACCTCACCCTGGTGTGGTACGTAACTCGGTGTTTTCCACACTGGACCCTCGAAGGAGAGGATCCCTGTCATAAGATCCATAACAAACATATCCTGACTTCCAGATTTCTGGGAAAGGAAGCGTTACAACATTTTAAAATCTCAGCTGCCCTTTAACCTCTCCAATCTTTATCTTTTCTTACCTGCCTCACCTTCCTTGATGATCAACCCCTTCCCTACCAGGACTGCAATCTCAACTCTGGTATATGTTTTAGGAGTGGTGAGGGGACAGCAGGGTATTAGCTCTTCCTGGCTTAGGTTCATCCTCCCTCCCTTCTGGAGTATCCCAGATACAAGATAAGAGGGTCTCTGCTCAAGGTCTGTACACAAAGAGGCTGAATTCTTATACGGCACCTTGTACCTTATTTTGAAAGGGCGAGACCGAGGGAAGTGGTAAACGAAGTTCGCTCTGAGGAAAAGGATGCTATTAGTGATGTATTGCAGGGATCGGTCCTTGAACATCTTTGTGAGTGATACTGCGGAAGGACTGACGGGGGTAAAGTTTCTCTCTTTGCAGATGATATCAAACTCTGTAATAGGGTGGACACCCCAGAGAGTGTGGATGCCATGAAGAAGGATCTAGCGAAGCTTGAAGGTTGCTCCGACAATTGCCAACTAAGATTTAATGCTAAGAAATAAAGGGTCATGCACATGAGTCGCAAGAATCTGAGGGAACGGTACAATATAGGGGGTGAAGTGCTTCTGTGTATGGAAGAAGAACGGGACTGGGGGAGGTGAATGTTTCTGATGACCTTAAGGTAGCCAAACAGATAGAAAAGGCAACAGTGAAAGCCAGAAGGATGCTCGGGTGCATAGAGAGAGGATAGACCAGCAGAAAAAAATAAAAAGCGATAGTGCCCTTGTATAAGTCTCTGGTGAGGCCCCATGTAGAGTACTGTGTGCAATTCTGGAGACAGAATCTATGGAAAGATATAGACAGGATGGAGTCGGTCCAGAGAGCGGCTAATGAACTGGTCAGTGATCTCTCCCATAAAGCGAATGGGGACAGACTTATAGACTTAAATAGGTATTTAAATATGTTTAAATACCTCGGTGGCATGAAGGAAAACTCTGCAATGAGAGGGCATAGATGAAGTTAGGAGGAAACAGGCACCGGAGTGATCTAAGGAAACACTTTCATGGAAAGGGTGGTGGATGTGTGGAATACTCTCCCGGTGGACACAAAGACTGTCTGAATGTAAGAAAACGTGGATCTGCTACGGAGGAGAGAGTGGATGCTGTGGATGGGCAGACTGGATAGGTCAGCTGACGTCATGTTTCTGTTTCTCTCTGTAATTTCCTTTAAAAAGATCCTTGCACACACAGCACCCACGGACTTTACACACGGTTCCTGCAGGCAACCAATCAGGGCAGAGAACAGCAGGCGCACGCAGGGGCAGCTTTCCCCTCACTGAGAACAGCCCTGGCGACGCATCATTCAAATAGTCACCCCTGACTGGAATTGAACTGGAATGACAATATTACTCAAAGTCTCAGGCAGGGGGTAGCTACGTGGGGCCACGGGGGCCTGGGCCCCCGTAAATTTGGCCCTGGACCCCCCTGCCGACGATCCTCTCGACCCCCCCCTCCCCCACCTGCCGTCGCCTTCTGCTACCTTTGCTGGCGGGGGATCTCAACCCCTGCCAGCTGAAGTCTTCTTCCTTTGTTCTGTTTCTGAGTCTGACGTACGTGCAGGACGTCAGATTCACAGAAACAGAACGAAGCCTTGCAGATCAGCCAGCGAGGTCCTCTTCTTCCAGCGCAAGGCTTCGTTCTGTTTCTGTGAGTCTAACGTCCTGCACGTAAGGACGTCAGATTCACAGAAACAGAACGAAGCCTTGCAGATCAGCCAGCGAGGCCCTCTTCTTCCAGCGCAAGGCTTCGTTCTGTTTCTGTGAATCTGACGTCAGACTCAGAAACAGAACGAGGAAGAAAAGGACCTTGGTAGGCGACAGCGGGGGAGGGGGGGTCGAGAGGGTCATCGGGGGGGGGGGGCAAAGTTGGTGGTGGTGGTGGTGGCAGCGGCGGGGGGGGGGGGGTTCGGCAATGGCAGGGGGGGTCGGCGGCGCGGGGGGGGGGGGGGGCTAAAATGTGCCCTCTCACCTCGAGCTCTGGACCCCCCTCCCACTGAAGTCTGGCTACGCCCCTGGTCTCAGGTCATTCCCCCGAGTCTCCTATAACACAGAAACTGTGGCCAATGTGCCAGTGGGAATGAGGTTGTCCAGCCCCAGAATGGGGAGGGAGTCTTCCAACTCCTGTGCGAACGGTACTATGATGCGACTTACCTTGCCCAACTTTCATGATGATTTTCATGGAGCGTGACTGGCAGACACCACCTTCTCTGTTCTCTAGGCCTTCGAACGTGCCGTTGGAGGTGGCTAAAAAAGAAAGGGAAATGTGGTTAGGAAGGGGATTATTTACAGGCAAAGAAAGATGCAGAACGTCAACTCCTCACTAATGACAAGGGACTCGCTCCTGTTTATAAACAGCGTAGCAAACCCCTGAATGCAGCACCTCTCCCTCAGACCCGGCTACATTTTCCACCGCAAAATGCACACAGGTAAATCTAGATGGTTTCACCTCTAAAACATTTGCACATTTCCTCCATTTTCACCTAAACTGCATCTACCACATTTTAGGCCAATTCAAATACAGCAGGCTTAAGACTTCCAGGAACATGTGCATGAGACGGACCCTTCCTCCCCCCGAATCCAGCTACTGCCAGGTCTGTTTTGAACGCACTCACTCTTCAAATTTCAGCATTCCAGGACCTAAACTTTGCAAATTTCCCACTTGAACCATGACTTGAATCATTGTATCAAAAACTCAAGTGAAGATTAAAAAGTTGTTCTTTTAAACAAACATTTGTTACATGATTTGTGATCAGTTGAGGCTTTTAATGCAGAGTGCTGAACAGATGTGGAGACACAGATTGTAAACTGAAGCTCTCGCTTTTATTCTTAAAGTGTTCTTAAAAAACAATTGTAAAATGCTTCTCATCTTTTCTTATTTTATTAAACTGCTAAGATGGTATTTATGGACTGGTATTATAATCAAATGGCAAGTGACTTGCAAGATGTATAATTTCTGCCAGCCTTCTTACAAAATCTAAACCTGCAAACACTACTTCTAACCTGGATGCTTTGCCATCCTCACCTCTCATTACTCTAAAAGTTACTGCCATTTTGAACGGCCCCACCTTCCTTGTTTTAAAAGCTTTTGTTGGGGTTAAGCCCCAAGGTTATCACTGTATTAATGAAGCACCATGAATGTGGTAAAGGTGGTTAGCTTAGCAGGGTTTAAAAAAGGTCTGGGCGGCTTCCTAAAGGAATAGTCCATAGACTATTATTAAATTGGCTTGGGGAAAATCTACTGCTTATTTCTGGGATAAGCAGCATAAAATGTATTGAATTTTTGCGGGATCTTGCCAGGTATTTGAGACTTGGATTGGCCACTGTTGGAAACAGGATGCTGGGCTTCATGGACCTTTGGTCTGTCCCAGTGTGGCAATACTTTTGTACTTATGTAACCTCTTCCTTAGAGGGATCTGACTCTCCCAATTAAAGTAGAGGGGATGAGCAAACCAAGCTGCTGCTTCCCTGGTCTTTCTGTGCCCACAAAGTCACAAAAAGAAGCCGAATGAGTGAAAGATGTAGCGCCAAAGTCTGGCTTGGAGTCAGCGTCTAGCTATAGGATCCTCGATTCCCGAGGCCAATATTAACACCGATGAGCTCCTGAACTTAGGCACCCAAGTTACACATGTAAAGGGGCAGTTTTAAAATCATTTTGATTACAATTACTGAAAACTAACCTATTCAAAAAGGCATATCACAAAGATCCATCCTAAATACCAGTAAGAAATTTCCACCAGAACTACACAAAACGTAACCTTTAATTTTCTGATTGTTCAAAGTAACCTATTCACGACTGAAGTTTAATCTTATACCTTTTTACTTCTCAGCACGAAAATGAACTTTCTCTACCTGAATATCTAATCCTCTCTGTGACCTCCATCTTAACTATGTATTTTCTCTTTTCCAGAATTGGTGATCACCATTACGAACAACGTAAGCTACATTGAGCCTGCAAATAAGTGGGAAAATGTGGGATATAAATGTTACAAATAAATAAATAAATAAATTTTGTGTGTGGAAATAGTTCGTTATAAACTGCCTAGAGTTAACATGGGAAATATCGATTTGATCAGCTCGGGTTGGAACTGAACCTTCTGTGCGAGTTCATTTTCTTGAATATTTTGTGTATATTTAAAAGCAGGCGTAAGTGTGTTACTTTGGTCGGATATTTTTGGAACGGACTCTATGCACACACCTTTCCTTTGAAATTTGGTCTAAATTTAACCAAATACTGGCTGCACAAGTTATGTCACCTATTACAAACTCCTTTCTGAAAGGGTCTTTTGCAAAGTGGTGGTAAGACCAACGCAGGCTAAAACGGAACGACAGAAAGTCTAATGCGGACACCAGCGGCAGTTCTGGCTGGAGTGTGCATCATTTCCAGCGCTCCGGCAATTTTTTTCCTAGCGTGGTGCTAACCCGGCGGTAATCGGGCCTCGCTGTGCACTGCCTGGTTACCGTGAGAGCCCTTACTGCCACCTCAGTCAGAGCTCCCTGGCGAATGGCCACAAGGTAAGAGTTCTCTTACCGCGTGGCCATTTTTGGGGGAAGCATTTTACCGGCTGTGGTAAAAAGGGACCTGGCGCATGGGAAAAACAACCCTGCCGCTACCGCATGGCCCTTTTCCCCACAGCTTAGTAAAAGGACCCCTAATTTAGGCATTTATCAACAGCTGAAAATTCACCTAAATTCAGGAGTCCTAACATGTCAGCCAACAGCAGTGATCATGTCTTTACACACCGCCTACCACCAGCTAAATAAGACCCAGATATACCAGCACTCAACATAAGAGTAGCCATACTGGGTCAGACCAATGGTCCATCTCATAGGAACCAACTTTTCAAAATTATTAGGGGTGCTAAGCCCAGTGAAAATAACCCTTCCTTGGACACAAGGAATTTTCTCAATATTGAGGGTGCTCAAGCACCCACAGCACCCACAGAGTCGGCTCCTATGGTCCATCTAGCCCAGTATCCTATTTCCAACAGTGGCCAATCCAAGTCACAAGTACCTGGCAGAAACCCAATTAGTAGCACCATTCCATGCTACCAATCCCAGGGCAAGCACTGGCTTCCCCCATGTCTATCTCAGTAATAGACTATGGACTTTTCCTCCAGGAACTTGTTCAAACCTTTTTTTTCAATCCAGATACACTAACTGCTGTTACCACATCATCTGGCAGTGAGTTCCAGAGCTTATCTATTCTTTGAGTAAAGAAATATTTCCTCCTATTTCTTTTAAAAGTATTTCCATGTAACTTCCTCGAGTGTCCCCTAGTCTTTGGAACGAGTAAAAAAATCAATTTACTTCTACTCGTTCTACACCGCTCAGGATTTTGTAGACCTCAATCATATCTCCCCTCGTTCGTCTCTTTTCCGAGCTGAAGAACCCTAACTTCTTTAGCCTTTCCTCAAATGAGAGGAGTTCCATCCCCTTTATCATTTTGGTCGCTCTTCTTTGAACCTTTTCTAATTCTGCTATATCTTGTTTGAGATACGGCGACCAGAACTGAATGTAATACTTTAGATGCGGTCGCACCATGGAGCGATACAAAGAGTCATGAGATAGGAGGCAAGGTTCTGGTGAGGATTAGCAATTGGACAGAAAACAGAGGGTAGGGTAAAATGGCCATTTTTCTCAATGGAGGAGGGTGAATAGTGGAGTGCCGCAGGGATCTGTATTGGCACCGGTGCTATTTAACATATTCGTAAATGATATGGACATCGGAATGACGAGTGAGGTGATCAAACTTGCAGATGATACAAAACTATTCAAGGTTACTAAAACACATGTTGACTATGAAAAATTGCAGGAAGACCTTAGGAGATTGGAAGTCTTGGCATCCAAATGGCAGATGAAATTTAACGTGGACAAAAGGAAGGTGATGCACATTGGAAAGAATAATCCGAATCACAGTTACCTGATGCTAGGGTCCACCGCTCAAGAAAAAGATCTGGGTGTCGTACGTAATAAGCTGAAATCTTCTGCTCAGTGTGTGGTGGCAGCCAAAAAAGCAAACAGGATACTAGGAATTATTAGGAAAGGGATGGTGAGGAAGACTGAAAATACTATAATGCCTGTGTATCGCTCCATGGTGCAACCACACCTTGAGTACTGTGTTCAAAATCTATCCACCTAGGGCCGATATTCAGCACTATATCTACATATGTAGCAGGCAGAGAGTCAGGACTGATATTTATATGGTCCTCTTGCCCGTTAGCTATGCGAACGCTGGCGTTGGACATCACTAGTGTCCGCATAACTCCCAGGTCTATTCCAGACTCCACCCCGCACCTCCCAGGATAAACCAGCAAGTAAGGTGGAAACATTTAAAGTTATTTTTGTTTATGTAATTCTTTTTACGCCTATAGACATCTCTGTTTAATATGTATCGAATGTAATTTCTTCTCTGTTTTTGCAAACAGTTAACTGTAATTCATTTTGATCCTTTTAAGTGAGTTAGTGGAATACAAGTCGTATATTACAACGTCTGGTTAACTGTATTGAATATCTCTTTCTGACCCGCTGAGTGTGATCTAACTGGGTAGGAGCCTTTTCCTACTTGGTTACATTTGGATTTGACCTCTTTGTTTCTCTAAATTTAAGCTTTTTTTTTTTGTTGTCTGTATTTAGGATTTTGAAGTAGGTTTCCTACTGTTAAATTCCTTACTTTTTCCCTCTAATTCTGCCCTGTATCCACTCAATTTGGGCTCCCAGTAAACTCAGTCCCCGACTTAGGGCCTCAGCTCTCATCAGTTTTTGAAGGAACCACTTTTCAGCCTTCCAACCCCTTCAAAAACTGTCCTAAATTTAGGTTCCTAGAACATGGGCAGGGCCAGATCAGGAGGATGACGTTGGGCACTCAGCACTGAATTCCAGACTCCCAGACTGTCAATGGCTGCCCTAAATTTAAATACCATCTGTACCACACACAGCTATTTGTACGGGTACTTTCTGTCCTGGCTGGGTTCACAATCTAAGTAGCTGGGGCGACGGAGGGTTAAGTGACTTGCCCAGGGTCACGAGGAACTGCAGTGGGAATCGAACCCACTTCCTCAGGATCTCAACCCACTGCATTTTTACCATAAGGCTGATTAAACTTAGTCAAGAGCCACAACATCTAGGAACGCATAGCAGGCTAATAGAGATGCCGAACTTCACTGCCTCAGAGAATGTGATGTTGGATGGGTTCCTCTGCTCCAGTCCGCTACATCCGATTCTCGCCCTGGTTTCTATCCAACCTGGGATCCGGGCTCTGTATCCCAAGTCCTCTTGGATCTAGTTCCTGGTTTTGGGGTATTGTATTTTATCCGGGAGGTCCACTATGCATTCAGCACCATTCCTGTGAAGAACTATTCCCTCATCTCACCCCTGTCTCTACCCCCACGAAAAGGCTCGGCTTCTAGAACTTTCTTCCACATGTATCCGTCTGGAAGGTTAAATGTTTAAACACACGATTTCACCAGAACGTGCAAAGCAGTGCTAAAGTCCGTAGGGACAGGGAAAGCAGTCATCCTGCAGAATTGGGAGCCCCTGGGATGTCAATCAGCCCCCCCCCCCCCACCCCGCCTCGAGGATTGAGAAGTATTTAAGTCTCATCACAGGGAACCTTTGGTGTAAGTCCAGCGAGTGATGGGAAGAAAATGAAATAAAATGATCCAGGAGGTAACCCAACTCCTTGCAGCTCTCCTTACACACCTGCACCTGGGGAGGGAGGGGGCACCCGAGGGGGGGGAGGAGAGAAAAGGGTTTTATCTTCTGCCACCTGCTCCTCCTGTGGTCCTGGGGTGGGGAGGAGGCGGCTGCCTTGTTGAAGGAGAAAGCTGCTTTGTTTTACAATTTAGGACTGCATTACGGGAAAGACGGAGAGTTTCTCTCTTATTGGTCTCCCCCCCTCCCCCCCCCATCAGAAGTATGTGTTCTCATCTCCTGAAAGAAGCTGTGCAGGGCTGGGGGAGGCCGGGAGAGATTAACATTTGAGACTCGGCTCTGCCAGTGATATTAACAGTGACCTTTAAAGGCTCAGAGGCAGGAAAGCCAGCGAAATATGTACTGGAACAAAAACCCTGAAACCCCCCCCCCCTTACACACACACATCCAAGAACACACTCCCTAAATACCCAAACCCAGTACATGCACACATACAACCAGTATATCCATAAACACACGCTTCCCCCTCCCCACATAAATACGCTCTCCCCTCAATACTATTCTGCAAACACCTTCCACCTCTATCAGTACAGGTCTTTGTTTAAACAAGTACGATCGTCCGACAACATCCATGCGCTGCAGCCTGACTTTCCTAAGACCACCAAAATCTAAACTCAGGCCTCCCATCGCAACGGTATCCTCATCACAAAGTCAGAAAGCAAGCTGCACTAGCCTCCCTTCACAGGGCTTCCCACAGTCCAAGCAGGGGGAAGGGGAGTGGGCTGCGTCTGTAGCCCCCGCAGGACCAACTACAGCCGTGAGAGCACACGGCAAGCTCAGCGTTTACTATACCAAATACCGAATCAGTTCAAGAATCAGCACGAGATCAAGTCCACCCGAGAAGAGATCATTGGGGGGGGGGGGGGGGGGGGGAGGATGCATGGAGAACAAGGCTAGAAATGAAGACAATCTGTCCCCAGGCATCACAGATTTAGAGGTCATTGTTAGCGAGTCAGAGACGGAAAGGGGTTACAGGATTTAGTCTAGGGGTTAGAGACGGTATTTGAGAGAGAGCACGAGGTGTAGCAAAATTTACTCTAGGAATGATAGGTCACAGGCCAGGCTAGTGTAAGGGTGTCAGGGGACCCAGAAGGACCTTCAGCCTTATACCATAACCTTCAATTATCTGGCGGAACTTTAACTACCCACCATCCTCTCTCCCCCCCCCCCCAAAAAAAAAGAAATTCTGATAATAAAACCATATTGATCACTCCAACATCATCCTTCCCTGAATGATCCCACACAAATACATACTTGAATATCATTTCTGAACATTAATGTGGTTAGTATATCTGGATTTCAAAACAAGATTTGGAGAAGTTCCTGGAGAAAAAGTCCATAGTCTGCTATTGAGAGTAGTCAGTGCTGTCCCTGAAATTGGTAACATGGAATCTTCTTACTCTTTGGGATTCTGTCAGGTACTTGTGACCTGAATTGGCCACTACAGGAAGCAGGATACTGGGAAAGATGGACCTTTAGTCAGACCCAGTAGGGCAACTCTATGTTCTAAAATATGTTTATATTTATATATGATCTTCACACCTTTGACTCAATACTTGACGTCTCTTATGCAGCAACAGCAGCCATGTCTCATTTACGATAGATACTTTTTGTCTATTCCTCTTGGCAGAATAACTGGAGCTGTTTCAGGTTGGCAGCTGCAGGCTTCAAATCTTAACACAGATCTTCTAGTAGATTCAGGTTGGGACTTTGTTTCTTCTTCCTGAATCACTCCGTTACTGCTTTGGCTTTGTGTTAGGATCATTGTCCCGTTGGAAGGTGAATCTTCTCCCCAGCCCACTTCTCCTTCACGATCTGTCTATGCTTTGATTACCCATCTTTCCCTTGTCCTTCACAAGTCTCTTTATCCCTCCTGCTGCAAAGCATAACCCCCCCCCCCCCCCCACACACACACATACACACACACACACACAGCATAATGTTGCCACCACCCAGGACAAGCTCAAGGGGTTGCAGTGCCTTGAACCAACTTTAGCTTTTTCCCCCTACATTAACTCTCTTCCAACCAGCCAGTCCAAATCAACTCCCTTTCCAATGAGCTCCGTCCACTGGCATCGGCTCCGACTCACCCCAGGGGTCCTGAGGCAGGGTTACATTGGGAGGGGGGTCTCATCAGGCTCACAGCACCACCAGGGATTTAAAAGGTCCCACTGAAGGAGGGGATACTGGGTACTACCACTGGCAAATGCCACAGGTTTAAACATGTTCAATCTTCTAATTGTGCTGGTGGAAGTCCAAGGAGAGAGCAGAACAGCCAGCTCTGGCCACTGTGAAGGCTGAACCAGTGAGAAAGACTTTTGGTGTCCTGAGCCAGTGCCTCACCTAATCCTTTTACAGGAATCTCAGATCTCACAGTTGCCTTCTTCTACAATTTCCTTAACACAGGACTACTGACTTTGGAGGCACAGCCTTGGTGAACCAAACTGTTTCCACTTTACAGAGATATTCAAAATACATTGAAATTTTCTTCAAGACTTTTTTAGTAGCTCCCTGTTTGGCATGTTTAGACCTTTGCTTCAAATTCAAGTCATACAACAGAAACAGCTTGGTTCTCCGTGCAGCAGGAGTATTCAAACCAGCTCAACTACTATGACCGGAAACAGTCGCGTTCTAATTTATTATGGGTCTCATTAAGGCAATTTCTCAAAGCTGACCTAATTTGGGTTTGCTGACTCAGGCCGTGAAGACTTATGCAAATCAGGAATTTTGGTTTCTTCTTCTTTACCTCTTTAGAGTTTAAGTAGAAAATTGAAATCCAGAACTGCTAGGCCAGCATTCTCAGAAATGCTTCCCGTTCCAGAGGAGAGCAGAGCCGAACGTGTAGGTGAGACCATGATGCAGGGAGGAAGACTTCAGGTTTGTTAGGAATTGGGCAACATTCTGAGGAAGAGGGAGCATATTCTGAAAAGGCTGTGGCTGCTAGGTTTATAAAATCTTGATCCTAGGGGAAAGCCAACAGTCACGCATGAGCGCACGGTCCGGGGTGAAGAGACACTGGCAAAATCTCCAGTTGCAGTTACAGAAAAAAGATAAATTACTTTAATTTACACCCATCAACTACTATGCAGATGGCAAATACAAGCAAACACACTTTAATCTGTTTATATGCAAATGCCTGAAGTCCTAAAAATGAGATGCCAGTTGTACCATTCAGGGTTAACCATTCTATAGGAGTGGAGGAGTGGCCTCGTGGTTAGAGTGGTGGACTTTGGTCCTGAGGAACTGAGTTGGATTCCCACTTCAGGCACAGGCAGCTCCTTGTGACTCTGGGCAAGTCACTTAACCCTCCATTGCCCCATGTAAGCCGCATTGAGCCTGCCATGAGTGGGAAAGCGCAGGGTACAAATGTAACAAAAAAAAATTGTACTAAATTATAATGAAATGATAGAGAACACTGGTGGAGGGGTGGTGTTGTATATTAAGGATGTCATGGAATCAAACAGGATAAAAGGTCCTGCAGGAAACAAAGTGCAATGTGGAATCTTTATGGATAGAAATTCCACACGGGATGGGAGAGAGTATAGCAATGGGGGTATACCACCATCCACCTGGACAGAAGGAAGAGAGACAGATGGTGAAATGCTAATAGAAATGAAGGGGGCTAACAAATTTGGTAGCAAGAACAATGGTACATTTTATTTATCCCACTATTGATTGGGTAAATGTTTCATCAGGACACATTGGAAAAATTGAGCTTCTATATGACACAAATAACTAGTTTGTGGAGCAGCTGGTCCTGGAAACAACAAGGAGGTGAACTAGTCCTCACTGGAACGTAGACCTGGTACAAGATGCAAGGACAGTAGAGCTGCCTGGCAATAGTGATAATGCGTCAAATTTGTCAATGACATGAGGGACACAAAAGAGAACGACTGTTGTAGAATTTAATGTTTAAAAAGGCAAAGAAAGGAACGGTCGCAATGGTCAAAAGCCTCCGTGAGGTGAAGATATGTAAAAATATCTTGGAAGCAGAAACTAGATGTAGCCCATTCATTAAGATCAAAGACAAACTAAACGAGTGCCGACACAGTCAAAAAGGGTGAACTGAAAGGTTATTTACGCTAAAAGGGTGACTTTCAAAAAATGGAAAGTGGATCCAAGTGATGAAAACCGAAAACCAGCATAAGCACTGGTGAGTTAGCTGTAGAGGCAAAGCAAAAGAGAATCTGAAGAGCAGCTTGCCAAAGAGAAACTCATTGTAAAAACACTTTGAGAGTACACAGGGCTGGTCCAAGGATATCTGACACCCTAGGTGAAACTTCAGCGGTGAACCCCCCCCCCCCCCCCCCCCGACCCGACCCACCAGATGGCTCCCAGTTCAAGGCCCTTCCCCTCAGTCTCCATCATCTCTCTCATTCCTTCCTTCCTTCCCTCCACCTCTTCTACCACCCACAATTTGGTTAGGTCTTACCTCCTTCCCTTGCTCCAGTGATATAGATATGTATCGGGGCTTTGAGCATGCTGAAATCCTGCCAGATCTGCTCTCCCCCCCCCCCCCCCCCCCCCCACAGTGGTCTCCAGCATCTCTCCTCCTCAAGTCCTCTCTGATCTTTCTGTTTCCGAGAGGCTTTGTGAACATGCAAATACTCAAAGCCCTCTGCTGGCAACCGTGCATGTTCTACAGCTGCTGTTGGCTCCTGCATCGTTGCTCTGGAGGAAGGCAGGTAAGACCTGACGTGTGGGGGGAATGAAGGATTTAGGGGGCAGCTTTGCATTGGCACTGGAGATTAAGTACCAGTGCAAAGCTGTCCCCTCAAGCAGCTGCCTGGTCCGCTTAGTGGATGGGCCGGCACTGGCTGGAGAACCGGACAACAGACGTGCCCAGGGATAACGCAACAGCAAAAAAATCAACACTCTTTGCTTCGATCTTTACCAGAAATGTTGGGAAGAAACCTAGGCTGAAACGCTATTTGATGGTGGTGAATCAGAAGCTGAATCAAATCACGATGAACCGGGAAAAAGTAGTAGAGCCACACTAACAAGTTTAAAAAGTATCAAACCATCTGGATTAAACCCTAGAGCTCAGGAAGAATGCAAATGAAACTGCAGACCTATAACCTATCATTAAAATTGGCTATGGTACTCATGGACTGGAGCCTGGACAATGTAAACAGCAATTTTAACAAAAAGGGATCCAGAAGTGCAGACCAGTAAGCCCGACATCAGGGCCAGGCAAAATGGCGGAGGCCATTCTGACAAACAAAATGACAGAACACAGGGGGAAACAGGCTCAGTGGCTCATAACTAACATGGATTTAGCCTGACCAATCTGGAAGACTTTTTTTGAAGGAATTAGCAAATGCAGATAAAGGTGAGCTGCTTGATTTGTTGTTATCTATCAAATGTCTTCTGAAAAATGCCTCATAAGAGACTCCTGAGAAAGTTAAACAGCCATGGGATAAGAGGGAATTGGTTAAAAGATGGAAAACAGAGCAGAACAAATGGTCAACTCGCTCAACGGAGGAGGGTGAACAGTGGAGTGTCTTGGGGTTCTATACTGGGACCAGTACTGTTTTAACATATTTATAAATGAACTGTCCAGGAGTCAGCAGTCAAGAAAAAGTTCTAGGTGTCATTGTAGACAATACACTGAAATCTTCTGCCCAGTGTGCAGCGGCGGAGCCCAAAAAAGCAAGCAGGATGCTGGGAATTATTAGGAAAGATGTAAAATAAGACCAAGAATATTATAATGCCTCTCTATCACTCCATGGTGCGACCCCACCTTGAGTATTGCATTCAATTCTGGTCGCCGTATCTAAAAAAAAATATATAGTGGAATTAGAAAAGGTTCAAAGAAGAGCAACCAAAATGATAAACGGGGTGGAACGCCTCTCATATGAGGAAAGGCTAAAGAGGTTAGGGCTCTTCAGCTTGGAGAAGAGATGGCTGAGGGGGGATATGATTGAGGCCTACAAAATGCTGAGTGGTGTTGAACATGTAGAAGTGAATCGATCTTTCACTCTTTCAGAAAGTTCAAAGACCAGGGGGCACTCAATGAAATTACACGGAAATAATTTTAAAACAAATAAGGAGGAAATCGTTTTTCGCTCAAGCTCTGGAACTCGCTGCTGGAGGATGTGGTAACAGTGGTTAGTGTATCTGGGTTTTAAAAAGGCTTGGATAAGTTCCTGGAGGAAAAGTCCATAGTCTGTTATTGAGGTGGATATGGGGGAAGCCACTGCTTGCCCTGGGATTGGTAGCATGGAATCTTGTTACTCTTTGGGACCCTGGAATGTTACTACTAACTGGGTTTCTGTCAGGTACTTGTGACCTAGAACGGCCACTGTTGGAAGGAGGATACTGGGCTAGATGGACCATTGGTCTGACCCAGTATCGCTACTCTTATGTTCTTAACTATTCAGCTGTTAGATCATAAGCAAACAGAGGAATTGCAGGGGGACCTTTCAGGATTGGAGAACTGAGTGTCTAAATAGTAGATGAAATTTAATGTGGACAAATATGAAGTTTTTTTTGTTACATTTGTACCCTGCGCTTTCCCACTCATGGCAGGCTCAATGCGGCTTACATGGGGCAATGGAGGGTTAAGTGACTTGCCCAGAGTCACAAGGAGCTGCCTGTGCCGGGAATTGAACTCAGTTCCTTAGTTCCCCAGGACCAAAGTCCACCACCCTAACCACTAGGCCACTCCTCCACTGTTGCTACTATTTGAGATTCTACATGGAATGTTGCTGCTATTCCACTAGAAGTCGGGCCTTGCAGATCACCATTGTGGTCGCGCAGGCTTCTGCTTCTGTGAGTCTGACGTCCTGCACGTACGTGCAGGACGTCAGACTCACAGAAACAGAAGCCTGCGCAGCCTTCTACATGGAATGTTGCTAGTGGAATAGCAACATTCCATGTAGAATCTCCAATAGTAGCAACATTCCATGTAGAATCTCCAATAGTATCTATTTTATTTTTGTTACATTTGTACCCTGCACTTTCCACTCATGGTAGGCTCAATGCGGCTTACATGGGGCAATGGAGGGTCAGGACGTCAGACTCACAGAAACAGAAGCCTGCGCAGCCTTCTACATGGAATGTTGCTAGTGGAATAGCAGCATTCCATGTAGAATCTCCAATAGTAGCAACATTCCATGTAGAATCTCAAATAGTAGCAACAGGATCTCCAATAGTAGCAACATTCCATATAGAATCTCAATAGTAGCAACATTCCATGTAGAATCTCCAATAGTATCTATTTTATTTTTGTTACATTTGTACCCTGCGCTTTCCCACTCATGGCAGGCTCAATGTGGCTTACATGGGGCAATGGAGGGTTAAGTGACTTGCCCAGAGTCACAAGGAGCTGCCTGTGCCTGAAGTGGGAATCCAACTCAGTTCCTCGGGACCAAAGTCCACCACCCTAACCACTAGGCCATTCCTCCACTGTTGCTACTATTTGAGATTCTACATGGAATGTTGCTATTCCACTAGCAAAATTCCATGTAGAAGTCGGCCCTTGCAGATCACATATGTGGCCGCGCAGGCTTCTACATGGAATGTTGCAAGTGGAATAGCAACATTCCATGTAGAATCTCCAATAGTAGCAACATTCCATGTAGAATCTCCAATAGTATCTATTTTTGTTACATTTGTACCCTGCGCTTTCCCACTCATGGCAGGCTCAATGCGGCTTACATGGGGCAATGGAGGGTTAAGTGACTTGCCCAGAGTCACAAGGAGCTGCCTGTGCCTGAAGTGGGAATTGAACTCAGTTCCTCAGTACCCCAGGACCAAAGTCCACCACCCTAACCACTAGGCCACTCCTCCACTTAGGAAACAATTTCAGATACAAGATGCCAAGTTCAAATTTGGGAGTCATCACCTGGGAAAAGGCCTTGGAGTTATTGTGAACAATATTGAAATTGTCTGTTTAGTGCGCTATGGTTTTTACAATTCAACAAAACAATTTTGATGCTATTAGTACAGGAATAGAGAATAAAACTGTACAGCATAACCACCTCTGTCCTGGAAGCTGATCTCAAAAAACGATAGTGAAACTAGATAAGGTACAGAAAAGGGTAACCAAAAATGATGAAAGAACAAGTCCTCTGTGAGGAAAGGCTAAACATGTCAGGAGAAGAGACGGCTGAAAGGGTTGTAAAATTCTGACTGGGGGGTCTGGGAAATTTGGGAACAGTTCACCCTTTCACATAGTGCTGAGATAACAGGCCAGGCAGTGCTTTTCAACCCATCTGGAGGAAGTAAGCTTTCACCCAACAGTGTTAAGCTGTGGCACTTATTGTCAGAAGTTATAGTGAAAACAGTTAACATATCTAGGTTTATAAAAGGCGAGTTCTTGGAGGAAAAGTCTGTATTAAGTTTTTAAAAAATTATTACGGAGGCTAACTGTACTGCCAACTGTATAAAAATATAAACTA
Source organism: Microcaecilia unicolor (assembly GCF_901765095.1). Lineage (NCBI taxonomy): Eukaryota > Metazoa > Chordata > Amphibia > Gymnophiona > Siphonopidae > Microcaecilia > Microcaecilia unicolor. The sequence goes on along the minus strand of NC_044037.1, from coordinate 5,174,568 downwards.
AAAATGAAAGCACTGACATAGGGGGTGAGAGGAGAAAGGCAGGTCAAAAGAAGGGAGGAAGAGTTGAGTAAGAAAGCGAGAGGGGGGCCAGGGTGGGGAAGGGAGAGGGGGGGCCCCACTGCTGTGCTGTTTAAGCCGAGCACAAGAAAGGCTATCCAAAGCTGAGACGAAAGGTTTTGACCTGTAGTAGCTGGTTCTGTGGGTGCTGTGCACCCCAGTACTGAGCAAGCTTCTTCGCTCTGTCCAGGGAGGGCTAATTTGTATTGTGTCTGAAACCCCAATCATTTGGAAATGTTGCCGATCGTTGCTAGCCAGGTAACCTTGGGAAAGTCAGCGAATCCCTGGATGTAAGAACACAGAAAGGATGCATTGTTTGGGATCCTGGATTGGCCACTGTTGGAAAGAGGATAGAGAGACCGATGGACCTCTGGTCTGACCCAGTATGGTAAGGCCTATATTCTGTGGTGAAACAGAGACATTCAGTGAGGTTTACTGGCAGAGCAGTGGGGGTGGATCTGACGGCAGGAATGAAATGCACTGACAAGAGCTGTATATTTAACAACTCCATGTCCCCTCGCTCTCCTGTCGCTCTCCTGTCCCTCCCCCCCCCCCCTACAAAAATGCATCTTCAGCATCCTCTCCCCTCTGAGCCCCCCCCCCCCCATACACACATAATTCGGCACCTCCTCCTCTCCCTGGTTGCCTGACCCATAGACTGGCATATATCCCCCCTCCCCAAACCTTCCTCTCAGCCCCCCCCCCCCCCCCCGAGTCCAGCAGTTCTCCCACATCCTCCCCCCCCCCCCAGTCCATCAAACCCCACTTCTTAGCCAGCAGCAGCCATAACACACTGCCTGGGCTGACCTGGGGCCTTTCCTCTGCTGCATCCTACCCTCATTTGAACAGGAAGTTGCATCAGGGGGTGGAACGCAGCAGAAGAAGGCTCCAGGTTGGCCCAGATAGCACCAGGTAGCGTATTATGGCTACCACTGCTGACAAAGAAGTGAGGGGGGGGGGGGGGGAATGAATTTTGCCCGATTAAGCAACTCTTACCAGAAGAGAGAAAAGCAGCGAGAAAGCAGAGAGAGAATGAGGCGGGCAGAGGATAAGCAGTGATCCACAGCATGACAAATGAGCTCTGACAGGACCCTCGTTGCCCCGACTCGCTGGTGCGCTATTGGTTTATTGTAGTCAGGCAAGTCAACTGGAAATAACAGTTTGCAACAATCCATGGGAGAGTGAAAAACAAAACTACAGGCTGCACTTAGGTAAGGCAGTTCCCAGAACCAGCAGGAGCTCCTCAGGTTCAATGCTAGGCCAAGCCAGAGGCAGAAACACCGTTATTTACTACTTCTTATTTTAGCAAGAAATAGAGAAAGGGTTAGAAGGTACGAAGGACAGAGGATAACGGATTCTAGAGTCAGGGAAAGAGAGAGCACAGACTGACGCACTAACATTAACTACCTAGAACATACCGGAACTCTAGCAAAAGTTCGACAGATAAACTACATCCACAAAACAGACCCTAAAAAGCAATAAAGAACAGAATGAGGACACTTCACTTCCCTGCTCACTATCACCCCCCTCCCCCACCAAAGGGTACTTCAATTGCTGGTGTCACCTCTGTAAAAACATCACTTAAGAACGTAATAGCCGCCATACTGGGTCAGACCAATGGTCCATTTAGCCCAGTATCCTATTTCCAAACAGTGGCCAAGCCAGGTCACAAGAATCTGGCAGAAACCGAAATCGTGGCAACATTCCATGCTACCAATCCCAGGGCAAGCAGGATTTTCCCCATGTCCATCTCAGTAATAGACTATGGACTTTTCCTCCAGGAACTTGTCCAAACCTTTTTTTTTAATCCAGATACGCTATCCGCTGTTACCACATCATCTGGCAGCGAGTTCCAGAGCTTAATTATTCTTTGAGTGAAAAAATATTTCCTCCTATTTGTTTTAAAAGTATTTCCATGCAATTTCATTGAGTGTCCCCTGGTCTTTGTACTTTTTGAAAGAGAGAAAAAAACAAAATCAATTCACAAAGTCCCTCCACTACCAGGTACACTCACAACGTAATACTCTAGAAACACAAACACGCAGCCACATCTGTCATATCCTCTCACAGCTACAACCCTGCTAATGAAAAGGCATCACCAGATATATTACAGCAGGCCCTGGAACCCGAATACACCTGTCTTCTAGTAGGAAGAGATGAGAAAACAGAACAAGCCAGAGACCCTACACAGCAATTACAACATGCTGGTGTGCTTATAGGAATTTATAACAGGAATCGTACAAAATACTTGAAAAATGTGACTATTTTATGAAGGCAACATACATGTGTTTCACAGGGTCCTACAGTTATCCAGACTACAGCAAAGTTACACCTGGAACCTTCTACATGCATTATACATGGGTATTTTTTTTGTTTAATTATAGAATATGCTTTTCCACACAACTCCACACCATCTCTACCCCAACCCTGGCCCCATAACGCTTAATGCCCAGCCCACTGGGCTGTGGAGTCGGTACACCAAACCTCTGACTGATATTAGACGTCAAATATTTTGGCCAGGGCAAAGATAAAGTATAAAATGAGAAATTTACCATATATTATAAAGTTCCCCCTTTTTTTTTTGGCTTTACAGGCTTTTTAGCAGTACGTAGTTATATGGTGAAAAGGGTAGACTGTGGAGTGTCTCCCGCTTTGTTTAATCTGTTGCTCCAAGCTTTGGGAACGGAGCTTGAGCGGCTAAAAATACCATTTCGTATTTATGCAGATGACATTTACCAACCGCTAAAGATTGGGTCGCCACCTTGAACAGCATGATGGGTTGCATCAGACTTACTGATATTGGATTTCTACTAATTGTTTAAAAGTAAAATCGAGAAAAAACTTAAGTTTCTATGGCTGGAACCGGAACGTCTAAACTTTCCACATAATTTTCAAATAGGAACTGATTCTTTTCTTTTCCAGATCTTTTCATGAGTCTTTGTAGTTGAAGTGGATACTTTGACCTTTTCAAATCATGTTAAGCAGATTGTACAAAAATCTCTCTTTACTATGCTTAAATTAAGTAATTCAAAAAATGTTTTGGAGTTGCTGAACTTAGATTCTGGTTCAAGCATTAGTTCTAATCATATCATTTTATTTATTTATCAGGATTTATTTACCGCCTTTTAGAAAGAATTCACTCAAGGCAATATTGTATTTGTTGGCCGTCTACAGAAATTACTGAGTAGAATACAATTGGTGCAGAATACTTACATTTTCAGTTTCTAGACCTGAATCTGCTACTCCACTTCTTACGAAGCTTCACTGGCTTCCGACTGACGCCAGGGCTCAACTTAAACTTTAGTTTACAAAGTATTAACTGGGTTAAACCCTTTCGTTCTTACTGACTGGGCAAATTGCGTAAATTGATGTTGCTATAGTTTCCTCCAATCAGACAGCTTAGGTATAAATCTATATTCAATTCGTCTTTATCAGGCTGTTGAACTTTGAAATTTGCACTCTCTCAATTACTTAAACTTTCGTAAATTGAGAAGTTTTTTGGAGTTTAATTTTGTTTTATTTTTGAAATTTATTGTAGGTCCTGGAGAGTTTTGATCCAGCCTTATTTATGTAATCCACAACAAACTGGTCAGGTGTTTTGCGAAACAGAAGTACTGCATAGTAGGTACCTTTTTACCGACTCCAAATCCATCCACATTGCTTCTGACCATCTCCACCGTCTTGCTTGTACAGATTTACAACCGTTTCCCACATGTACAATATAATCTACACATGGAGACAGCCTCTCGCAAACTGGCATGCAGATAACGCCTACCTCAGGGATCTGCCTGCAGACAGGAGTTACGAACACTTGTGTATTTTATTACAAACACATTTACCCGCCACTGGGGGTCACTGTATACAAAGGAACATAGCTGCCTGTGTTGACTGACTTTCACATCTGCAACTGTTCATTAGCCCCTGCATGTTCATTCCCCCTAAGTGGCAGAAAAGCCGTTAGACTAGATGTGTTAACTGGTCTTTATCTGCCATTAGTCACATGCAGAGAACCCAGACTGGCCAACAGCTACAGAATCAAGGACCACAAATTAGAAAGGTGCAGACAAAACTGACCCAGAAGTCCCAAGAAGCAAGACCCTGCCTGCAGTGCAACACTGGAAAACCAGCCATGCATTTCCTATTGCAACAGACTGAAATGTACATTTCCCAGAACCGAGAGAGGAAAATCAGCATGAGCAGGAGAACTGTACAATCCTGGAGGGAAAGAGGAGAAATGGCAGTGAAAGCAGGAAAACAGAATGTGATCCAACCAGGGACAATATGACCAGAACCTGGCAAACTTTTTTCTTTTCTGTTCACATCACGTGGGAAAACACATTTATCAATTTACCAATCAAACGGACAAGTCTTGTTAAGTTGCCGTTTACCTGCGGAAAAGGTGAAAACTGCCCACCCATGGTGATTTTCCCCAGGTTCTGCTAATGAGACAGACATGGTGAAGAGACTGCTTGCCCTGGGATCAATAGTATGGATCTTGCTACTATTTGGGTTTCTGCCAGGTACTTGTGACCTGGATTGGCCACTGTTGGAAGCAGGAAACTGGGCTAGATGGACCACTGGTCTGACCTAGTATGGCTACTCTTATGTTCTGCCGTGTTACTTATTCAGAGTCTGTTTCACCTCGCATCCTTTTCCCTTTGGCAGTTCACACAGTCAGTGGAGTCCGTCGCTGGCCCTGACTGGGTGCCTTTTCTTAAAGAAAATTACCCTTAAAGAAAATAACCCTTAAAGAAAATAACCTTTCCCTCACAGTGGGTTGATATACGAGTTACTTAGCATTTTGTCATTTTTTTTCCCACATCAGAAAAGGGACAGAAGGGATGATGAGGCTGGCGCTGAGGAACAAGGTTCACGCAGGGCTCTCGTTTGAAAAGCCCCACGTGGACTTGGTGCCAGTTCATTTGCACCCCCCGTCTGAAAGCAGGTTCGAATTTTCATGCTCAGGTGCAACCCAAGCCCTCCCCTTTTCAAAGGGAAATCTTGTGTGGAGTTTCTCTTTGCAGCCCTGCATGTGAAATGCACGATGTACCTGCAGGGCTTACAAACATTGCAGGCAGTTAGAAAATCTCCCCTTTTATACAGACGGGGATTCTTTAACAAGGCGCTCGGTTACGCTCCCATTTGAGTGTGAAAATTATAGACAAAAGTAGCACTTATGCAATCACGCTTAGGGCACATGTAACTGCAAGGGGGTCCCAGGTATGCGCATAACTTACAGAATACGGTACGTTGTGCGCGCTTTTGCTGCATTTAAATGCCACGATGCCAGATTACACTGGTATTGTATGACAGAATCTGGGTGCGCAGATGCAGGCTCTCACCGCCCCCCACTTACAGAATTACCTCCACAGTGTAGAACGTTTGTGAATTCTGAAGGTGGGAAAAGTGGAGACGGGGGGGGGGGGGGGGGGGGGGGGCTCAGCAGACAGAGAATGCCAGGGCCCAGCCCGGCGCTCACTTACAGGTAATAAAGTAATCCTGCTGGCGTTTGAACTCCAAGCCCATGTAGTTGGGGCTGAACTCTTGAAACTTGATAGTGAAACGGATCTCATGTTCAGGCCGGTTGCACGTCACCAGTACGTTAGGGTCCATGACAGTACTGCAAGTTTCCACCTGCTCTTTTTTAACCAGATACAGCTTGTAGAATTCATAAGAGTGCGATGGCTCAGACTTCGGACAGATAATATCCAACTTGTCTCCGATTTCCGGGTATATAACCAGACCCTTCCCAGGCACAAACCTATGGGAGCAAGGAAAAAAAGAAGCAGGGTTAGAGCTGGGAGGAAAGAGGAGCACTTACTGCTAATTTCTATAGCCCCATTAGATGTGCTAGGTACATACAAACCTTGCCCGACGGAGTTTACAATGGCATTAAAATACAATTTCAGAACATACAGTTATCGTAGAAAACAAGGTTAAAGCACCCAAACATCCTGTAGGTAGCAGGTAGGCAGTAACATTTAGGATGATTTTCTGGTTTCAGGACAGTATTGATACCGGAATACAGTCAGACACCCTTGATTAATCCAGTGTCAATACTGAAGGCAAATCTTTAAGAAAATAATAATAATTGTACTTTGGGGGTCCAGATTCTTGAAGAATTCTAGGTTAAGTACCATCAGGACCAGGAGTCTTCCTCGACTTAATGGTTCACCCCATTAATGGGAGGAGCCCATGTGACTAACGTACAACCCCGCAGCATTTTGCAGCAGAATTGAAGTCGCTTTCTTTTGGTGTCCTCGCTGCCTGAGGTTTCTCAGTGCTGGTGTTGATCTCTGGTGCCTTGTGTGGTGTAAGCCGACAGACTACACCAAGCTAAGCACCAGAAATCAGATTTCCATTATTTCTCTTATCTTTTGCCATTTGGTATACCACCCTTTATAAACCATCCTGATGTCTTTGATGATCACTGGAAATGTAAGCGACAAAAAATAACCCAAGAAACATTTTTAGACAAACATAACGAGTAACACATCATCAACCTCTAACCATGCGAATAGAGGAGCAGGTGGTCACAACGGTTCTCTGTAACACCTATACTCACTGGAAGGATTTGACATGGAGCCAGGCCCTAACAGACGCCATATGTTTAAGGGAAGATTCGGTCTGAAGGTTCACTGGTAAGCAGGTTCAGACTGCTGGAGCCTGGCAGCTACAGGTATCTGAGCTGAATTTGGCAGGGAAAGGAATCACGAGAATTTGTATTAGGGGAGCTAAGTGAAGAGAAATGCTGGAAGGGGGTTAGGCAAGCAGCCAAATAAATGGGAGTACCTGTATAGCAACCGCAATATGTGAGAAGTAATATTTTATAATAAATCCAGCTCTGAATGGGTAATCGACGTTGCTCCTGCAAAAGTGGAGTGACAGTCAAATTTTTTTGCATCAAATGTTTTTACAGCTGTATTCTCAAGTTGTAAACATTTAAGTTGATATTGAGAAGTGACAAGCGAAAAAGAGAATTTCAATGGTTTAGAATTAATGCATCCGATAGTCTTCAGGGGCTTAACATTCAGAAGCAGCACTGGAAATGCTGAACAGAAAAGTGTAAGAAAACTGGGAAAGCATTAGCAGGATGCTCAGGTACTTAAGGAGAAGTCATCAGCTGCAGGAAACAGGAGGTAATGTTGCCTCTGTACAGGTCCCATGCGGGTCGCCACCTTGACTGCTCTGTTCATTTTTGGAAACTGTATCCTTGTAAGGACACAGGGAGGTCACTGAAATCACAGAATGTCTGACAAACCCTACAAGGAAAGGCTTAAGACCCCCAAACTATACTCACCGGAAGGGGTAGGGCAAACATTCAAGTATTTAGCAGGTTTCACGAAAATACCCAAAAAATAAATTCTGGAACAGAAGGCAGGAGAGTTCAGAGGAAACATCTTAAGCAACAGCCTAGCTGATGTGTGGAATTGGAGCTGAAAGAGTCCCAGACACCAGGTCACCCTGGCATCTAACGCCAGAGGAGCTCCAGCAGCTGCCCAGGCCAGAAAACAGAGCAGCAGAAACTGGGAAAATCAGCAAATGCCGTGAGGGCTGGAAAGAGGAAAAAACAGTTGCCAGAACCTGACAGCGACATGGTAGTGGCAGAAGCAAGGGGCAGCCACTGGACTACAGAAGATAGGGAGGGGCTGGAGAAGGGCAAGAGGTGAAAGAAAAGCTACGCTGGAGACTAATGATTTCGGCTAGCAGCTAAATTCTCAAAACCTTGCCAGTCCTGTCCAAAACCATTTACCAGGATAACCACAACTTGGGCTGAATTTAGACTTGTTTGTGCCAGAGGCAGACAGCAAAAGACAAGTGGCACAGTGACAGAGCACAATAAATGGGACCCTGGGTATTGGTTTTATAGGATAGAAACGGAGGGGGTGAAAAGATGGACATGGCAAAGCTGACATGTACAGAGTGCTGGCACAGGGGAGGCGGCAGGGTAAACCAGCTGCCAGCACAGACCTTAAGATGTTCTCTGGTATAATCAGGTAGGTATTTGGGGGGGGGGGGGGGGGGGGAGGAGGAGGTCCACCTAACAGGAGCAGAAAAATGACTTATCTAATCTGATCTATAGTCCCCAACTATGGGGAAAAGGAGGCAGCGAAATCTCCTGCAGGGGGGGGAGGCAGGGCAAGTAAGGGCACAGAAGGATCAAGGCCAGAGCTTATAGCACTATCAATGCTCAAACTGGATTAGTTTAGGCCATGGGGTTCACCCAGCCAGTCGCATGAAACAGATTCACAGGTTTCTACCTCCATTCCATGCAAAATCTCTCATATGCATATTCATTCCGGGAAACTTGAAAACCTGGATGTGTCCGGAGGACTGGGCTGAGAACCCCTGAACAGACTCCCATCACTATCCACCAACATTTACCCAGTTATTTCATTTAGCAGGAGGTTAAGCCTCAGTGCTCGTGTATTCCATTTCCTATTTCTTCCCTCGCTGCTGCTCAGGTGGTCAGCTACGGGAAAGAAAGCAACCAACAGACTCTCAAAGCTGCCTAAGGGAGCATCAATATTTAATTTCCAGCAAAAAGGAAACCCATTAACTCATCTATAATGTATTTATTCTGCTTTCTAGCAGCGCTGCCTGCTCCCCCACTGTACCTCTTCCACTTTAAGGAGTAACTTCTCTCTCCCTCATCACAAACTAACTCCAGACAGAACCTGCTAAGTGCCAAACATGGCAGCTGTAAGGAAGGCCCCAGTGCCTGGCACATTTTTTTGGGCCCGAGCCAGAAAATCAGCTGCCACGAAGGGGACACCAACGACTGATCTTCATTCAGTAACAGCTGTATTCTCAAGTTGTAAACATTTAAGCTGATATTGAGAAGTCAAGGCAGAGAAAAGAAAACCCTTCAGCAACGAGAGAGAGAGGTAAGTTCTCTCTGTGCATCTCCTACCCTGCAGCATTCCTCTGCCTCATGCCAGCTCTGAACCCCCAAGCTGCCGTGGTAGAAATCAGAAGAAGGAAACAGAGATGATTTACCTCATTTTGAGCACTGCACAGCTCCCGCCTGGTTCCTTTCAGACTCCTATCCTAAGGGTGAACACATGACGGGCCTGACCTATGGCCGAGATCACAATTCTGCACCCTAAGCTTGAATTTTGGTCGAACCTGTCACCTTTCCAAATGCAAGCTCAAGGAGAGTTGCAATTCAAATCGAGTACATCTGAATTCTTTATCTGCGGAGGCAGTCAGAGCTGGTCGTAAGGTGGAAGTGATGCACTCAAGCCATGCAGGAAGATGCATTGCATGCATCATCCTTCCAGCCATTGGACCAACAAGGACGAAGACCTTCTGAGCTACCACAAAGGGGGGAGGGGGACATCTGGGGTAACTAAAACTCGCAGGCCATTATGCTGATAAGCAAAAGCCTCCTGTCCCCCAAAAGTCTCCCCTGCCTACAAGTCACCCCATTCAGCAACCAAAGTCTTTCCATACAAGTCAGAAGAATACACCCAGGGTTGGCCACTCCACTGCACAATAGAATGAAAGGCTTGTTCTGATTCCATGTCTGAGATACGGCATGTGAGTTCAGGCACATGGATGCTGTTACTGGATGTGCCCATAAGAACAAAGAGCAGGCGTAAGAACATAAGAGCCATACTGGGTCAGACCAATGGTCCATCTAGCCCAGTATCCTGCTTCCAAAACCAGGTCACAAGTGCCTGGCAGAAACCCAAAGAGTAGCACCATTCCATGCTACCAGTCCCAGGACAAGCAGTGGCTTCCCCATGTCCTTCTAACTAACAGACTATAGACTTTTCCTCCAGGAACTTGTACAAACTTTTAAAACCCTGATACACTAACCACTGTTAGCACATCCTCCGGTAACAAGTTCCAGAACTGAACTATTCTTTGAGTGAAAAAATATTTCCTCTTATTTATTTTAAAAGTATTTCCATGTAACTTCACTGAGTGTCCCCTAGTCTTTGTACGTTTTGAAAAAGTGAAAAATGGATTCACTTTTACTGCTTTACACAACTCAGGATTTTATAGACCTCAATCATAACCCCCCCCCCCCCCCCTTCAGCCATCTCTTTTCCAAGCTGAACAGCCCTAACCTCTTTAGTTCCATCCCCTTTATCATTCTTTTCTCTTCTCTGAACCTTTCCTGATTCTGCTATATCTTTTTTGAGATACGGCAACCAGAAAATGAATGCAATACTCAAAGTGAGATTGCACCATGGAGCAATACAGAGGCATTATAATATTCTTGGTCTTATTTTGCATCCCCTTCCTAATAATTCTACTACTACTACTATTTAGCATTTCTATAGCACTACAAGGCGTACGCAGCGCTGCACAAACATAGAAGAAAGACAGTCCCTGCTCAAAGAGCTTACAATAGACAAAAAAATAAAGTAAGCAAATCAAATCAGTTAATATGTACAGGAAGGAGGAGAGGAGGGTAGGTGGAGGCGAGTGGTTACAAGTGGTTACAAGTCAAAAGCAATGTTAAAGAGGTGGGCTTTCAGTCTAGATTTAAAGGTGGCCAAGGATGGGGCTCAGGAAGTTTATTCCAGGCGTAGGGTGCAGCGAGACAGAAGGCGCGAAGTCTGGAGTTGGCAGTAGTGGAGAAAGGAACAGATAAGAAGGATTTATCCATGGAGCGGAGTGCAGGGAAGGACGAGTGTGGAGAGATACTGGGGAGCAGCAGAGTGAGTACATTTATAGGTTAGTAGAAGAAGTTTGAACAGGATGCGAAAACGGATAGGGAGCCAGTGAAGGGTCTTGAGGAGAGGGGTAGTATGAGCAAAGCGACCCTGGCGGAAGATGAGACGGGCAGCAGAGTTTTGAACCGACTGGAGAGGGGAGAGGTGACTAAGTGGGAGGCCAGCAAGAAGCATCCTGTTTGCTTTTTTGCCGCCACCGCCCACTGGACAGAAGATTTCAGTGTATTGTCTACAATGACACTTTTCTTGAGTGCTGACTCCTAAGATGGACCCCAGCATCAGGTAACTATGATTTGGATTATTCTTCCCAATGTGCGTCATTTTGCATTTGTCTACATTAATTTCATCTGCCATTTGGAAGTCCAGTCTTCCAGTTTCCTATGGTCTTCCTGCAATTTTTCATAACAACCTTGAATAGTTTTGTCTCATCTGCAAATTTAATGACTTCACTCGTCATTCTGATTTCCACATCATTTACAAATATGTTAAATAGAACTGGTCCCGATACAGATCCCTGTGGCACTCCACTATTCACCCCCCTCCATTGAGGAAAATGGCCATTTTACTCTACCCTCTGTTTTCTGTCCAATAACCAACTCCTAATCCATAGAAGGACATTGCCTTCTATCCCATGACTTTTTAATTTTCTCAGAAGTCTCTCATGAGGAACTTTGTCAAAAGCTTATTAATATTAACGAGTGGACAGGAAGGGTTACTTTCCACCATTAAGCCCTCCCTACGCACTAGATGGGCAAGCATCTCTGGGGGTTTTGTGAACCTTTTCTAATCCAGACAGGCACAAGACAGAACTACTGGGCCCTCTGTCAGACTCGGCAAGCTCATGATTTGATGATCTGTGTGAGTCTAAGGTGCCACCAGCCCCTGTTGAATTCACTGGGGAATACTGTCACATCCCCCTGTTCAGCAGACCTTAGTGCAGAGTACAGCACACAGTAGGGTGAGTTTCCACTGTTTTATGCGAATGAGATCCAGTTGCTGGGAACCCAATGTTTTACACTACAGAAGAATTCAACTCTTTTGGTCTTTTCAATGTGCCGTTTTCTACACAATGTCTATTCAGAAGAGTTTCAAGGTACTCCTGAAGCTTCTTTTAAAATCTGTCAGACAGAATGTGGAGCAGACATTACAAGAGATGACTGAGGTCTACAAAACCCTGAGTGGTGTAGAAACGGGTAAAAGTGAATTGATTTTTCACGCTTTCAAAAAAGTGCAAAGACCAGGGGGACACTCGATGAAATTACTTGAAGTATTTTTTGCACTCAACAAATAGTTAAGCTCTGGAACTTGTTGTCAAAGGATGTGGCAACAGCAGTTAGAGTATCTGGGTTTACAAAAAGGTTGGACAAGTTCCTGGAGGAAAAGTCCATAGTCTGCCCCTCCTCCCTTCACATTAAAAAAAACCCCCACCAACTGGACAGAAAAGAATGAAAATAACACATTTACATAATTATGCAAATAAATGCAGACTTATGAAAATGTGCCGATCTCAAAACATTTGCCACAGGAAACCAGGGGTTGAGGGAATAAGGTGCATAAGCAGAAAATCCCCACCCCACCCCCGGGTTATTCAGGTCTGGCCCATACCCTCTCTGTAGGCAATCAGTTTTCAGGAAAGACAACACAGGTGCCTATACGCTGTTCCAAAAAATCAGCCCGACAGATTTACCCCCTCCTCCCCCGCTCAGAAGCAGGCAAGTGGAAATCTGAGTTTATATGTGTCTTATAGAGTGTCAGGTCTCCTCACCACACCTAGATGTCTACTACACACAAGCAGGCAAGAGCTGACCTGAGGATGCATGACACTTCTAAATGCTCAAGTTCCTTATAAAGTCCCCCCCCCCCCCCCCTTTAAGGTCTCTTGCAGGCGAGCACACGCTCTCAGACTGCTTGCCAGCCTTGCCCTCTTGCAACTGCAGCAATGTCTCTGAATCCACAGCTTGAGTATCTCCTCTCCCTATTCCTCCCCCTCCAGAGCCAGGCTACCTTGGGAAAGCTATCAGGTGGCCAGCTCTGATTTCCACATTGTTTGCGGAGGTGTCTTCTGATGGGAAAAGGTGAAAAGGGGATTTGTGAGGCCTGAAAACGATTCCTCCAAGTTGGGTAAACAAGAAAAGCTTTGTTGCCAAGCCTCAGGGAGCTGATGTAAGATCCACTGGCAGGGAGGGGCGAATGCGCCAGATTCAGGGGCTCCAGGGCAAAGCCCAAGGTCTTGGCAGAAACAGTCCAAGTCCCTGAAGGGCTCTCAGGGTGAAGGAGGAGGAGGACGTCAGGGCAGGATTCTGTGCCTGTGGGAAAATCCCTCCTTAGAATTAGGCCTGGTGTTTAGTCAAAGCAGCTAAGAAACGCAGCCAGCCTTAGCTAATCCAGGGCCCAGTTTCTGCAGAGGCTGCTGCAGTATCTGAAGGAATTAAGGGGAAATCGATCTGATGGCCTGTGAGTGCTGGGGACCCAGCCTGAGGAATGCAGCTTTGAAAAGGGCTTCCAGGCATCCACCCCGGGCCCCCAGTTCTGCCCAGACCTATGACCTGAGGGATTGTCTGGGTCCAGAGCAGATTGACAGGTGACAGCCAAAGTGGCCTAAATGTGGCTTCAAGCCTCCTGCTGGTAGGCCCAGACCCTGTGAACACCAGAGATAATAAAGGTCAAGGGTCAGTCACGCAGCAAATTGTGCTGAGTGGAATTCGGTAGTGGGCTTGGAGAGTTTTGAACACCTTGAGACCGAGTGCCCGGGGGTGGTGGTGGTGGGGGGGGGGGGGGAACTCAGGCAACAACTTTGCTCACTTACTGGGGGAGTCTAACTCCTGCCTGCTCCACCTAAATCATAGGAAAGATACATCCCTTAGCACCCAACCCATCCGAAAGCCACAGTCCTCCTTTGAAATTGCATTTTCAAGCATATTTTTTGGCCGTACACGACAACTTTATTCTCTCGCTGTTTCTCCTCCCAGGACAGCCAGGCTGCACCGGAAGGAGGCCGAGAATACAAAACAACTCTCTGACCGAATTTAATGTGCACAAGTGCAAAGTGATGCACAAGGGGGAAATGTGCTGGAGGCTTCTGCACTGTAGTCACCGTACAGGAAAAAGGATTTTGGTCTCATTGAATAATACGTTAAAATCCCTAGCAGAAAGTGAGTTAGGTGTTATTCGGAAGAAGCTTAAATCAGATCATAGGAGCCAACTTTTCAAAATTATTGGGGGTGCTAAGCCTAATGGAAATAACCCCTCCCTGGACATATACAAGGAATTTTCTCAATATTGGGGGTGCTCAAGCACCCACAGAGTCGGCTCCTATGAATCAGATCCTCAAGTACCAGGGGCCATTCTGATCACTCCTCATCTAAAAAATACAGATAAGGGGCAAGCAGAAGGATTCAGGAGATGGAAGAACTCGCTCTTCAGCTTGGAGAAGAGACGGCCGAGGGGGAATGAGAGGTCTATCAGATCCTGAGTGGACTGGAACAGGTAACTAGGAAGCAGTTATCTCACCTAGACACAGAATGCACATACCTCCAAGGGATCAGAGCGATTTACAAAAGATTAACCAGAAAGACTGAGAATTACAATTGTTTAACACATCCATGATTTCCAGCAAAAACAACTTTCAAGTACCTCTGGAATAAAAAGAAGGCTGTCATTTTACAAAGAGACAACCCACTCCCAAGTTGGGCTGCTGGAAGACATTTTTAACACGGGGGCTAGTAACGTACCACATTTAATACCAGATGAAGGAATGCAAATAAAAATCAAACAAAAAGTGTATTTTCCTTCTACATACAAGACACAGGAGCCAACTTTTCAAAATGATTGGGCTGCTAAACCTAATGGAAATTTGTTGCCAAGAGATGTGGTGAAAGCAGTAAAGTACAGCTGGATTTAAAAAATGTTCAGACAAGTTCCTGGAGGAAAAAAAGTGTACAAAAGTCCTTAATAGTCAGGTACAGCTGAAGTCACTGCGCATCCCTGAGCGAGAGCAACGAACAGACTGTATTTCTGGGATCTGCCTGGTACTTTCGCCAGTCAGACACTGGGCTCAGCGGACCTTTGGTCTGAAAATGAGGCAGCCACAATTCCTTCTGGAACATGTACGAGACGCTTAAATCTCAAATTAAAATCTGAGTTATCAATCTAAAGAGCTAAAACCTGACCTGGGCACTTCTAGCGTTTGTATAAGAGACCAAATCTAAAGATCTCACATAAAGATCACAGGAAACTCGAGAGCAACGAAACCTGCTGAGAAAAGTTCATCAAAGTGATCAACCGCACAGGACACCCTGGAACAATACAGGAAGGCAAAGAATATGAAAAAACAAAACAAAACAAAAAAACCCACATAAAAATACAGCAATTTACAAATCCAGAAAGGAAGCACTATCAAAACCAATCTGATTCAGTTCTCTGTTTGTTTCTGCAACGCACAGAAAAGGGGTCGATTATAAAAATGGGATATCCCTAACTCAAATATTTACCCAGGGGTGGGTGGAGAGGGGGGGGGGGGGAGGAAGTCTGTGTCAACAGTAACCATTATTTATTCCCCCATGTCCCAAAACAGATTGGTTCAATGTGGCTTTCAAAGTTAAAATGAAAGCACTGACATATTGTTGGTCACGTTTACATCACTATTACGGGAAGACACGTCCTATCCGGTATTTTAGGATTTCAGTTATCCTCTCTGGGATAAGAAAAGAAAGTTAAATTAGAAATGAAGGGTGAAAACCTACACAGAAGTCAAATTGGGTCCCCCTCCCTGCACTAAACCACTGACCAGATACCTTATATCCACTGATTAATAGCAATAACCCCCCCCCCCCCCCCCCTCTGTTTTTGAGTCTACATAAGCTTTTGATTTATTTGGCACCTCACCCTTAAACTAATGCAAACTGGATTAAGGAGAAAATCTACAAGTAAATAGCTGGAGAGGTACTGTTGGTTGTGGAGTATTAGATTCACTCCGTTCCACGCAGGCAAATGCACTTCACATTTCACTTTTTCTTCAGTAATTAACAGGAGTGCATCTCCCTGCATGCACTGGGGGTTAAAGCAGTCCCGTCACCTGTACTCTTGACAGGGAGCTGTATTATACCAGCTAATAATCATTCAGGCAGGGGGGGGAGACAGAGTAAAACCAGGACACATGGTCAATCCCCACCCTATCCTCAGCCCTTCAGAATAGCCCCAGTAAGCATTAAATGAAATTTGCATAACTGTGCTGATGCAAATCTCTATTCACCATCATGCTCATTGTGTCCCCTGGCTGGGCAACAGGAGGACAGGTTTGAAAACCATCATAGTATGGAGAGATCCCCAGTCCAGGACAGAGGCACAATTCAAATGCTTGCTCTATATAGACCACCTGGTTACCTTATACCCTATCCAAGAAGGTTTGCTAGAGACCTCCTGCAAACAGGCGTATCAGAAGAGTGAATTTCCAGAAACATTTTTTAAAATTATATTTCTGGATTTTCTGTCCCGGGATTGGTAGCATGGAATGTTGCTGCTAGTTGGGTTTCTGAAAGGTACTTGTGACCTGGCTTGGCCACTGTTTGGAAAACAGGATACTGTCTTGGTGAGACTAATGCTATTGGCTACCATTTGTAAAGAATTACAAAGCAGACAACACTGTTCAAATAATGCAGTCCCTTCGCGAAACGCTAATCATCTAATCAAGAATGCGGACAAATAAAAACGGCTACGTTCATTTGCTACAGAAACTAAACGAGGCTGTGATCAGGATATTGTACCATGTGTACCCCATAGAGCAGGAGCAGCCAACGGTCCAAACAGCAACACTGCTCTTACGTCGTTCTCACCCGAGATGTGTCGCAGCTGCAAAACGCAGCAGAGCAACCTGTGGTATAAATCCGCAAAGTGGCCGCTGTGCTGAACAGCCTTCCAGGACGAGGTCTACGGACCCCTATCCACAGTGATCATAGTAAAGCCAGATAAACGTCCAGAGCAAACATTCTGGCTCCCTCTGCCCTACAGGTACCTGGAAGCTTTAAAGCTAACAATATCCCTGAAATAAAGTGTATCCAAGAGCCCTAAAGGAAGATAAAAACGACAAGGCAGACCTAAAGGAAATAAGGACAGGATGAAGGGCAACCAAAATGATTAAGAGGATAGGACTAGCCCCCCCCCCCCCCCCCCCCCCCCCCCCCCCCCCCCCCCCCCCCCCGGAAAGGATAAAGTTAGGGCTCTTGAAGTAGGACAGGTAACTATGAATCTATTGTTTACTCTTTCCAACAGTACCAAGACTGGGTCACGCCATAAAGTTACATAGTAGCAACATTTAAAACAAATAGGGAAACGTATTTTCACTCAATGTATAAACTCTGAATTTTTCACTCTTTCAAAAAGCACAAAGACCAGGAGACACTCAATGAAATTACATGGAAATACTTTTAACACAAATAGGAGGAAATATTTTTTCACTCAAAGAATAGTTCAGTTCTGGAACTTGTGCCAGAGAATGTGGTAACAGCACTTAATATATCTAGGTTTAAAAAAGGTTTGGACAAGTTCCTGGAGGAAAAGTCCATATATTATTCAGATGGATATGGGGGAAGCAACTTCTTGCCCTGGAATTGGTAGCAGAAATGTTGCTGCTAATTGGGTTTCTGCCAGGTACTTGTGCCCTGGATTGGCCGCTGTTTTGGGAAAACAGGCTAGATGGACCATTGGTCTGACCCAGTATGGCTACTCTTATGTTCATATGATGGTTTGTTTTTTTTCAAACACAACAAAAGTTGGAAAGAATTATACAAAAAGGGGGTTGAGAATATCTGCCTGTGTGGGAGCAGAATAGGATGAAACATGACATATGGGAAAAACTGGTTCAAAATCATCTAGTTGGAAAATGGTCCAAAACAGACGGAGGGTTCCAGAAGAAGCAGCCCCCTCCCTCCATTGCATTGCTATGGGAGAAACAATTCCAGCTTCTGTAGCATAGAAACATCTATACAGTGGGAACACAGCAGTTTAGGAATTCTTCCTTTCAAACTGCTTCTCCCTGTTCTCTACTAAACATAAGAACATAAGCGTTACCATACTGGGACAGACCAAAGGTCTATCAAGCCCAGTGTCCTGTTTCAACAGTTGCCAATCCAGGTCACAAGTACCTGGCAATACGCCAAAAGAAACTGATTTCATGCTGCTTATGCTAGACATAAGCACTGGATTTACCCAAGTCCATCTTAATAATGGCTTATGGACCTTTTTTAAACCCCGCTAAGCTAACTGCTTTTATCACATTCTCTGGCAACAAGTTCCAGAGTTTAATTACACGTTGAGTGAAGGATATTTTCTCCTGTTTTAAATTTACTATTTAATAGCTCATTGTGTGCCCCCTAGTCCTTGTATTTTTGGAAAGAGTAAATGTCTACCATTTCCACTCCACTCAGTATTTTATAGACCTCTATTATATCTCCTCTCAAGTCATCTTTTCTCCAAGCTGAAGAGCCCTAGCCTCTTTAGCCTTTCCTCATAGGGAAGTCACCCATCCCCTTTATCATTCTCATCACCCTCCTCTGTACCTCTTCTAATTCTGCTATATCTTTGAGAAGCGGTGAACAGAATTACTTACACACAATATTTGAGATGCGGCTGCACCACAGAGTAATATAAAAGCCTTATAATATTCTCATTTTTGTTTTCCATTCCTTTCCTAATAATTCCTAACATTCTATTTGCTTTCTTAGCTGCCGCTGCGCACTAAGCAGAGGGTTTCAACATATCATCAACGATGACACCTAGATCCCTTTCCCGATCGGTGACTCCTATTGTGGAACCGTGCATCACGTAGCTATAGCTTAGGTTCCTCTATCTTGGATGTATCATATTGCCCAGTCTCGTAACGTCCTTTTCCTATTTAAGAATTTTGAATAACTCATTAGCAAATCACCTCACTCATTATTCCCATCTCCAGATCCTTAAAAAGCAGCTGTTGCAGAACAGACCCCTGGGGAACCCCACTATCCACTCTTCTTCATTGAGAATACTGACCATTTAACTGTCTTGACTAAATTCATGTCTCATTAATCCATGCTCATTATATGCTCTGTAATTTTGACCTTTATAAGAGTCTCTACCATTTTGCCAGGCACTGATGTCAGGTTCACTAGTTTGATTTCCCAGGTCACCTCTGAAACCCTTCTAAAAAACTGGCGTTACATTGGCCACCCTCCAATTTTCCAGTATCATGCTTGATTTTAAAGATAAAATTACATATTACTAGCAACAGCTCTGTAAATTCATTTTTTAGTTTTATCAATACTCTGGAATGTATACCATCCGGTCCAGGCAATTTGCTACTCTTTAATTTATCAAACTACACTATTTCATCTTCCAGGTTTGCAGAGATTTGTTTCAGTTCCTCCGACTCATCACTACTGAATTCCATTTTAATTACTGGTATCACCCCCACATCTTCCTTGAAGACAGAAGCAAAGAATTCATGTAGTCTCTCTGCTATGGCTTTGTCTTCCCTGAGCATCCCAACTGATTTTTACCGGCTTGTTGCTTCTAATATACCTAAAAATGTTTTTATTGTGTGTTTCTGCGTCCAACACAACCTTCTTTTCAAAGTGTCTCCCAACCCCTCAGACTACCCCCACACCAGAAATTATCTCCCTGCATAAACTACCTCTAAAAAAGCACCCCACAACTTTCCTGCCATTTTAAACTGTCCCCCACTTCAAAAAACTGTTCTACCACCTCCCAACTACTGCCACCCCCAAAAACTACCACAGCAACTACCCCACCACCCTGCAACCTGCCCCAGCCCCATAAATTACCTCCCTACAACTCCCACAAGCCACCCCCACTGCCCAAGAATTACATTGTCCAGCATTACGCACACTGCCCCATCCCAAAAGCTATTCCCCACAACTGTCCCACTATCCTATGAGCTGCCCCCAACCACCCCAGATAACACACGTAGTACACACAGAGAACATGCAGAGTCTGGGCAAGTTACCTACCCCAGGTATGTGTATATATAATGGAATTAAAAAAGGTTCAAAGAAGAGCGACTAGAATGATAAAGGGGATGGAACTCCTCTGAGAAAAGGCTAAAGAGGTTAGGGCTCTTCAGCGTGGAAAAGAGACAGATGAGGGGAAATATGACTGAGATCTACAAAGACTAGGGGACACTTGAAGTAGTTACATGGAAATACTTTTAAAACAAACAGGAGGAAATATTTTTCACTCAATGAATAGTTAAGCTCTGGAACTCTTTGCCAGAGGATGTAGTAACAGCGGTTAGCGTATCTGGGTTTAAAAAGGGTTTGGACAGATTCCTGGAGGAAAAGTCCATAGTCTGCTATTGAGACAGACATGGGAAGCAACTGCTTGCTCTGGGATTGGTAGTATGGAATGTTGCTACTCTGAGATTCGGCACGGAATCTTGTCACTCTTTAGGATTCCGGAATCTTGCTATTCTTTGGGGTTCTACATGGAATGTTGCTAGTCTTTGAGATTCTGCACGGAATCTTGTCACTCTTTAGGATTCCGGAATCTTGCTATTCTTTGGGGTTCTACATGGAATGTTGCTAGTCTTTGAGATTCTGCACGGAATCTTGTCACTCTTTAGGATTCCGGAATCTTGCTATTCTTTGGGGTTCTACATGGAATGCTGCCAAGATTTGGGTTTCTGTCAGGTACTTGTGACCTGGCTTGGCCGCTGTTTGGAAAACAGGATACTGGGCTAGATGGACCATTGGTCTGACCCAGTATGGCTACTCTTATGTTCTTGAGCCCACCAGGGACACACAGTACCTGCTTAATATATGCAAACTGATTTGGTTGTATCTCAGAAAGGCAGCATATCAAATCCATGACCCTTTACCTTAGCTGGAACGTAGAGAAACAAACAAGAAAACATTTGCTATTGCACTGTGAAAAATGCTAAGACATCAAGGAGGAACATTTCCCAAAACAGAAAATCAAAGAAGGAGCAGGAAAAACTGTGTAATCCTGGGGGAAAGAAGAGAAACAGAAGCTACTGCAATCTGTCACCAGGCCAGGAATTAAAACATTTTCTACACACTCTACCCAGCTAAATAGGCCCAGCTGAAAATGCCACCCTGCGGGTTAAGGAGGGTGTTCCAGTTAAACACATCCAATTTTTAACATTTGCCGTTTCACCCACCACCGATACTAATCCCAGGCGCAGGGTAGGTGGACACATTAACTGGGTGACCACTGCTCTCCACTGTGACCAGCGGTTATACCCATTTTACCAGATTGCGAAGCCATCCCGCTTATCCCTCTTCAGTATATGACGAGATCTTCCTTGAGCAACAAGTGCAGAAAGAATCAGCCATAAATGTTTCCTTGAATCTGAGAGAAAGATGAAGGAACCCCTGGGAGCCAGCTAAAAAGCAGACTTGTCTCTTAATCTGGCCCTTCTGCTCAACTACGTTAAACACGGACTAATGAACGAATCAATGCCCGTAAGCATTTACAGGTTTCAATTCTGGGGAACTTTTGTTCTATGCAACAAACAGCCAGATTTCTTTAATGAATATGAAAATTCACTCGATGAAGAGAGTGCGACAAGGCAGACCTTGTACCCCCCCCCCTTCACATGCTATCTCAATAAGCAAAGGACAAGAGGGACAAAGCAGGGGTATTCTTGATCATATCCACTCCGAGAAAAAATTAATTTGTGCGGGGTGGGGGACGTATTGGCACCTTCTCACAAAATACCATTAATAAGGATGCAAAGGGATGTCCTGCTCCCTCCCCTCACACAAGAATATTAACAGGTAGGTAGGGAGGGGTCCAGCCTCAGTCAGACAGAGAAGGTCTTAGCTTCACTGTGATCCATTTACACAGAAGCCCCCCCCCCCCACCTTTCCAAATACCAGCAGAAACTAAAAGCCTCTGGGGCCAGTCTCACCTAAGAGGGGGCAGAGCAGGAAGGCAGCCTGCCACCTTCCCACCCTCTGGGCGGCATCTCCATGGCTACAGGGGAAAAGCAAAGCTGCCAAGTCTGGGAATGTCTCCTTCCCCGGCCCATGCAACCCCCTCCCCTTTCAAAAACAAAACCACTGAAGAAAGACCCCAGCAGGGCACCTTGCATGTCCGACAAGCTCATGAATATTAAAGAAAGGAATTAGCATATCCTTCTTCCCATGTGAGTTCTGGAGGGGATGGGTGGGCAGGAGGTTATTGAAGAGAAGAAAGCTTGACACATCATGCCAGAAGCTTCTTTCCTTAGTCTTTATAAATGTTTTCAGCTATCTGCACTCAACTCCCAGGGCCCTCGAACCAATACCAGAGCCCAAAGGAAGCCCCGGGGCCTGCAGTAGACATGCCTGGGATTCTCCACCAAAGGAAAGACAACCCAAGGGCAGGGTGCTCTGTGCAGGTATCTCAGTCCCTTGCCTGGCTCCTCTCCTACCGTTCTGTTGCCACAGATGGCCTACTGGAAACCTGGCACTTTATAACCGTGAACCTAGGACACAAGGAGGCACAGCACCGAGCCACTACCACCTGGTTCAGATACACGACCCCAGATCCGAAAAGCTTGTTCCCATGGTGCCTTTGACCATCTAAAAACCATCCACATTCAAGCTGTTCAGTTACTGAGAAGGGTCTTTCTGGCAGCTGGAGTGTCCTAGCAATAAGCTTTCCTTATGTAAAAATAGGACTGTTATCCATAGCGCTTTGAGGCCGCCACGCCTCACAACGTACCTGAGATGTATATGCATTAGATTGTAAGCTCTTTGAACAGGGACTGTCTCTTTATGTCAAATGTTCAGCGCTGCGTGGGTCCGGTAGCGTTATACAAATGCTATTAGTAGTAGTAAGTGGGGTGTTATCACCCTGCAAGAGGCCGCAGACTATTACCTAATGAAGTTCTGCCCTCTGGAATCTAAGTCACGGGGTACCGTGAGAACCGAGCCACAGGAAGATATAGAGGCATATTTTCAAAGCACTTAGCCTTCCAAAGTTCCATAGAAACCTATAGAACTTTGGAAGGCCAAGTGCTTTGAAAATATGCCTCAAAGTGAACCACCTTGGGTCACAAAGTCCGTGGCACAGACGGGACGGTCTCTCTAAATGTGTTCCTAATCTACATGCAACCCTACTTCATGAAACCATTTCTCAGGTCACTTGAGGGAAGATGGCATGTAAACCCCAAAGGAACAAGTTGAATAGAAGGTGGAAGTGGGATAGTGGAGATTCGAGCCCCCAGCTATGGTCTTGAGGTCCAGAATGTATACACATTCGGGGGGGGGGGGGGGGGGGGGGGAGAAAGGATAAGATCCGAGGACACCGGCAGTTCCAGGTTAATATACTGACCGAATATCCAGCGTCACCAAATTACATACAGGCAGGTGAAGGAAGCAACACAAGGCCCTCGATCCACCCCTGCTTCAGCTGAAAATACCCCACTGGGCTCAGACAGTGTCCACTTTCTAACTCCCCCTCCGAGCCAGCCATGCCAGGTACAACACTGCTGAGCAGGTGGGGGCCTGCGATGCACGTTGTAAAGCAGATGGCAATTTACCGTGTGAGCATCTTTAGAAAGCCCCAAACCGTGTAATTCTGTCCTGTCTTCTCCAGAGTTAATGGGGCACAGAGGCCCAGTTTGCAGCAGAGAGAAATAATAAACCCCAAACTCCGTCAGAAGTTCTTGTGAAGAAATAATCTAATAAGATGCTAATGATCCATCTTTCTGCTACTGCAAGAACCCCCGTTAATTAAATTATGTAAAATCCCGCCAGGTGCTGAGCCAGGCTTGAGTCAATGCCAGGGAGAGATCCCCTTCGGCTGCCCAAACAAGCCCACTTCAATAGTTTGGGGTTAAAGGCCTCGATTAATAAACTCGGAGAGATAAGGAGCACTGTTCGAGCCCTTTGTCTGTGGCCTCTCTGCTTATTCAGGCAGGGGCTCCCCCCTCCTGGACACACTTTAAGCTCATTTTTTCACATTTCGGCCCTATTGAGGCCTATTCAGCTCTCCTCACAGACAAGGCCTCTTTCTAGTTCCTAAATGGATTTACAAGATGCACCAGCGAGGCAGAAACTGGTTGGCATGGAAACTCCAGCTCCGGCTCAGCCTTCTCCTCCTCCTCGCTTTAATGGAAGAGGTCTGAATCTGGAAGTCACCTTTGCTTGGGGAGGGGGGAGGAGGGGGTCTCATCACATCTCAGAAAGGGATTTTGAGGTACCTGGGACACCTGCCCCTGCACCAGCCTGTTGTACTACAAAAAAAAAAACACTGAGAACCCATGACGAAATGCTATCTGCAAGGAATGCACTCTTAGGGATGTAAGAGACATGCTCTGTCGAGGTGAACAACAAAAATCCCAGGTTGACAACACAGCCATACCCAGAGCATCTTCCACACCTGCCTGAGCTCAAAACTGATTTTGAAATTAGGGTATAGAATATATATATTTTCTGACATTTGATCTCACATCATGTGAGATTGACCAGTTTCCTGCCATTCTGCAGCCATGACTATAGCCACAGATTGAGAAGAAACCATCCAAACACCTATCTGCTCCCTGCGTCAGCGCTGCCGCTCAAGAATGAGCATGGCGGTGGTGGAGGGGGGGACTCCTCTAAATCCAGCAAAACCTCAATTACTGCTGGCACAGGGAAAGGCAAAACCTAGCAGTGCAGGAATTAGGTGGGGGAGGGGTAGAATGTAATGGCATCAGCACTACAGGGATGCACACTGCACTGATAAGTGATAGAGCAACTCTGTATGTCACATAGAACCAGGCAAACCTGACAACCACCTTCCTTCCATGGACACCAGCTTAGGATATCCAGACATGGGAAGCGCTTCCTACCCCTGCTCCCCCCCCCCCCCCCCCTAGCCGTTTCCTCATCTCATCTCCTGGAATTAGC
The DNA here is from genome assembly GCF_901765095.1 of Microcaecilia unicolor. Taxonomy (NCBI): domain Eukaryota; kingdom Metazoa; phylum Chordata; class Amphibia; order Gymnophiona; family Siphonopidae; genus Microcaecilia; species Microcaecilia unicolor. The sequence goes on along the minus strand of NC_044037.1, from coordinate 5,149,931 downwards.
AAGAGAACTTCTTAGACCTGGAGTCTGTCCAAATTTCTGGTTTACTGATGGATGCCGAGGGGTTTGTTAGCATCTGTGTGCCATTCTGTGGTTACAATCAAAGCGCTTTACATATTATATACAGGTACGTATTTTGTACCTGGGGCAACGGAGGGTTGAGTGACTTGGCCAGAGTCACAAGGAGCTGCAGTGGGAATCAAACCCAGTTCCAATCATAGGCGCCAACTTTTTAAAACGATTGGGGCAGCTAATCCCAACAAATTACCCCTCCCTGGACACTATCAAGCAGTTTGCTCAACCTTAGGGATGCTCAAGTCCCCACAGAGTTGGCTCCTACGGTTCGAATAAGAAGCTTTGTAAATACATACAGGACATTTTCACCACGGCCCCCACCCAACTCCCTGCAAACCGATCTGAACAGAGCAGCAGCCGGCCTGGCTCACCAGGGCTCAAGTTCTGCACCACTTTCAGGAAGCAGCAGGGAAGGGCGAGGTGACTGGCGCCTCGAACAACAGAACAGCAAGAGTTGAAGTATCAACTGGTACATTCCAACTTGAATCTCTAAGGTTTACTGAGATGATAAGGAGAGCAGAAACCTCCAAACATCTCTCTAAAGCACAAGTCAGTCAGAAGAGGCGGCTTGGATAGGAGCAGTGAGCAGATAAGCTGGTCCTCAGCCCTCCGCAGAGGGGCCCATGCCTGTGACCTGGCATTCCTCAGGGCTAGAGAGGGCTGCCAGGCACTCGGTCACAAAGGAGCCATGCAGAGCGATCCACTGCCCTTCCCCCCCCCCTCCCCGGGCCATGTCTACGCTCTGGGCTCCATGCTGAGACTGACGTAAGGCTTACTATTCAGTGCAAGCTCTCCAAGGGGGTGTTAATGTGGAGAAGGAGGGGGAGGGAAAAGCTCTCCACAGGAACTGTCACAAACTCCACAAAAGCATAAGGGGCTTTCAGGGATGTCACATCACTTTAATTGGGACAGCAATGGAGACAATGGGGCAGGCTGGAAGAGCGGCATGCTGGGACCCAATGCAAGGAACAAGCAGGGCTGCGGGACCGCAGACTTGAGACACACCTGGAAGGAAGGTGTCTTCCAAAGAGTTCACAGATTTTACTTTTGTGCGTCAAGTCATTTTCTGACTATTTGTCTTTGGAAAACCACAATAACAGTATAAGCCACACCACCCAGCAGTGCCCCCCCCCCCCCCCTCTCCTCTTCAACTATAGAAGGACTCACCCTCCTCCACCCCTTAAGCACCCCTTACCATTTCAATATTGGGAACACATTTCCAGCCCACGGTTCTGCTGCGCCCCCTGCTGCTCTGGTGAAAGGAAGCTCAGTCCACAGAGAGCAGTGGCTTAGCTGGGGCAGAAAATACCCTGAGAGGGTGAAAGAAGGCAGCCAAGGGCAAGAAACAGTGCTTACAACTGGAGGACTCAGACGAGGAAAAAGACTGTCAAAAAAAAAATAAACTATTTTCAGAGACACTTAAGTGACTAGAAACCATCAAAGCAGGGCAAGATATGCCATGAGATTCCAGTACATGGAATCGCTGCAATAGTTTTACTAAAGAATTGAATGTCCTGCCACCCCCCAGCACGTAAAAAGCTTGAATTCAAAGCCCAGGAACCTCTCAGTATGCCTTGCATGTTTGGTGACTACCCTCAAGAGAATCCACTATACAGAGATAGAAATTATCATCCAGATCCTCCTGTGGAAGGAAGCCAGAACCTGCCATGAGTTCGGTGCTCTGGAGAACCCCGTCTGGCAACTCCCACCTTCAATAATACCATGTAGGAGAGAACAAGATGAAACAAGAAGGCCTTAGAAGGGGATCCCATAAAAACCATCTGTAGGCTCCTCTTGGATGGAGAGTTGAAGAGATCTGCTCAGTTAGGGAAGCGAGTTGCTTCTCTACGAAAGAACCTCACTATCACCAGAAGTCATCCTCCTCCTCTGGGGACAAATCTGCTCGGTGCCAGGAAGCACCCCGCTTGGAGGGAACAACCATTATCTAGGTTGTCTACACCCCACAGAGGAGAGAGGTGGAATTTCCTCCCATTTATGATCAGAGCCTCTCAGTGAGCAGCCTGGCCCACTTGCAAACTTGCACCAGGTCCCCCCTCCCCCAAGAAACTTGGCCCTGAGGCCCCCCCCCCCCCCCCCACAAAAGACTCAAGAAGAACTCTACAGCCCTTCTAAAATGATTGGTTCAGACCTGTAATATATGCGGCCCCGAATCATCTCCCCTTCCCCCATGGGAGGAGCAGAGTCTTTCAGCGTTCTTTCCAGCAGGCCTGATTCTGCTGCTCCCCAGGGCCGCCGAGAGAGACTAGGCCGGGCCCGGGGCAAGGCCGCCCCGCCTCCCCCCCCCTGCTGCCACCCCCTCATTGCTCCCCCGCCGCTGCCGCCCCCCGTTGCATCTCCGCCGCTGCAGTCCCCGGTCTCACCTGCCTGCCTCCACGGCTCCGGGCCCCCTGCATTCAAAGCGGCAGTCGCAGATTGCCTCTCTTCTGGCCTTCCCTCATCTGATTTAACTTCCGTTTCCGCGAGGGCAGGACACAGGGAGGGAAGGCCAGAAGGGAGGCGATCTGTGACTGCCGCTTCGAATGCAGGGGGCCCAGAGCCGAGGAGGCAGGCAGGTGAGACCGGGAACTGCAGCGCCCCCCCCCCCCCCGCCCCTCCCACCTCAGAAGCAGCCATGGCAGGTACTGCTCGATATCCACCAGCGGTCCCCCTACATCCAGGAGCACTGTGAGGGCACCATGTGGAGAAATTTACTCTTTGCCATCACAAACGGAGCAGTAGGAGCTGTGGGCAATACGCTGGCTCCCACGTCTTGTAGCATCTGCCTCCCAGTACAGGCACGAACACTGCTGAAGCTGGCTTACAAAGAACTCTGCTGAGGAGGACATTAAAAGCAGCTCAGGAGCTCAGCCTAGCACAGTCCTCTGCCGCAGTCATCCCCCCCTGACCACCTGTTTAATGAAATTAACAAGTGGTATACCAAATAGGAAGGTGAAACTGAAAAGTACACCCTGCCTCAATTGTAATTTTGTATTGTTGTTTTTAAGTATGCAGGTGGAGTCCCAGGGAATAAAGCAGGGTGGGGGATAGAACTCACCCCAACAGACAAGGCCCTTTAGGGTCACCACCAACTGCCTCACAAGCAATGAAGACATCCCTGTGCTCCAGAGCAAACTCCGTGGACCAGGCCCCGGGAGCAATGCCTAAGCCAAGGCTCAATCTTGAGGGATGCAGGCTCTGGAGAGAAAAGGCCTGTTCAGAAGAAATTCTGCACCATCTGCTGGAGGCAGAAATATACGGGGAACCTGTTATAATAGTAATAGACAGCATAACCCATTAGTCTGGGCTGGTCTAGCAGGACAAGGAAAAACATGTTTTAAATGTGGCTCCGTGGAGGATATCAGCTCCTCATGCAGATATGTATAGTGCTGGAGATGTGAATAAATGGGAGTGTACCCAGAGTGCATTGGGAGGAGGGCCATATGTACGGGCAGTGTCGTCATGCATATTGTGGTCATTCCCCCACACAGGATAACCCCAGGAAGAAGTCCCTGGCAAGGGGCAAGAGAGCCAACCTGATCCCCAGACAGAGCAGAAGGGTCTGCAAACCAACTTCTGTGCCAAACGGAGGTGACCACCACCGAGTGTCAGTCTGAACAAGAAGTGGCTGTGAGCAAGTCCACACTCCATCCAGTTCTCTGATACTCCTGAGCTGGATACGAGTACTCTGAGAATAGAGGAAGTAGACTCTGGGGGAACCAACAGAAAGAACTCCCCCCCCCCCCCCCCCCCCCCCACACACACACACAGTGTATTTGCTTAAAAGGGAGATCGACAGCATGTAGTGCACTCCGAGAAAGTGAAGAAAATGTAATACAAAGGGCATTTCCTGAGGTGATCTATCAATTCCTTGCAGGGCCGGTTCTAGTGTTCATGGATCCACTTTTCTGTCCCAGTCTCTGCACACGGCCTGGCGTCCCCCACCCCTCATTCCTAAAGATAGCCTAATACAGTCTGAATTCATTCCAAATGTTAAGAAAAAGAAAATTCTCAAGTGAAATGAAGGAAACAGCAGTAGATCCCCCTCACTTCCAGAGGTCCCACTGCCACCTCTAATCAGAGGCACTACAGATCATCAACTCAACGCAGAAATGAGAGAACTGTACAGAATAGAAAAAGCACAGACAGCCATGGTCAGGAATGAAGGCAAGTAAACTTATTACCTAATTACAGGACAGGGGGCTCTCTAGAGGGCTAATAGAGAACTCCTTAAAAGGATGCACCATTATCAAATCCCCCAACCCCCCAAAAAGAAAAAAAAAAACAGGCAATTTCGTTGAACATTCCTATATGCAGACTCCTGCAACGCCGGTCACAGAGCAAGAATCACTGATGCAATCTCCTGCAAGAATTATGAGAAATCTCCAGGGGCTGATGGTTTAAAGAAAATACTACTACAAGATCTTCAAAGCTCTATTGGCTAAGGACATATCTTTCTGAAAGAAGGGGTTCTGCAAGACTCCCTGAAGAATTCACTGCTGACATTGTTACCCACAAGAAAAGGAAAACAGAATATCTGACACACATATCATTACTACCAGTGATCACAAAATACTGATTAAGACCCTGTTGAGGGATGAAGCTACAGTAGAGAGATGAATCATCTCCCCAGCCCAGAACAGACCTGGGCTACAAGAGACAGATCAACAGTCTGGCCTATGTCTGGGAACCGTGGGCTCTACAAGACAGGAGACGATTCTCTCCCATCTACCCAACCTAGAACAGGAATCAGACAAGATTGCCTATATTAAGAGCATTTCAGAGGAACAAGGGCTATCCAGGGATTTGCTGTCCACTCAGAAGGGAAGCATCAATGCTTCGTTTCCAGTGTCGGGTCTGAGAGCTCCGTGGAAGACTGTGGAAATTGAGGCTCTGTCAGCTTCTGAAATAAAAACTGAAGACCCTGTGGGCAGATCCTAGTGAAACCAGATTCACACTTAAATTGGGAATCAAGAGAGAGAAAAGTGAATGTGTAGATGGGAAAACCTGAAACTTCTCTGAAGAAAAGCTTATATTAAATATGTGAATACTAAGGGAAAGTCTTGTGTTTCCTGCTGCCAAGCTGGATTGTCTATTTTAATAAAAGCTTTTTTTGGGGGGGGGGAGGGGGGCGTGAGGAATACAAAAGCAGAGTATCATCTGAATGCCAAAATGCAAGATGGGCTAACTATGGTAAAACTCTCTTTGCTATTCTGTGCCTCTACAGATATGAGCCTTTCAGAACAGTGGGTCATGTGACTGGCTGCGCACCATGTGCTGATGTGTCGTGGCAAATGATCACATTCCACCCTGTTTATCAGTAAGTAGACTCTTTAGTTTATCTTGGTTAACATTTGAGAGTTATTGTGACAGAAAAAAAAGGTCACAACAGGCTCCAATTAGGTTAGAAGGGCCTTCAGTTTATATCACATCAAACTCCATTGAAAGTTTTAAAGCATCATTCGGTCAGCTTAGCCACCAACTTGTACATCATTGCATCTGTTGTCTGGTATAAAAACCCAGGGCCTATATGTGGCTACTACTGTCTCTCTCTTTGCAGCAGTAGCCACGGCCGCTCTTCCAAGGCCTTGGTCCTTGCAGCCACTCCAGCACGTCTGGTGAAAACTCACCGTGGTCCTACTAGTTCAGGATGCCAGGAGGCTCAGATAACAGACACCATGCAGGGCAGAAGTTACACTAGGAGCAAAAAGCAAGCCCAATCTTCTTAGACTCAGGTTTAAGGTTTATCAATTCCATCATGTTCCTAAAAGCAGACGGTAAGGGCACACAGATATCAGCCTGTAAACTTCTTCCTGTCAGGGAAATCCTGATGAGACCATGGTTCACTCAACTGTTTATGGTCCAGCCCTGTGCATAGCTTGGTTTATGGTTTTATTTAGTCTTGCTATACTGCCCAAACTGACAAACAGGACAAGGACAAATAAAAATATTCAGAAACAGAAAGGAACTACAATATTGAAGGGTAGAAAGGCACTCACTAAAAGACACAGCATGCAACCATCATTTGGGCAGACACAACCATAACAGACTAGAGAATAAACAGGCAGGATTACAATGAAATCAAACCTATAAGGAATGCAACTTCAGAGGGGAAGATCATCACTCGCATTTAGAATCAAACGTCCGTCCAAAAAGTCACATTCTCAAAGCCGTTTTGAATTCTTTTAAAGAGGAGGAACCATGAAGGTTCATTGGCAGATTGTCCACCGCTTCAATTGCACCGTGTCCCGCTGACCATGGCAGTTTTAAGATGCTTTGCTCCCGATTCCATGTTTTTTTTCCTTCAGATGCAGGTCCTTACGAAATGACACAGATCATTGGTTTTGAACCCAGTCTTCAGGGACCATGTGGCCAGTCACATTTTCATGAGAGAGATCTGCATGCACTGCCTTCTTGCGATACAAACTCTTGTGCATATTCATTGTGGATATCCTGAAAACACGACTGGCCAGGTGGTCCCTGAGGACTGGGTTGAAATCCACTGACCTAGACTGTCCTGATCTCAACCTGATCGGGGGAGGGGGGGGGTTCAGAACAATATTAATGATCTCATGAAGCCACTGCCCATCTGAAGTCCAGGCTCTGATAAGATATGACATCTTGGTGGTATATTTTGGCAGCTAAGGTGAGGGTCAGTCTCGCCCTGCCTCAGTCCCACCGATATTCAAAGTGAGTTAACCGGCCAGGAACAGCTGACGACAAGTTAACTCACCTGTATGCAGCTATCCAGTCATTCTCTGCCGCACTTAAGCAATTACTGGTGCTGAAGCGCCAAAGTGGAAGCCGGCTATATCATGGACGTTTCAGGGGCGGAGTCTGGTTAGCTCCCAATATTCAGAGCTAAGTGGCCATGTTTAGCGCATACATAGATCACAGAAATAGTATTTTTGGAAAGCGTCTGTTCATGCTTTCCAAAAATATTAGGACTAGGGGGCATGTGAAGAAGCTACAATGTAGTAAATTTAAAACGAATCGGAGAAATGTTTCTTCACTCAACATGTAATTAAACTTTGGAATTTGTTGCCAGAGAATGTGGTAAAGGCAGTTAGCTTAGCGGAGTTTAAAAAAGGTTTGGACAGCTTCCTAAAGGAAAAGTCCATAGACCGTTATTAAATGGACTTGGGGAAAATCCACTATTTCTGGGATAAGCAGCATAAAATGTTTTGTACTTTTTTGGGATCTTGCTGGGTATTTGTGACCTGGATTGGCCACTGTTGGAAACAGGATGCTGGGCTCGATGGACCTTTGTCTTTCCCAGTATGGCAACACTTATGTACCCCCCCCCCCCCCCCCCCCCCCCCACACACACACACACACTTTGGAATTATTACTGAACACTGCAGCAGGAGTGAATGAAGCTGAATAAAGCCTGGGTGTCACATAGTGGTGAGCTGGGTACGGACACAGCCCGAAGGAGCAAAACAATACTTCCAAGGACTTCAGGGGGGCTCTGATGCCCTAACATTCAGTTTCACCCCAATACTACCCTTCTACCATTGCCGCTTCAGAGACCCTTCTCTCACCTTCAAAAATGTTTTGCTAATCCACAAAAATGGACAAAGCGATGCACAACTCCCCAACAGAGAATCAAATCACAGGAAAAACTCTGTATAAATTGATGGGGGGGGGGGGGGGGGGGGGGACACAATAACAGTACAGCAAACCATGCTACCAATAGGAAAGAAGGAAGGGAATGTGGACCAGCACCAGACCCAGAGAATTCTCATCACAGTCCTGGCTAATGGTCTCTGACTTGATTTCCATATCCTCCCCCTCCCCCGCTTTTTTAGCACTTTCACCATTGGTAACACGTACAACTGTCATTAATAACGCTCAATTTATAACAAGTTTATTAAAAAAAAAAGTATGTGAAGCTGAGACACAACGAGAAGAGTCTATTGATGAAGTCCTGCCTTCGGGTGCTAGAATTTACTTTCACAAGGTACGGAGAACTGCAGGGCGAGTTAGAGTTAGAGTTAGAGGTGATCGCATCCCGACAGGAGGTGGAGAGAGAAAACTCCGGCGCTAGGCCTCCCTTGGAGGCTGGGGAGGACCCAGAAGAGCAGACTTCAGGTCTTCCTCCAACGCTGCTCTTCACTCTAGCCATTGCTTGCTAAGCAGCTGTTTTTCCTCTCAGGCCACACATGCTCGGTTTTGAAACTAAGCATGCACTGAGAGACATCCAAAGTTTCAGCGTGCTTGTCTGACATCGCTGTCTGGATGTCTCAACGCCACCTGAAATTAAATATGTCCAAAACCGAGCTTCTCATTTCCCCCCCCAAACCCACCTCCCCGCTCCCCCCATTTTCTATTTCTGTTGATGGCTCTCTCATTCTCCCTGTCTCCTCAGCTCGAAACCTTGGGGTCATCTTTGACTCTTCTCTCTCCTTCTCTGCTCATATCCAGCAGATTGCCAAGACCTGTCGTTTCTTTCTTTACAACATCCGTAAAATCCGCCCCTTTCTTTCCGAGCACTCAACCAAAACCCTCATCCACACCCTTGTCACCTCTCGTTTAGACTACTGCAATCTGCTTCTTGCTGGCCTCCCACTTAGTCACCTCTCCCCTCTCCAGTCGGTTCAAAACTCTGCTGCCCGTCTTGTCTTCCGCCAGGGTCGCTTTACTCATACTACCCCTCTCCTCAAGACCCTTCACTGGCTCCCTATCCGTTTTCGCATCCTGTTCAAACTTCTTCTACTAACCTATAAATGTACTCACTCTGCTGCTCCCCAGTATCTCTCCACACTCGTCCTTCCCTACACCCCTTCCCGTGCACTCCACTCCATGGATAAATCCTTCTTATCTGTTCCCTTCTCCACTACTGCCAACTCCAGACTTCGCGTCTTCTGTCTCGCTGCACCCTATGCCTGGAATAAACTTCCTGAGCCCCTACGTCTTGCCCCATCCTTGGCCACCTTTAAATCTAGACTGAAAGCCCACCTCTTTAACATTGCTTTTGACTCGTAACCACTTGTAACCACTCGCCTCCACCTACCCTCCTCTCTTCCTTCCCGTTCACATTAATTGATTTGATTTGCTTACTTTATTTATTTTTTGTCTATTAGATTGTAAGCTCTTTGAGCAGGGACTGTCTTTCTTCTATGTTTGTGCAGCGCTGCGTATGCCTTGTAGCGCTATAGAAATGCTAAATAGTAGTAGTAGTAGTAGAGCGACAGGCTTCTCTCCTTTCTTGGAAAGGAGCATGGGAACAGCAGACATTCCTGGGAGGCCACAGGCTTCTCAGCCTCTGCTGTCACACCTGGCGGGCCAAGCTTGAACAGGTCTTCCAGGAGCACAGGAGGGCAGGCAGCAAGCCTGGGAAAGTGCATTGGCTATGCAAAATCTACTTTCTTAGCAGAAAACAGGAGGGTAAGAAATACCACTTTGTCTTCTGCACAATGTTTTGCTTTACAGCTTCAAATCACCCACACATAGTAAGTGTGATGTTGTCTGGGGATCATCGGTATCCCTGGAATAAAAAAAAACTGATCGCCCAATAAGTTGGAGTACTCCGTGGATTTAGTGTCAGACAAAACAAGAGCAATGACAGGGAATTTCCCTGAACTATTCCTCACTTGATCTTGACATTAAGAATCACCATTTGTCCTACATAATTCAGGTGACACGTGGCTCACCAAATTTCTATGGTGAAACTGATGCACTCAATCAATGCACAATTCACTCAGTGCAGGTTGCTATTGAAACCTCTCTTTGTCAATCCACGCTGAACTGACGTTTCATTTTTTTCTTAGAGCTTGTCATAACTTTACACCATACACTCCTCTCATGACAGTCATATATGCCATTGCAAGGAGAAGGTTATAAATCATAGCTCAAGTTATTTTTATTTGCTATGGTATTTATATCCCACATTTTCTAACTGACATTGTTTCGATGTGGCTTAGAAATAAAATAAAGTAGTAACATTTGAAGACTGATCTGTAGATGGCAGGAAAGAAGGTGGGAGGGTATATTAGTGGCGATAGTCATATTGACAAGTAGTTATCTGATTAACATTTCTAGGGGCCCTTTCACCAAGCTGCGCGTCTACGCGAGCCCATCACGCGCCAAAATGGAGTTACCACCCGGCTACCATGTGGCTCTTGCGGTAATTTCATTTTTGGTGCACGTCTGATACGCACAGCTGAAAAACAATATCAGACACGTGCCAAGTGGCATTTTACGCATGTACGTCATTACCGCCCAATTGCCGCGTGAGACTTTACCGCTAGGTCAATGGCTGGTGGTAAGGTCGCAGACTCAAAATGGATGCGTAGCAATTTTGATTTTGCCGCACGCCCATTTTTGGCAAAAAAGGGCCTTTTTTACAGGCATGCTGAAAAATGGATCGGCGCACGCCCAACACCCGCGCCTACACTACCGCAAGCCATTTTTTAGCACACCTTAGTAAAAGGACTCCCTAGTTTGGTGTCCTTCTGTTTCTTCATAGAAAAACTTCTTGAAGACGAAAGCTTTAAGTTGTTTTCGTAATATCAAGTAATTATTTATGTTTCCTAAGGATTTCGGTAATGCGTTTCAACGTCTTAATTTGGCACGTATCATAGTCCATTGCAGTTGGGGAAGTGGAGTGCCAGACAGTTTCTCGATTCCGTGCTTATGTTGCATATCAGTAGGGTTAGGTCTGTGCCGGAGATGGGAGGCGGGACTGGTGGTTGGGAGGCAGGAAATACTGCTGGGAAGACTTGTACGGTCTGTGCCCTGAAAAAGGCAGGTACAAATCAAGGTAAGGTAAATATGATTTTTGTATGCAAGTGGGCATAGTTTGAAAGCTATTCCTGCCTTGATGGGGAGCCAGTGTAAGAAAGTTACTAGACGGTAGCCTTGGTCTTTGGAAGAAGTATTCTTCCCGTTATTAACCATTGTTAAGCTTTGCCAGATCTTGGTAAAGAAAGAATAAGGGACACACCATGAGATTACATAGTAATATATTTTAATTTAATGGAATTTTTTTCACTCAATGCATAGTAAAGTCTGGAACTCATTACTGGAACATGTGGTAAAAGCAGTTACTGTGCTGTGTTTAAAAAAAAGGTTTGGACAAACTCTTGTAAGAAAGTCCATAAGCCATTAAACTAGAGCTGGGAAAAGTCGCTGCTTATCCCCAAGGTTAAATCACATGGGATCTTACTTTTCTATTTTAGGCCATTCCACACTTTTTGATCTTTGCCGTTTCATTTCCTTCTTTATGTTGGGTCGTCAATCTGCTTCTCCATTGTGCTCCACAACATATGAATTTTTATGCTGCTGGTTTTACCCTAATGGATATGTAACACCCTGATCAGTTTTGGGGTCTTTACCTGTGTGGTCAATCAGGTGCGATATCAGACCATGAGTGGATGACAACTCAGCATGGAAGACGATTAATTCTCTGACAAGAATAGGGAATAACTTCAGCTCATGCTTCTAGTTTGGCTCCCAGATGAACTAATTTACATGGGTAATTTATGCACAAGCTTCATTTCACTTGAAAACAGTCAAGTCAGTAAATTCTAGAAATCTGTACAGAGCGCTAGGCTTCCAAATTCAATAGGACATTTCTAAAATTATATCAGTCTTTCATTCCTCCCACAGAAAGAGAAAAGAATTTCTAGCACCGAGTTAAATATGTATTCCCGGGACTGGATATTTCTCTTTAACAGGCAAACGTCCCTTTGACCAGGTCTCACACCTCCCTACAAGCCTCAGGATGTCCACTAGGATGATGAGGGTTGGGTTACTGGCTCATTGAATACACTATAGCTATAACACTGAAGGTCTCCTATGCTATGATTTAAGGGCCTCTCTCATGGGAGTCCTTTATACCTGTAGGCAAGGGCTATAAATGTCAATACATCTTTCCCATAATGCATTACAACTCCCCAAAGCTAGGGCTGAAGTGGCTGCTCTGGCCAAAGAGCCTTGAATCCCCTAAGCACTGGGGTGAAGAGAGGGAGAATGAGGGGGTTCTAGAATCTCCTGAAGTCCAGAAATCACAGACTGAACAGAGGTGGGGATTCATCACAGGTAATTAATGTACTTCAATAGAAAGGAAGCTTGGATAGGAGGGTCATAGGAGGAAAGGGAAAGACTTGAGCAATTTAAAGAGATTTCTTTAGAGAAAGGGATGACGTGTACAACGATCTCCCAGCAGAACTGGTGGCGACAAGAACTATTTGAATTCAAGAAAGCATGGGACAAGTACAGAGGATCTAAGAGAGGGAGAGAGGCTGTGCAGCTTGATGGACAGACTGGGTAGGCCATAAGTCTTATCTGCCTTCATTTTCTATGATTTGATGTTTCTTAGCAGTTCGACAACCATTGCCAGAGAATAATCATCTGCTGAATTCACGGACTGTGTACACAGTGTCCCTCGGGATTTTCAAGTACTGCTGTGATCAGAGAGCGGAAGCCACTATTACCCAGCAGCAGAGGTACGGCCTACACGACAGGAAGCCAGGGTTCTTGAGCAAATCCCTTCACCTTCCATCGCCCCAGGTATAAAAACAGACAGTAAATCTTCTAGGGACAGGGAACTAGCTGTTGTACCTGAACATAACTCGCCCTACGCCGAGACTGGAAAGGAGCAGTTACATGCAGGAAGAGAGCCGGGACACTGGGACCCAAGGACAGTACTGCAGAAACATTTTCATTTGTCTGTTTTAATTATATGTTGCAAGATACAAGAGTCCAGAGATGCACATTTCCCAAACCGACAGAAAATTAGAGACTTCCCAAAAATGAACGAGCAGGAAAAAAGCTCTATAATCCTGGAGGACAGAAGAGAAACAGTAGCCAGAGCAATGAATTCTGCTGAATCCTGTCCCCAGGCCAGAAGTGCGACCTGACCAGGGACAGTAGGGAGCAGTATGCCGGGAGCGCAGTTCGGGTTGCGCTGCAATGTCTCTATGTTATAAAACCCTGGTGTACGTGCAAAGAGCACGCACACCTCTGCCTCAGGGCAGGTATAAATTGGGAGACGCTGTATCGGTGTCCTTCAGAGAGACTCACAGCTGCCGATGAATCTTTACGATATAAGCATGTTTGCAAGAGTCTGGTAGGCGCTCTTAAAATTAATTTAGCTTGATAATACACAAAATTGTCGTGTTAAGTCAGATGTAAAAATCGGACTTCAGGTCATAAGTTCATCTAATTCACAGAACAAAAACTAGAGTATTTGAACCTGGAGAAAAGTCAGACGAAGACAAAAGAAGCTAGAGAACATATGAAAATATATTTATTTGCATTGCTTTCTGCTCACCCTCTATAAATCAAGCAATAAATAAAAAGAAATTACAAACCGTATCTCAATTGCATAATAAAAGTAAGGACAAACGCAGTATAACGATGACAGAGTTCATAAAGTGTATCCACGTTGCCCTCAAGGTTTGCCAACTCCCTTCGCAACGCTGGGCCTCCAGAGAAAGAGCCCAGAACCTTCTCAGCACACCAAAACCAGCGAAAACCTTTTATTAAACCGGCCACCCAGTACCAGCAGATCCAAAACACGAGAAGGCGCCTTTTCTAAATGTAAAGATTACAGTACCCCTCTCTCTGCCAGTCCCCAAGCGTGGAAAATTACCGCCTGCACAACGTCATCCAAGAAAATTGTTTAAAAATACATCCAGACTTCGTTCCAAAGCCGAGGCCGAGCTCCTTATGGAAAAAGCCAGGCCCAGAATCCACAGTCCACTGAAGGGAAGGGGGGTGGCCAATGTGGGGGGAAAAAAAAAAGAAAAAAAGAACAAGCTTTCAACAAACCCCTAAAACAGCAGGAAAAAAGCAACTTCTATGAAGAATGAAAACCTCCAACTCCCTTCTCTCTCCCCTCCCTTTTTCCATCCCAATTGTTCTGTGGTATTTCCTTCTGGAGAGCCTGAGGGTAAGTGAAAGAGAAGCTTTACAGCTCCCTAACCTCCAACATGCAGATTTACATCCAATTACTCCCCATCTCCCATGGAATGAAGCCACAAGGAGAACCCCCCCCCCCCCCCCAACCAAAGCAGCCCACCTTGTCTGGCCTCTCCTGCTGCACAAGATCTATAGAGGGGAACAAAACCTGCTTCTAATATTGGAGACAGGGATGCGAGGGGGGAGCGTGCCCTTCAGTGAGATAAAAGCAGACACACCACACTAAGGACAGACATGTCCCCCTGAGAATCCACAAAAACCACTGGGCATCTGTGCCATGCTTCAAGATAGGCCTGTAGCCAGCTCTGGGGTGCACGGTGAACACTACAGCTCTGACACTTTGACTGCATAGAAGCTCCCCTGATCTCAGATGAGAACAGCAGTTAAAAAAAATTCATACCCAATTAGCAGTTAATGCAAATGGATGTCTTGTGAGCAAGAAAGAAACCTGGCTTCCTAGCACAGTTATTCAATTTGCCCCAAAATGCTTTATTTGAGCAAGAGGGGGGGGGGGGGGGTGAAAGAATACCCACAAGAAGTTACCACCTGGTGACTCCTGAGGTCAGCCCTGGGCCCTTGAGCCCATGTCCTTTCAGGATGCAGCCTCTCCTACAGATGATAATGGGAGTGGAGGAGTAGCCTAGTGGTTAGTGCAGTGGACTTTGATCCTGGGGAACTGGGTTCGATTCCCACTGCAGCTCCTTGTGACTCTGGGCAAGTCACTTAACCCTTCATTGCCCCTGGTACAAAATAAGTAGCTGAATATATGTAAACCGCTTCGAATGTAGTTGCAAAAACCTCAGAAAGGCGGCATGTCAAGTCCCAGTTCCCTTTCCCCCTTTTCCCATTCCCTTATGACATCACAATATCAGGAGTGAGCCAAGTATCGGGCAATCAAGCCATTGTGACATCACTAATGAGGTTGGCTCTTATTGGTGGAATGAGTGGAGGAGTAGCCTAGTGGTTAGTGCAGTGGACTTTGATCCTGGGGAACTGGGTTCAATTCCCACTGCAGCTCCTTGTGACTCTGGGCAAGTCACTTAACCCTTCATTGCCCCTGGTACAAAATAAGTAGCTGAATATATGTAAACCGCTTCGAATGTAGTTGCAAAAACCTCAGGAAGGCAGTATATCAAGTCCCATTTCCCTTATACCAGGGCAACATTCCCCTACCCTTCTGAAGTTCCTCTGTCCTCAGAGGGTCCCCATCACTCCTCTCTCAAACCCATTTACAGAGGTCCCTAGGTCTCCTTCAGCTGTCATGCTCCTTCTCCACACTCGGGGAGCAGTTCTGCCCCCCCCCCCCTCTCTCACCTCACAGTACTACTGGTCCCTGAACTACCCCAATAATCAACAGCAGTATGAGGCAAGTGAGTGGTCCTTATATCCAAATCCAGTTACTGCATCCTTGGGAACAGCAAAGGGGAGAGGGCAGGCTGCTGGGGGGGGGGGGGGTGGACTGCTTCAGGGCATGTGGTGGACAGATTTAGGGAGGAAGGGGGAGGCTGTACTGAAGCGGCTCCAATCCAATTACAGTCCATGTATTGTTGCTAGTGAGGGTCTGACATGCAAAACCATCTGAAGAGCATTTGTTGTATTGAAAGGTGTCTTCCCTCCCCCAGCCTCTGAAGACCACTGAATAAGAGCCTCCTCCCGCCCCACCCCAAAGTTCTTCAGGTTGAGGGCTGACCCGCACCAAAAAAAGTCCTATTTCCATCCCAATGGTGTCAGAGACAAACTGCCCTCTTAGCTGCTCTTCCATCTGTGGCCAGGGCTTCAGAGGTGTAGTAGCGATGGCTTGGGGTGGGGGGGAGATTGGCGCACCAGGTATTAAAGAAAACACTCATCCCTAAAGACAGCTTATTCTGTCATCTCTTTAACCCTCCCCCACACACCAGTTCTCTGGGGGTATAAGCCTCCGAACCGCACCCAGTCACAATAGCCCTGACAAAAAAGCCCCCTAAGAAAAACTAACACATCACAAAAAATGTAATAAACTACAACTGAAATCTGCACTGATAAAGACTCCTACCAGCATTCAATTGCATAAACACAATTCTCTAGCTGCCAACTGGTATTCATGATCTGTTCTGCTGTTTAAGGAAACTATTCTTCCATCAACATGCTAATAAAAAAAAAGATATATTGTCATCATTTTCATAGTCTTACCAACCTTACCCTGTTTGGCAAGGTAAGATAATTAGGAAAGAAATGCAGGGTATCCTGATCAGCCCCTTTTGTCATGCCGCTATCTTGTCAAGGGCCAAATTGTGGGCAGGCCGTTTTGACAGTGGCTGTTATGTCAGGAGCTTTTTTATCGGGGCCATTTTGACCAGGTACCACCTCCAAACACCAGAAGCCCA
Organism: Microcaecilia unicolor; assembly: GCF_901765095.1. Taxonomy (NCBI): domain Eukaryota; kingdom Metazoa; phylum Chordata; class Amphibia; order Gymnophiona; family Siphonopidae; genus Microcaecilia; species Microcaecilia unicolor. Next base: position 5,133,570 of record NC_044037.1, on the reverse strand, counting down.
CTCCTTCCACCCCAGTGCTTATAGCAGCCGACTCTGTGGGTGCTTGAGCACCCCAATAATGAGAAAATTCCTTGTATGTGTTCAAGGAGGGCTATTTCCATTGGGTTTAGCAACCCCAATAATTTTGAAAAGTTGGCTCCTATGTCCAGACTGCCACATATCTGATTTTCATTGCTGCTCAGGGGCCAAAATTGTGAACCACAACCAACATATCGCACCCAGGACACGCAGAAGCTACCAATTACCTGACAACGACAGGAGGAAAATGAGGAAGAAGGGGAGGAGTACAGCACCCACCCACCCCCAAAATCCTGAGTCCTCAGTTATATCCACCACCCCAGTATATCTGCAGCCCCCCCCCCCCCCCCCCAGTAACACTGGAGCACCAGCAAAGCAGGAGGAATACATCCGAAGGGCTTCAACCTGCCCCCTAGGAACTGCAAAATTAAAAAGATTTCAAAAATTGAAATCAAAATGCCCTCAGTTGTAAAATCTGAATTATTTGGGGGCAAGAACTGTACCAAGTACTGGGTCCCCCACACTGCCTGCCGGTACTCATCACTCAGAAGCCCCCACCAGCTTCACACGGTCTCTGGAACTGGGCTCCCAGCACTGCCTTAATGTTTCATTCCCCACCTCAGATCTGGTGTCACTGCGCCTGTGCTGTGCAAAGGCTGCCACGTATGTCTCACTCACTTCTGCAAGTGCCCTGATCTTTACTCTGACCTGTGATCATTTTCTCAACCTGCAAAGAGAATTTCTATGAAATGTCACCATTTACCCTAACCCACCAGTCACAAATTGGTTTTGAACTGCAGTCTGAGTATTTCCATACCCCCCCCCCCCACCCCAACAGCTCTAGGGGGAGAGAAGACAGAAGCAGATGATGAAAGAATGGCTCAAGGCCAAGCAGCCCACCCAGCTTGCTTCCAGGTACAATGCCAGCCTCTTCTTCCTGTACCCAGATCAGATGAATGGTGGCAGGGCAGGATGGGAGTAGCCAGACAGAAGCTCAAAATGTGTTTGGGGCTCCCAGAAAACAGGGTGCCCCCCCCCTGCAGCCCCCAAAAGGTGCCCGTAAATGGTTTCACAGTCCTGCCAATGTTGGTGGAGGCTGATGTCAGCTCCAGGATGAGCCCAAATTTTCCAGACATTTATTCTGGAATCAGCTGCTCTGGCACAAGCCAAGTCCACACTCCGTATCCAGGTCTGGGGCCGACCTGGGCGTCAAAACGCAGAACTGGTAGAAAAGAAAAGCAAGGACGCTCTGTTCAGGTCAACATGCAGTCTCACACACAGTGCCAGCTGGTCTCTCACCTCTCAACCTGCCCCCGCCCCCAGGACCTCCCAAAACAGTGAAGCCCCCCCCCCCCCCCCCCCCAGGACTGTCTCGTGACACGATAGCTCTGCCTCTTACCTTAAGCATATTTTTCAGCTCCCTAAAAAACCCGTTATAAATTACCAAAAACTCTGTCCAGGAAAAAGAGTCAAGTGTTCAGCAAGAAAGGTCAGCCACAGGTTCTTGGTGAAAACCGCTTTGAGTGGAGGACAACCCCAAAATCTGGGATGTACAAAAAACAAGTTATTAAGTTCCAGTGGAGAGCAAGTTGCTTCCCCATAGGCATCCGTGGTCAGAGGCTGCTTTAGGGACAGCGGAAAACCCAGGAGCGTTAAGGCAACAGAATAGGATGTCAACCAGGACACAGGAAAGCACACGCTAAGCTCTTCAGGGCAGGGAACGGCCTTTTCTTGTACCTGTAGAACACACCGTGTGAAGCCTAGTGCTCTGTAACCTAATGGAAGAGAGGTCAGGGCACACATAGGAAGGTTACAATCTAAGTTAGTACCTGAGGCAGTGGAGGGTTAAAGTCGCTTGTTCAAAGTCACAAGTAGCTGCAGTGGGATTTGAACCCTTCCCAGCTTCTCAGCCTTTTGTCTAACCATTAGGCCACTCTCCCGCTCTAAGCCAAAGACCAAGTCTGTGCTAATGTAAAGCAAAGAAACACGTTTGGGAGAATCCCAGGACTACAGATCTCCGACACATCCCCTCTCACCCTCCTAAATCCTCTCAGCAACCTGTGAAGCAGCGTGTTACCTACACAAAAGGCAATTCTTCACCCCTTTTCTGAGCTCCATCCTATTATTATGAGTCTAAAATACGAATATTTCTGGAACAGACCTCCTACAATACACACCAGATTTTAAAGGAAACATCCAGCCATGATTTCCCTTTGAAAATGACCATGACGAAAAGTACGCACACACGTTACACTTGATAAGTAATATTCAAAAATATTAGACAGCCGGTGAAAATATTTTAAAAAAACAAAAACAAATTATACACTTTTGAAAATTCAGAATTGAATGTGCAAATCGAGCCGATGCCCTCGCATCTCCTGTCCTGGCCTCATAGGTAGGCACACTGGCATTATGTCCCTTTCACTGGCATGTACCCAGGGCAAAGTTAATTAAAACAAGCCGCTTCTAAACAGAAAAAAAAACTGTTTTATGCATGTAAATTGCTTTTAAACTACCCCTCTGTGCGGCCACACAACTGTGGAAAACACTTCACCCGAACATGGATGCAAGCAAGGAGCTGTACAAAGTGTCACCCTGGCCACCAAGGTGACCCAAGCGAAGGCATGTGGCAGATGCAGGGCACATGACAGATTCCACATCCCCCCCCCCCCCCCCCCCACATACACTGTAAATCGTTTTCCAGAGATTATGCGATGATTTATAAATAATTAAGAAAACCCCATCAGTATGCATCAAGTTACCATCTACCAGCTCTCTGATTCCTATTGTGTACTAAAGTGTCGTTTCCAAGTTAATCCAAAAGTCCATCAAGCCCAATTAAGAGTGGTCAGTCCCAGACACTCCCACATTCATCAATCCCATATCCATCTGCTTAACTGTCAATGAACCTTTCCTCCAGAACCCTGGCCCAAATCTTTTGAAAGCCACGTCCTCTGCAGGCTGGTTGGGGAGCGGATGAGGGGTCACTGCCATATACCCCAGCCCAGCTGCAGTTCACCTGAGATTGACTGCAGGGCAGCACCCTCAACCTGCTTCTCTGCCCACTGGTCTTTGGAGATCAGTTAATCCTGGGTGTTTAACCCTTCACCTGCCAGCATTCACAATAGTTAACCAGGGGGTAAGTGAACCAAGTTATAACCTACAGCAGTTACTCATTAATTAGAGTACAAACGACCTCCTGGAAAAATTTAATCATTGCCGAGATTTAAGGCAAAATGAGACGTTTAACAGAGCCGGCCTGCAAGCCCCTCATGTCCTGTTCTGTTCTTCAGCTACCCGACCCGGTTCCTCCCCAGGCTAAAGGCATTCAGTCCGTGCTCTCATGCCTTCGAACAATTGGCAACAGAAAGGAAATGGAAATATGAATCGGGTTTATAACGAGCCTGAGCCTGACACACTGAAAAGGTCCCATGGAAGAAAGCCATCGTGTCACCGTCCTTTTGACATTCCATCCAGGTCTTTTTCACATGCCAGTTCTCTGTAAAAAAAAAATCCTATCTGAAGCTCTTGCCCCCTGTGTACAAACTTTTCTTCCGCATCTCCCTGTTCAGTACTAGCTGCAGTCACGCGTGAAGCATGTTAATTACATGAAGTGCCTGGCTATATTAACTACGCAATGACCTCTAAGAAGGGCCCCCCCGCAGCTGCTCTACAATCACATCCACGGAGAACGGGGTTGATTCAGTGATCTAATTAGATAGCACAATCTCCACTCTATCATCATCTACCTTTAAAGTCACGAGCAGAAGAATTCTAATGAAATCAATGTTAATACAGAACAGAAAGAACAGAGTTACTGCCACCTTCAGAGGTTTAAAAAAAAAATCGAACCGTTGGGCTTCTGTAGGAAAAATTACATCCCTCTCCAAAAATCATTCCCAGTATAGAAAGCAAGGTTTGATGGGCAGATTACAGGAGGGTAAACAAAAATCCCAAGAGAAAATAGAACCAGCAGCTGAGAGAGAGAGAGAAAAAATATCAAAGCCTGAGCAGGAAAAACTCGGGATAATCCTGGAAGAAAGAGGAGAAACGGCAGCTGGAGCAGCAAAATCTGTCGTAGCAGGCCAGAGCTGTGACCCGATTGGGAGGAGAACTTGGGAATCGGTCCTCCTGTCCCGTTCTTTGGATTTAGTTCGCCACGGGTATACAGTCTGTGGCCATCATTTACTAGGCTCTGTTAACGTGATTTAGAGAGTCTTTTACTAAGGTGCCTGCACTCAAAGTTAGACACGCCAGTGCAAACTAAAAACGTGAGAATTCCTTAGTAAAAGATGCCCTAAATGTCCAGTGAATTATGAAAGCCCGTTATAGTCAGATTTAAAACTCACGTGCACTAATATAACTCAGCCCGAATTTGTACCCGAGGCAATGCAACCCAATGTCACAGGAAGCAGCAGTGGTGGGATTTGAACCCTGGCTGATCCGGCCACCACTCTTCTCCTCTCTTTTATACTAAACACTGTGTATCACTCTGACAACCTGGCCACAAACACAATCCGGACTAGCACCAAAACTCTTTGCTGTCCTGTCTTGCCATGTGCATTACTCCTACGTGGCAGTTCCCGTCTCTTATTTAACCAAAAGCACTCCCTGAACGTGTGAAGCGAGCAAGAGATTTTACAGCTGCTACTTCATAATGCTGCCTTTGGGGTTAACGTCTGAAAAATGTCTCCGTACGGGGTTTCACTGCAAATTGTTAAAAGCAAAACCGCATCTGTATAGCCGAGGTTAGCGTCTTATAATTTAAACCTCAGAGCAGAGGAACAGCAAAGGCTCGATTTTGCATCACTGCTTTCCCCTCATTTGCCAACCAGGGGGTCCCCTCCAGTTCTGAGACTCCCACACCCATCAGAAACAGTTTCCAGCATTAATCCCTTGGAAGATTAGATATGTATCAGGATTAAGATCACTCTTCCAGCTCTAAATTCAAATTCTGACTCTGAAAATAAATACTGCAGAGGGGAACCAGCTACCCACTCTCCTTCCTGCACTGGGCCACTCAGGCACACAGCAGAACAATCTAGTCCTGGGGTCACGAGCTGTGCTATAGCTTAAGCTCAGCTTTAGATTCCCCCCCCCCCCCCCCAAAAACACACACAGCTAGGCCTGACTTGTAGTCCCTCCTTACCCAAGCTGCCTATTGTAGGGAACAGAACACCACCACCACCCCGGTCAGAACAGTCAGATCCTGCCTTAGGAATTTAGGCCAATTCCTGCTCTCAACATGCACCAGGGGCTCCTCAGGGAAAATCACAGAAATAAGAGATGATTCCCTGTCCTGCGACCCTTAAGCATGTGCTGGGGCTGCAAGAGAGGATCGGGTGCTCAGAAGTTCTGGGGGGCAGGAGTGGGAGCTGAGCCGGAGTCTCCCTGCAGGAGGGTGTGGACTGAAACGGGCTTTTTAAAATGATTTCAGATGTCACATTGTGTTCTGCCCAGGATGTTAAGATGTTGCAGAATATAATTTTTAAATAAACTTTAGCAAGTTTCACTGACGAAAAAGCACTGCAGATCAGCTCTCAGCCCACTACAGACGGCCCCAAACCCATTCCTTCTACAAATATTAAAGCATCTGCAGGGAAGGGAAAGAACAGCGGCCCAGGGGCCAGCCCTAGCCATTTCTACTAAACTCAACACAGGGTTTTAGGTGCGATACAGTAGAGCATTATCCTGGGCTCCAGTCCTAGGACAGTCTAAAGGTGTGACCCTGTCAAAACTGCAGGACCACCTTAAATTGAGGAAACAGCTTGTGACTCCAAGAGACAAGAAATTCCCGGAGCAGCTGGCCCCGGGGCCTTACTACAGACTTTTCTGTGTGCCTGGGGTGGCGCTTGCTATTGGATTAAGTCTGATACAGAGCAGGAAAGGTGGAAACAGGCTCTCAGGGGTCCAGCACAGACTTCTCCCAGATCCGTTGGTGGTGTTAGCAGAAGACATTATAAGAGGAATGAAGGGAAGGTCTCCCTTCCCCATCACCATCTGTAGCTATAATACAAAAAAAATATTGAGCGTATGTAACATTGGGAGGAAAGGCTGGAAGACACCCCCCCCCCCTTCCCCAGACCATGTCCCCATACTTCCCTTCTGGAATAAGTCCACCCACTTTTCTAAGAGCGGCACAGACCCTGGGGTGACCAGAAGAAAGCCTGGAGGGCTGCAGAATCCTGGAAATCTGAACCAACTGTTACTACCAATGTTCCAGCTCCAAGCTAAGACTGGAGCAATCAGAAAACATCCCAGTAACCTGCAGCTTTCTCCCACACAGTCCCAGCACCAGCCCTGTCTGGCCTGCTCTTACCAGAAGGGGAATCACAAAATCCGCAAGACCCCGGGTTCAGAACCTGCCAACGTGCCACTTACAGTCTGAACAGCACCAGAGGCCCTGGATATGAAAGAAGCTGGTGAACCCCGGCAGCTTCCACAAGCCTCACAGAAGCAAGTGATTATCACATACTGTTACCGTCCCAACTCATCCTTCAAGCTTCCACACCTTGTATCTATTGGGCAAATCGAGCAGGACGCAGCCAGGCCGATCAATATACAGCACACGGTTCTATTTACCGACTTCCTTGAACCAGACATGTAGTGAGGCTGTTCAGGGACATTCTACCCATTCCCCACCCGGCAGGCACCCTCCTCTGACCCTAAAGAACAGAAATTGTTTTAAATATAAAAATTATTGAGGCTGCGAAGAAGGAAAACACAGCCATATTTAAGTTTCACTATTTTCCTTGTGCAAAAAGGGAGATAAAAGGCTGGAAATGTTACAACTCTACAGGTTTATAGACTGATGTACGTCCTCTAACAATATAGTTACTCTATTTAGTGTTAATAAAAAAGTACTTAACCATAAAAACTAAAACAATAACACCATAGAAAAGCAAAATCCTTCCGTGTCCTCACTGGAGGTCCTCGGACGCCTTCTACTTTTTGTATCCTAGGGCTTCATTTCAAAATGTTCCTGAACCACATGCTGTAGAGACCAGGGCCAACATGCCCATCTCTCCCGGGGCAGAAACCCACACAGCGTCCAACTCGCACTGCCAGCTCCGGACACACTAAAAAGCTTCCAGCTCCCTCCAGGCCACAAAATTCTATTAAGAGTATTTTCTTCAGGGGAGCAGGGAAAGTAATTATCATGGTAATGACAACAGGACCCTGCTATGCCTTCCTCATATTTAAACACAAGATAAACAAATCATGAGAGATTTACAGGACACAGGTCAGTGCCTGGGCTGCCTCACCTCCACTGCATTTACTCCCTTGATGGTCTCCATCAGGCCTTACAAGATCCTCTTCCATTTCCCCTAAAACGGGCCAGGGACAAGTTTCCTTTTGGGAGAAATGGGGCGGTGGGGAGAGCCTTTTTTACTGGACAAAAAACACAAGTGGGTCAGAAGGAAGAATTAACTCCCCAAAGAGCGATGGCTCGTCCGCAGCGCCTTTACAGATCCCGACTTGTGCAGATCACAGAGGGCTGGAGATAGGTTGCCATCGGGAAAGCTTCTTTGTTAGTCCAGAACAGAAGCTGCTTCAGATTTCACGGATCCAAGCCCGTCTTCGCAGGCAAGGGAGATAAGTATCGGGAAATAAAGGTGAAACAAAATAAACGTTACCCCGATACTTTTCTAATCCTATAACTTAATACATTTCTTACGTGAAAGAAGGACTGAATCTGCTCTTATCTTGGTTCGCCCTTGGCTATCAGCTCTTTAAAGATTTGTGAACCGGGTTTTTCAGTTATTAGTGATTTTAGGTTTCATATTAAATATCTGATTTTTCTTAATGAAATGACTGCTTTATTTTGTCTTATGGGTGGCTTTGCTTTTTATTAACACATAAAAATAAAAAGCACACAGATCTGCCATGTCAACATTCGATTACCTCGCTGTAATTCAATATCATTAAATATAAATGTTTTTAATAAACAGAGACTCCTTCACCTAAGAATCACTAAAAGAAATCTTGCTTAGCACCAGACCTACTTTTGGTGCACAGGGTTTTAAGGAAATGCAGGTGTGATTTGATGTTTTGATCCTGTCCAATGCCTTGATGGCTACAAGCATCATAAAAAGTGAAATGAACTGATTTCTAAACCTTTTTCTAATTGTCACTTGGCAGCGTTTTGATCAACAATAAACTGAGCGGCAGCAAAGAGCTCGAGATAGGATGGATTGTGCAGCAGGAAAAGGGCAGAGAAGTGTGGCCTGGAATGAATGCGATTCCTAGGATAGGGGAGGGGGGGTTGGGCTGCTCCAGGAAGAATTTACAGCTTCGGGGGGAATGAGCCACCCATCTCTTTCTAGGGTTAACATACCTCAGGACCTAAATGTACTCCTGTTTCATTAGTTTATATTTCATGCAAACACATTCGTTCCAATTGCAGGGTGTAGTAAAGTGGGACGCTGTGGCTTGAGTTTGGCATGAGGGGAAAATCAGACACAAGAACCCTCCAGGACCAGGAGTGAAGCTGGAATGAGAAGCAGTCAAAACCCTGTTGTTAAGGCAGTAATGAAAAGGTCTGTGAGATCAACGGGGTCCATTGGACCCGGACCGTGGAATAGCTGCATGGGTCACTGGGAAAACAGCAGCCGTACCCTGGGCTCTGAACCCACTGGGGGAATCATTTCTAAACCTTCATTCAGCTCCTGTGCCGATTTGACATGTTCTCCTGGATTCAGTCAGGTCCAAACCTAAACTATTTTCTATTAAAGAAAAAAAATAAGCGAATGATGATTGCTTTAACAGCACTCTGCTCTCCAGTGGCAAGAAATGAAGCTTTCTCACACCAGCCTTTATGCAAAGGACTTTCTGCCATGTGTGTGCCCCAGAAAAACATCTTTCTTGCAAGTTTTCTGCAGCTGTCTGTATCTGCCACACCTAGAGAGCAAGGAACTGCTCCGAGGAGAAGACTTTTGCTTTTGTGGTCCTCTACTGGCCCCTGCCTGCTCATTCTGCAGGAACCAACCCCACTGGGCTACAGCGGGGGAAAAGGGGCTGAATGAGGCCACTCCTGGGCTTCTGTAACAGCTAGGAAGTCCCAAACCCCCAGATTTGACAGCAGGATGGTGTGAAAACATTTGCACCCACCCGCACAGTTCTCAGAACACCACAGACCCCAAAACCCAAATCAGCCCGGGTCCTGAGGAGATAAAAACGGGGGAGGGGGGTGCATGAGACTAGATTTTCTATTGTTCTGAAAGGGAATCTCAGGGCTGTTAGCCCTCCTTTTTGGTAGGACTCCGTGTTCTGCCACTCGTGGCCACATATCAGAGAGGGTTGAAAATTTGTTTTCAGGAAACCTACTTTGGCCTCAACAAAACCATGACCTGGGGAATTTTTGCCCCGAAATCAGCCTTAGAGAATTCAATGGCTTTGCTGGATTTAACACACTGGGGGGCACAATGCACGTCCTTTCACACACGCCTATCTGATATGAATCTGCTTTGTGCTCTCCTAAACTTGCTTCAAGCTGGCATCACCAGGCAATGCCACAGGAGCTCAGCACAGCAGCCCCAGACCTGTTCACACCCAAAATACCAAGAGACACGAGACAAGCAAATCCATGCCAAGAGAGACTGTGGCACAGAACACGGCACCTGGGGGGAAAACGCAGGACAAAACAGCCCAGTCCCGGGAGGTGCAGCTCCGGGGCTCTGTACCAGTCCCCCCCCCCCCCTTTGAATCGGGGGAGGGGCTTTTTCATTGTACAAAAAAAGTGTTAGACTGACAGGCCAGTTCCTAAGCAAGGTGGGGAGGGGGGACCAGCTAGATGCACAGGTAAATCATCCTAGGACTAGGGATCCGGGCACGGATCGGAGCGTTCCGGCGCCGGGGGAACGATGCCCCCTCCTTCCTTCTCTCACTTACTTGGGGTTGGAGGCGCTCCAAGACACGGCTTCCAGGTTCTTGGCCAGCGGTAAAGCGATCCTGCAGCAGAAGAGCAAAATCCCAAAGAGGCATCGGCCGAGGGGGCCGCCCCCGCCCATGGTGCGCCCGATCGTGCGGCTCAGCGGGGCTCGGGCTGCGGGTGCCCCCGGGGGCCCATGTCCGCCCCCACCGACCGCGTCCCCGTGCAATCCGCTCCCCGATGCCGCTCCAACAGCAGCGCCGCCGCCCGATGCTCTCTCTCCGGCGGCCAGAGCCCGAATGACGCGCCTCCAGCCCGGCCCCGCCGCCTACCCCACGCCCACCCCCAGCGCGAGGGCGTCCTCCGCGGCCGCCGGCCAATCGGCGCTCCGCCAGCGCCGCCCGGGCCCCGCCCCCGGCGCCCACAGCCCCGCTTTTTAAAGCGCCAGCGTCCGCCTTTAAAAGCCCAGGTGCGGCTCGCCGGCTGCTCATTCTTTCTGCGATCGCCTCGGATCTGTTTGTGCGCTGGAACACGGCACAAAGAACGATCGATCGATCGACTGACCCGCATCAGCACAAAGAATGAGCAACTGAACGTGCTCAGCCCTGGAACACAGACAGCACAGAGAATAAAGAATCGAAACCGGCTCAGCCCTGGAACACAGCACAAACGATGAACGATCGAAACCAGCATATCCGTTTATGAGTTTCACGACCCTGAAACAAGCTGTTGGGGGGAATCGGAGGTAGGTGGGGGAAACTTTCAATAGCAAGAAGAAAAACTAGTGCATCTCCCCCCCCCCCCCCCCCCAAATAAAATAGAGTCCATAACCAACAACTCAACCGGAGCCCAAAACAGTGAAAAAGTGACAGGAGTAGCCTAATAATTACCCTCCCTTTGCCTCGTCTCTACCTGAATGTTCAGCTACTTCTAAACAAGGCGTGAGCCACAGATACCTAAACAAAGCATAAATAATAATGATAATGTTGCTACTGAAGGATTAACAACACTGTGAGTAATAATTATTGCTTGCATTTGATTAAAACTATTTCCCCATTATCAAGGGTATTATAAAAAGAAATCTCTCCCTTCACCCTAGCAGGACCACTGGCTCTGGGTGAATTTATTTATTCAACTTAAAATATTATCTGCAGATCTTCACGAGACTGAGGGCAGAGATCAGCAATTGTCCGAGGCTGGCCCTTCCTTGTCCAGGACTGGGCTGGGCCACTTGGGGTCTGCACTGGCCCAGTGGAATTGGGGTCTAGGATCTAATGAAGGCAGAAATTGTCATGCACTAGCTTGGGTCACTTGGGGTCTGGACTGAGGAAAAATAAATCCATGCCACCTTTTCAGAAGAGGTTTATTTTGGTGCAAGAATTGAAATCATTTAGAGTAAAACAGAGGTGTCCCATGGCAGGGTCACTTCTGCGGGGGAGGTGCCCTCCCTGGGCCTTTGGCTGCTCTTTTAGCCTGTGATCCTGTCTGAAGCTAGGTGCCAGCTCTGCGGGCACTTACCCTTGGGCAGGGAGGGTTCAAGTATGCTGCTGGGTTGGCCTCTTGCTCAGTTCTAGGGTAGGTAGGTGGGCAGGGGCTGAGCCAGGGCCTATCCCCTGGGGAACCCCTCCATCTCTCCCTGCTCTGTGTTCAACTGCCCCTCTCTCTGACTTTTCCACCTAAACAAAGGGGACAAACTGTGACCTGCAAATCTTTCATTGGACTATGACAAATTGACACTTGTGGAAGATTTTGATGTGTCGGTTTACCAAATGCTGAATTAATAAATAAAGACATTGTCAAATGTTTCCCCATCATCCCAAAAAGGCAGAACATTCTTAATATATTTTCTCGGTTTAGTTCAAAATGATCATATCCCAACAGAAAATGCACGGTCTAGTGATTAAACTTTTAAAAAAATATAAGGCATTGGCGTAATCAGGTGCACCTTTTAGCATCTTGGGAGGCTGGAGATTCCAAAATGTCGCCTAAACGTAGAAAACCATTTCTCCAGCTATGGATGCCTTATCTTCAGATTCTAAGCCCAAGGGGTCGGAGTTTACTTATTAATGATTGTTGATTTTGGATGTGAGGGGGGGGGGGGGGTTCCACCTCCTCTCTGCCCCGTAGTAAGCTGCTTTTCCTAGTGTACAAAGGTAATCGCGTAATCTGTGGGCTGCCAAACAGTTCTGGATTACTGATACTGTTGTACTTCCTTGAATCAACATGAATAGCAACAGGAAGGTTCCTGAGACTTTGGAAATTGAGTGGTACAGGGGTTGGGATGGAGGGGATGGGAAGGGGGGGGGGGGAAGGGCGGTTTACAAGCTGTATGGTTCATGCATTGTATCTTATTGTTTGTAAGTTGGCAATATTGAGTATGTTGTGTGTTGTGTTGCTTAACTTTGAGTTATCAATAAAATTAATTTAAACTTAAAAAATAAAAAAAATATATAGGGTCCGTTTACTAAGTGTCAGAAACCAAGACCACAGGGAGTCCTCAGCCGTCCTGCGGTACTTTTGGGATCTACGTGCCCTTCCCATGCGCTAAAAAATACTTGTTAGTACTGGGGGCGGAGAGTAGGTGTACCCAGCGCCATTACCAAACACCGACTGTCAGCACGGGAGCCCTTATCGCCTAGTAAAGAGGACTCGGTAAGGAATGGGGAAATTAGCGTGTGGCCATTAATACAGAAAATCGGCCATTTTATAGCCACGCTAAAAGTGGCCTCACCAGGCGGAAAAACCCACACACTAGTCATAGCGCAGGCCACCATTTAGCCCAGCTTAGTAAAAGGGCCACGTAGTAACTGATCCATCACAATTTTAAAATACTCTTTAGTTTAAGATTATTTAAACATTCATTTGATTACCCCCCCACCCCCCTGGATTTTGTTAATATCAACATTCTGATTAAACGTAATCCAAGGCTGGCAACTTCTCAGGTTTGGATTGTCCCTGTCCTAATTCCATTATTGATTTTTTTTTTTTTTTTGGGGGGGGGGGGGGGTGTCCCCGGAGTCAGATCTGGCTTTCTTTTCTGTCCGCCTGAGTTTCTGCTTCTTTCCTTGGATTTTGATTTGGTTACAGGATACACATGAGCAGGAGAATTTGTACATACTGTACTTGTTATTTTATTTGGGGGGGAGGGGCAGAGATTACTCAGGTTTTTTTTTTGTTTTCCTCTCCTTTCCCCCTCCCCCCCCCCCCCCCCCCCCCCAGACACTGCCATTGCGTCTTTGCTCTCAAATATGGAACAACAGCTCCTCCTGGGGGACATTCCTGGAACTGCAGTGCATACAACTGATTCTGCATTGGGAGTCAAACGGGCTGCTTTCTTATTTTGATCCAGAGACAAACTGCTCAAACATCCTCAGTAGGTCAATAGGTTTTAGAGGGAAGAGGAATGCTTCTCTTTGTTAAGCTTTATTTCTGTGCATTCAAGTGGAGAAACAAAGCAGCCACCCCATTTTAACCCAACATCAGCAAAAACTTTCCAAAATGCGGTAAAATCAAGTGCAGGGAGGGCCGTTAAGTCGTCCTTCCACCCCACGTGCTGCTGCTTTGCTCCAGGTTGCTCTACTTTTCCCCACACACTTCCCCAAATTTTGCTTGTTAAATAAAAGTAGGAAGAGACCTCCCTGCTGCATTAGATTCCTTACATTGACTATTTCAAATCACTGCATGAGCCAGATGAGAATTTTAATATTCTAGTTTTGAAGGTTTTTACAAATAAGTTTTTTTATACAGAAAACACTAGAAATGAATGCAGCTCTCTTGCATGGGAATCAGCATCACTGCAACATAGCCAAAAAAAAAATCCATTTTGTTTTAGGAAAAAACAAGAGCTGACCAGTTCACTGCCAGTAATTTGGGTCAGTTGGATACCAACCAGAAAGGACTTAAAGCCGTGGTAGGAAACTCAGATTATAAATCTTAAAATTCTTCTTCTGTCACTCTGATCACCTCCACCTTTTCCCAGAGCCTGTCTTTGGAATGCTATTATCTCTCACTTATATGGTCTGATACTGCTCTGACCCAAGGAAGGTGGTTTTGGCCTTGAAAAGCTAATAAAAAATGTATTAAGTTAGTCCAATAAAAATCATATCAACTAGTTTTTCTTTTCTTATTGTTTTATTTCTTTGTTAGCCTGTGATAGGGGGACAGCTTCAGTCACTGTGAAAGAAGTTTGCTGCCTCCCCAGGACAAAATCCACTTCTGCCCTTCCATTTTCCTATTCATATTTTCAAAGCACTTTGGGAGGCTAAGTTCCATAGGTTTCTATGGAACTTTGGGAGGCTAAGTGCTTTGAAAATGAGCTTGGGGCGGTGTCAGCTGACAATCTGTGTACTCATAATTTCATTTTATCCTATCTCTGGTTCCTGTAGTGATTCCCACTGCTGCCTGACATTGGGCAGTGGGTTGAGATCCTTGGGAAGTGGGTCCAATTCCCGCTGCTGCCCAAGGGTCGGCAGTGGATTGAGATCCTGGGGAACCGGATTAAATTCCCTCTGCTGCCTGACGGCGGTTGAGATCCTGGGGAAGCGGGGAGGCAAGTCCTCAGTCCTCCATTGCCCCAGGTACAATACATACTTAGATTGGGAGCCCATGAAGGACAGTGCAACGTACCTGTAATAGAAATTGTAAACTGCATAGTTTCTTCAGGGTTCACTTGATCAAATGCTGAAAATAAATAAAAATGTTTTCTAGCTGGCGTAAAACTTTTCTCTTGTGTATTTACATCTTGTAAATGTTTTAACTTCTAATAAAAAATAAGATAGCACAGAGCTGTGCCAGCATCATAAATACATCTCAAAATCCACACATCAACAAGACGAAAGCATACTGTAGCCCACCTGCTCCTATATCATTCTGCTTTTAATGGAAACAAGATGCCTGCTTCATATCTGTTTCTATAATTGCTTTTTACTTAGGGTAACCTGTTTGAAACAGTCCTGATCATATCTCGTATGTAGCTGAGATTTTACAGCTTTCAGAAGTGACTGTTGAAACACACACAAACACAGCAGCTGAATATTGAAACCATTTCTTTGCATCTTTCAACACAGAGTTTCTGGCAAACACGGTCCCATTTGGAATCTGCTGCCTTTAAGGATATCTATGAACAGATTTGGCCGCATATCCGGCAACCCTAATTGAATGCGTTGATCACACCCTTGCCAGGTTCATTTCAAAAAGATTTAGAAAGAAAACTGTCGAACGCTGCTGTGAAAATCACAATCTGTCTTGAAATTCATTTTGCACAATTACATCAGCAGTGTGTTTCCAAGTGAAATGAAATTGTACTGTTGCATCCTCTGAAAGGATTCTACGGTGGTGGAAGTGTGAAAGATTATTTGCACTTCACTGCATTGTAAAAAGGTGTAATTTTGCTTCAAAGGATTTTACATCACAAAACAGCTCATGTGCTATTTTTCCTTTCCCTTGGAATTTACGAATGAGAGCTTTCAAACTTCAAATGCTCTGTGTATATCTGTCCAAACTGAGGTACCACAGCACAGGATCAGAGAGGTCAGCCACTGGGTTGGACTTCCCTTGTATAAATATCTTCAAGGTCCTTTTACTGAGGTGCGCTAATGGATTTAGTGCTTACTAACAATTAGCACGCACTAACTCCCCTGCTTACAAAGCTGCGCTAGCGGTTGCCAGTGCGGTAATGCCCAATGGGCGGTGTCATCGTTGCCACGTGGCAGCTGCTAGCGTGGCTTTCTAAACAGGAGGGTTAATGCTAAGAAGCCCATAGGTATAAAATAGGCTTCTTACAGTTTAGTGTGTGCTAATCATTAGCCCACAGTAAAGGCCAAATGGGCTGTGTCATTGTTGCCACGTGGCAGCTGCTAGCGTGGCTTTCTAAACAGGAGGGTTAATGCTAAGAAGCCCATAGGTATAAAATAGGCTTCTTACAGTTTAGTGTGCGCTAATCAGCGCACAGTAAAGGCCAAATGGGCTGTGTCATCGTTGCCACGTGGTAGCTGCTAGCGTGGCTTTCTAAACAGGAGGGTTAATGCTAAGAAGCCCATAGGTATAAAATAGGCTTCTTACAGTTTAGTGTGCGCTAATCAGCGCACAGTAAAGGCCAAATGGGCTGTGTCATCGTTGCCACGTGGTAGCTGCTAGCGTGGCTTTCTAAACAGGAGGGTTAATGCTAAGAAGCCCATAGGTATAAAATAGGCTTCTTACAGTTTAGTGTGCGCTAATCAGCGCACAGTAAAGGCCAAATGGGCTGTGTCATCGTTGCCACGTGGCAGCTGCTAGCGTGGCTTTCTAAACAGGAGGGTTAATGCTAAGAAGCCCATAGGTATAAAATAGGCTTCTTACAGTTTAGTGTGTGCTAATCATTAGCCCACAGTAAAGGCCAAATGGGCTGTGTCATCGTTGCCACGTGGCAGCTGCTAGCGTGGCTTTCTAAACAGGAGGGTTAATGCTAAGAAGCCCATAGGTATAAAATATGCTTCTTAGTTTAGTGTGCTCTAATCATTAGCCCACAGTAAAGACCCCTTTTACTGTATCACACTAGCGATTCTCAGTGGAGCAATGCTGGCAAAGTCCATGCGCTTTGAATGGGCTTCGTTGGCATTGCTACGCAGGAATCGCTAGTGCGGTTTGGTAAAAGAGATCCTAAATCTGTTAGCGCACCTTATTAAAAGGACCATTTAATTTCTTGATGGCATTCAAAAAACATTTCAAAACTTTAATAGCACTTAAAAAGGATAGACTTCTGTGTGATATCAAGTTTGGTTTCAATCCCAGGAGGCCCAGGAGGTGGTTAAGCAAAAAACGGTAACAGAATTCAAACGTGTGGGATATGTACAAAGGATTCCTAGATGGAAAGAGGATGGAACCAAAACAAAAGTTAGTGCTAACCAGGCGAGTGCCAGGCAGACGTCTACAGTCTGAAGCCAACACATCTGGATGAGTTGGTGTGGGCTTCAGCAGCCACTGCAATGGGGGGGGGGGGGATGTCAAGGGCTGGGAAGACTGCAAGGACAGATCAAGATCAAGAATATATATGTTATATCGCATCAAATGCTATGAGTTTATCTTATTGAGCAGACAGTCCTTATCTGCCGTCATCTACTGTGTTACTATCAGGCTCATTTTCGAAAGAGAAGGACACCCAGCTTTCGACACAAATCGGAAGATGGACATCCTCACAGGGTCGCCCAAATCGGCATAATCAAAAGCTGATTTTGGGCATCCTCAACTGCTTTCCGTCGCAGGGATGACCAAAGTTCGCGGGGGGGTGTCGGAGGTGTAGCGAAGGCGGGACTGGGGTGTGCCTAACACATGGGCGTCCTCGACCCATAATGGGAAAAAAAGGGGGTCCCTGACGAGCACTTGGACGACTTTACCTGGTCCTGTTTTTCTTACAACCAAACCAAAAAAAAGGTGCCCGAACTGACCAGATGACCACCGGAGAGAATCGGGGATCACCTCCCCTTACTCCCCCAGTGGTCACTAACCCCCTCCCACCCTCAAAAGAATCTTTAAAAATATTTTGTGCCAGCCTCTATGCCAGCCTCAAATGTCATACTCGGGTCCATCGCAGCAGTATGCAGGTCCCTGGAGCAGTTTTAGTGGGTGCAGTGCACTTCAGGCAGGCGGACCCAGGCCCACCCTCCCCTACCTGTTACACTTGTGGTGGTAAATGTGAGCTCTCCAAAACCCACCAGAAACCCAATGTACCCACATCTAGGTGCCCCCTTCACCCTTAAGGTCTATGATAGTGGTGTACAGTTGTGGGTAGTGGGTTTTGGGGGGCTCAGCACACAATTTAAGGAAGCTATGTATCTGGGAGCAATTTGTGAAGTCCACTGCAGTGCCCCCTAGGGTGCCCGGTTGGTGTCCTGGCATGTTAGAGGGACCAGTGCACTATGAATGCTGGCTCCTCCCTTGACCAAATGGCTTACATTTGGTCGTTTCTGAGATGGGCGTCATTGGTTTCCATTATCGCCGAAAATCAGAAACGACCAAGTCTAGGGACGACCATCTCTAAGGACGACCTAAATTTCAAGATTTGGGCGTCCCTGACCATATTATCGAAACGAAAGATGGACGTCCATCTTGTTTTGATAATATGCGTTTCCCCGCCCCTCCACTGGGATGTTTTGTGAGGACGTTCTTGGAAAACTTGGGCGTCCCTTTCGATTATGTCCCTCCATGGAGTTCATTTTCAAAAGAGAAAAACATTCATAAAGTGACATAAATCTGCATTTGGACATTTTTATCATAAAAAAACCATTCAAATTGGTATTTTCAGAAACAACTTGTAGATGTTTTTCTATTACGTCCATCAGAAGTGTATTCAGATCACAAGGGGACATGATAAGGGCGGGATTTGGGCGGTCCTAACACTTGGGTGTTTTTCAACCATAATGGAACAAAACAAAACCGTCCAGGACTAAACTTTAAGCTAGACCTGTTCTTATAATGAATAAGGCACAAAAAGGTGCCCTAAATGACCAGATGACCACTGGAGGGAAGCAGGGATCACCTTTCCTTACTCCCCCAATGGTCACTAACCTCCTCCCACCCCCAAAAAATGTGATTAAAAACATTACTTCAACAATACCTCCTCAGGAATCTAACAATCAAAATTGACCCCAATTGAAACTCAAATACAGAACAGGAAAATATTACTAAAAATCATAATTAAATTTTCACAGGGCTGGACAAACGTTTGGAGAAATAGGTGTGTTTAACTCTAATCTGTTTGGAAACTACGGAATACGGGACGATTTCCATGGTTAAAATTGGAAACTATGAGATGGGCAGAACCGGATGTGGTGATTCATTAAGAAGAAAAGTCTCTATCACGGACTGTTTCCGATTCTGGAGGAGTTTTTTTAGTGAACTTATAAGGGTATTGAATGGATGGGTGTATGGATGTGAAGATATGTTTTAGATAATTTTGTTAGGGATTGTTGTGCATTTGTATAGTAAAAATAAGGTATTTTGATAAGTTTAATATATGATTTGTTTGGGGATAAAAATAAAAAATGTATAAAACTTTAATTATGATTTTTAGTAATATTTTCCTGTAAAAACATTACTTGCCAGCCTCAAATGTTATACTCAGGTCCATTAGAACAGCATGCAGGTCCCTGGAGTAGTCCAGTGGTGGGTTCAGTGCACTGCAGACAGGTGGACCCAGGCCCAAACCTTCCCCTACCTGTTACACTTGTGGTGGAAACTGTGAGCCCTCCAAAACTCGCCAGAAACCCACTGTACCCACATATAAGTATCCCCTTCACCCGTAAGGACTATTGTAGTGGTGTACAGTGGGGGTAGTGGGTTGTGGGGGGGCTCAGCAGACAAGATAAGGGAGCAATGGTGAGATGTGTATCTGGGAGCATGTTTTTGAAATTCACTGCATTGACCCCTAGGGTGCCCCACTGCTCTCCTGGGACGTCTGGGGGACCAGTCTACTAAAAATGCTGGTTCCTCTTACATCCCAATGGCTTGATTTTGTGCGTTTTGCACTTGAATGGGGTTCCCCCCCCCCCCCCCCCCAAAATGGACCAAAATACAAAATGTCCACAAAACAGTATTTTCAAAAAAAGAGGTAGACGTTTTTCTTTTATGAAAATGAGCTTCTTTCCTACTTTGGATTTTGGCCGTTTTGTAAAAATGTCCAAAATTGAACTTAGACGTCATATCGAAAATGCCCCACGTAAGATAGTGTTGGGATTGGGAGTAATTGACAGGAAAAGTAACAGTTTTCCCTGCGCAAAGAGTTTTGAATAATTCAGGGTAGCTGCCCTGTTTTTTCTTCTTCTTTCACGTCCAGTAAGTGACGTCTCTCTAACAGTCATATTCCTTACACTTCTCAGCTGTTTCTAACTTAGATCTCGCTCTTGAATTGTTTAAAACACTTTTAGAAAAAAAAAAATCTCCACTGGCAATTGTTTAAGCTCCAAAGTGCTGCTAATTCTTAAGTTATCTTGAAATTTTCACTCAGCTCTCGAAGAAAAATAAGCAATAGCTCAAGTCAGTATTAGAATACGTAGTGTTACTTTTCACCTTGTCTAAGCTGGGGAAATGTTTCTTTCTAAACGTTCACGCAATCTAATGCTTGTACATGCAGATAAACGAAGGGGGCCCTTTTACTAAGTGGCTGTGCACAGGCCCATTTTTCAGCGGCCTTTTTTGGTGGCCGGAAATGGACGTGCGGCAAAATTTAAATGAGCGCACGTCCAGTATCGGCCTGAGACCCTACCGCCACCCACTGATGTCTCATGCGGAAAGCATCTGCGTGCATGCAGTGCCACGCAGTAGAAAATAGAAAATATTTTCTACCGCACATTTTGGACACTACGTCAAAAATGGAATTACCGCCTGAGGCACGCGGTAGCTGGGCGGTGTCACACTTCCTCACGACACACTGGGTCTGTGAGCCCTTGGACCACTGCCGAGGAGTGGCAGCGGCAGGCAAATCACCCAAATAGGAGGCAAGGCAGACCACAGACAGGCGCAGGCCGGACTGGAACAGAAGCACTAAGCAGAAGCAGGAGAATAGTCCATGAATCAAGCAGAGTCTTAACGGCAGGCAGCAAAGCAGCAGGGAAACCAGGAACCACATAGAGTCTGTAGGCTGGCGGCAATCAAAAGTAAACCAGGGATCAAACAGGGCCTTGGGCAGGCAGCAGACAGTAGAATAAACCATGAAACAAGCAGAGTCTTGGGCCGCCAGCAGACAGTAGAACAAACCAGGAAACAAGCAGAGTCTTGGGCAGGCAGCAGACAGTAGAATAAACCAGTAAACCAGCAGAGTCAAAGGCAGGCAGCAATCAGTAGAATAATCCAGGAACACAAGCAGGGTCAAAGACAGGGCATTCAGGGCAGGAACCGCAACAGACCAACAAGGACAAGAACACAACTGAAGACCTTTGTTGACAAGGCAAAGCCTGAAAGTTCTCAGGTGCTTAATAAAGGCAACATACAAGGGAGTTCACCAGGTAAGGGTGCTGCTAAGTTCCAAAAATCCCAAGACATTCTGGAAGGCTGGAAGATCCGGACCGCACCAGCATGACTTCTGGAACATGGGAAACAGCAAACAGACAGTCCATCACAGCCACCAGCTCTGACCACCAGGTGGCGAGATGAGTGAGTGCATGAAACAGGGGCACAACCGTGACAGGCATTGCAATTTGATGCACATTGGATGTGCGTAGGTACCTAGGCGCCTTAGTAAAAGGGCCCCTTACTCTGATAAATGCACCTCTCTCACTGGGTCCCGCATGCTCACTAAGAAGCCCTTTTCGTAAGCTGTGCCGAAAGGTGCTCTGTGCTATGACTAGGGCGTGGGTTTCCCCGCACGCTGAGACCACTTTGAGCGTGACTGTAAAATGGACGCATTAGTGCGTGAGCCCTTGCCGACACGTGGAGGGGGATAATCGAACAGGGACAACCATCTCTAAGGACAGCCCCTCGAAGGGGTGGGGCATCCCGTATTATCGAAACAAGATGGGCGTCCATATTTCATTTCGATAATACGGTCGGGGACGCCCAAATCTCAACATTTAGGTCGACCTAAGAGATGGTTGACCTAAATGTTGAGATGGTCGACCTTAGAGATGGGCGACCTCGGTTTTCGCAGATAATGGGAACCGAGGACGCCCATCTCAAAAATGACCAAATCCAAGGCATTTGGTCGTGGGAGGAGCCAGCAATCGTAGTGCACTGGTCTCCCTGACATACCAGGACACCAACTGAGCACCCTAGGGGGCACTGCAGTGGACTTCAGAAATTGCTCCCAGGAGCATAGCTCCCTTACCATGTGTGCTGAACCCCCCAAACCCCCCCCCCCCCAAAACCCACTCCCCACAACTGTACACCACTACCATAGCCCTTAGGGATGAAGGGGGGCACCTAGATGTGGGTACAATGGGTTTCTGGTGGGTTTTGGAGGGCTCACATTTCCCACCACAAGTGTAACAGGTAGGGGGGGATGGGCCTGTGTCCGCCTGCCTGAAGTGTACTTCACCCACTAAAAACTGCTCCAGGGACCTGCATACTGCTGTGATGGAGCTGGGCATGACATTTGAGGCTGGCATAGAGCCTGGAAAAAATGTTTTTTATTTTTTGGATGGGAGGGGGTTGGTTATCACTGGAGAAATAAGTGGAGGTCATCCCCGATTCCGGTGGTCATCTGGTCAGTTCAGGCACCTTTTTGAGGCTTAGTCGTGAAAAGAAATGGACCAAGTCGGCCAAATGCTCATCAGAGACGCCCTTCTTTTTTCCATTATCGGCTGAGGACGCCCATCTTTTGCACGCCCTCGTCCCACCTTCTGTACACTGCTGACATGCCCCCAGGAACTTTGGTCATCCCTGCGACGGAAAGTAGTTGAGGATGCCCAAAATCGGCTTTCGATTATGCCAATTTGGACGACCCTGAGAGAAGGACGCCCATTTCCTGATTTGTGCCAAAAGATGGGCGCCCTTCTCTTTCGAAAATGCCCCTGATAGTAGGTGAAAAGGTCTCACATGCTAACCATGTTCTAATCAGTTGGTGTGCAGCAATGGAGCTGCGATAACCAATTAGCGCTGGGTGCACGTACTCTCCCGCCCCCCCTCCAGCACTAAAAAATACAGTGCCAGGGAAGCGTGTGCAGATGCCTGAACGCACCCCACGGTAGTCCATTTTGGCACTTGAGAAGCATGTGTTAGTACCAGTGCATTTTTTCTAGTGAAAAAGGTGCCAGTACTCAAATGGCAGGCCACCCTTCAGGGGTGGGGTGATCAATGAGGGACCCCCCCCCCCCCCCAATAGCCAGGCCCCTGCCACCAGTCACAGAATCTATGACAAAGTAGAATTGATGTGTAGAGCCTGAGCTCTTTCATTAAAACTTGGGATCCATGGGTCAGTTTTAGCAGACAATGGAAAAGGTGCCGGTACTCAGTACCCCCAAGTACCCCCTCAAAAAAAGCCCTCGTTAGTACTTACTGTCGCTTAGTAAAAGGACCCCTTAGTGTCTTTTCAGGACTAGTGGGGTACCTGCCAGAACTGCTTCTTGCTTAAAGGGGCCCTTAATGTGTTCTGCTTCATATTTTTTGTTTGAAATGACATAGGAAATGTCAACAACATTAGCTTCTTGCTGTTTTCCTCCAAAGCGACAGAAAAAAATGAAATATTTAGTATGTTGTTAAGAGTGTGCACTTTTCACAGTATCACTCCTGTAAGGATACATTGATTAAGAACAACAACAACAACAAGATAAAGTCTCAGAAATGACAGGGGAAGCCACACAACATGAACAATTGGGGCTGCCCACCCCCACTCTTGTCGCCCCTGAGTTTTCACCTTTCCTTATCCATCTAATCCAGGGCTTTGATCTCTTGTGATTCCAGGGCTGTAGAGCTGCCACAGAATTCAGCCTTTGTCAGGTACCCTATGAAATTGCAGGAGATTGAGGAAAGGGGCACTTAGCTAAGCCAGTTCTGAGTTAGAGGGTGGCCAGTGCACAAATTTGCAAGCCCACCTCCCCTTCCTGTCAATCTCCTGCCTCGCTGATCAGGTACAGGAAGAGGAAGGAAGAGCAGCAGTGGTGTAGCTAAGGGTGGGCCTGGGTGGGCCCAGGCCCACCCACTAGCACCACACCTATGATGTGGCTGGCAGGAATCCCCAAGCCCCACCAGCCAAAACCTCTCAAAAACTGTCCCTCCTGCATACCTTGTAAATAGCAGATCTTCACCTGCAGCGAGCAGCGACTGATACATACTGCTCACACTGGGCCCATAGCCTTCCCTCTGATGTATTCCCATCCATGCAGAAACAGGAAGTTGCATCAGAGGGAAGGCTGTGGGGCCAACATGAGCAGTGCTTATTAATTGCTGCTCGTTGCTGGTGAAAATCTGCTATTTAAAAGGTATGCGTGGAAGTGGGGATGTTTGAGAGACCATATGGCATGCAGGCAAGAGAGGGACAGACGAAATCACTTGTGAGATGGGGCGGGGTTCTTCTGCCCACCCATCTTGGGCCCAGACCCACCCAAAATTGGGTGTCTGGCTACGCCCCTGGAGAGCAGCAGAGCCTTGGCCCATGAACCTGCCTGTTGCCCACAGTCTGACTGATCGGCCCATTTACAGTCATCTGCATAATCAGGAAGCAGTGGGAAGGGATCTCAAGTGAGGTATATGAATGTGGAAGGGGGGCTAGAGAATGAGAGTGATACATGCAATCTGAAGAGAAGGAAGATGGTTTGGGGCTGGTACATTTCTATAGCGCTACTAGACATACGCAGTGCTGTAGGGCAAAGGAAGGGAGGGGCAGAAGAGCACAGGACTGTATTTTTTTCTGGCTTTAATTGTACCACCCTTACGACTGAAATGTGAGGAGGGGGAGTGGGGCCAGAGGCAGGGGGAAAGCTCGCATCCATCATTCACTATTTCCCCCCCCCCCCCCCCCATCTTGTGGAGCTTCATTTTATATAGAACATAGAGACTGGAATTGAGCTCAGTGGGGTGGTATTTGAAAAAAGGGAGCTGCTGACTCAGGGACCCTTTTACCAATGAGGGATTACCGCTCGCTCTTCCGGGACTACCGCTGGCCCAACGCGACTGCCCTGAGCGTGTGCCATTTCAGAGGGAAAAAGGAAACCCCCGGAAATGGCTTGCGTGGTAACCAGACATTGCCAGTTAGCGCAAGAGCCCTTTTCACCTCCTCAATGGGTGGCGGTAAGGTCTCCCTGCCGCATGGCCAGGCAGTAAGAGTTCTCTCACCGCTTAGTCATTTTTTTACCCCTAGCACACAGGAAAAACAGCTACCGCAGGGCCTTCTTTCCTGCAGCTTAGTAAAAGGCGGCCTTTGAGGATGTGCAGATTCACAGATCCCATAGCAGCCCAACGCGGCTGCTGTCAGTAGTCCCATCCCGAGCACATGCCATTTCCCGGAGAAAAAGAAAATCCCAGTAACCTGGCGCTAATTGGGCATCGCTGCACACTGCTGGGCTACCGCTGGGAACCAAATCAGTACCTCAGTGGGTGGCACTAAGGGCTCCCCGTCACATAGCCATATGTGTCTGGGGGCTTTTTACCTAGTGTGCTAAAAAGGACCGTGGTGCACAGGAAGGGTGGCCCCTGCCACTAGAGCAGGGCCCTTTCTCCCGCAGCTTGGTAACAGGACCCCTAATTGCCACAATTATCACCAAGACATGTGAGGTCATTGATGGACCTGTGGGCTCTGACTGCTGCTTTTAGCAGGTTGGGGGAGGGGGTGGGGTAGGACTGGAAATTGTGATAACATAACTATATAAGTATTGCCATACTGGGAAAGACCAAAGGTCCATCGAGCCCAGCATCCTGTTTCCAACAGTGGCCAATTCAGGTTACAAATACCTGGCAAGATCACAAAAATGTACAAAACATTTTCTACTGCTTATCCCAGAAATAGTGGATTTTCCCCAAGTCCATTTAATAACGGTCTATGGACTTTTCCTTTAGGAAGCCGTCCAAACCTTTTTAAAACTCTGCTAAGCTAACCGCCTTTACCACATTCTCTGGCAACAAATTGCAGAGTTTAATTAGATGTTGAGTGAAGAAAAAAAAAGTTTCTCTGATTCGTTTTAAATTTACTACATTGTAGCTTCATCGCATGCCCCCTAGTCCTAGTATTTTTGGAAAGCGTAAACAGACGCTTCACATCTACCCGTTCAACTCCACTCATTATTTTATAGACCTCTATCATATCTCCCCTCAGCCGTCTTTTCTCCAAGATGAAGAGCCCTAGCCGCTTTAGCCTTTCCTCATAGGGAAGTCGTCCCATCTCCTTTCTACTACTACTACTTATCATTTCTAAAGCGCTACTAGACGTACGCAGCGCTGTACACTTGAACATGAAGAGACAGTCCCTGCTCCACAGAGCTTACAATCTAACTAGGACAGACAAACAGGACAAACAAGAGATAAGGGAATATTAAAGTGAGGATGATAAAATAAGGGTTCTGAACAAGTGAACAAGGGCTCCACTATATCTTTTTTGAGATACGGGGACCAGAATTGAACACAATATTCAAGGTGCAGTCGACACAAAGACATTATAACATCCTCATTTTTGTTTTCCATTCCTTTCCTAATAATACCTAACATTCTATTTGCTTTCTTAGCCGCAGCAGCACACTGAGAAGAAGGCTTCAACGTATCATCAACGATGACACCTAGATCCCTTTCTTGGTCCGTGACTCCTAACGTAGAACCTTGCATGACGTAGCTATAATTCAGGTTCCTCTTTCACACATGCATCACTTTGCACTTGCTCACATTAAACGTCATCTGCCATTTAGACGCCTAGAGGGGCATAATCGAACGCTTATCTCCATGGGCGTCTATGTCCGAGAACGGGTACGTGAAGAGGCGGGACAGCCCGTATTTTCGAAAAAAATGGACGTCTATCTTTTTTTTCAATAATACGGTTTGTATGGACCAAATGCCATGGATTTGTTCGTTTTTGAGTTTCCATTATCGCTAAAAAAAGCAAGCGCCCAGCTCAAAAACGTCCTAATCCAAGCCATTTGGTCATGGGAGGGGCGAGGATTCATAGTACACTGGCCCCCCTGATATA
The DNA here is from genome assembly GCF_901765095.1 of Microcaecilia unicolor. Classification (NCBI taxonomy): domain Eukaryota; kingdom Metazoa; phylum Chordata; class Amphibia; order Gymnophiona; family Siphonopidae; genus Microcaecilia; species Microcaecilia unicolor. The sequence continues at coordinate 5,107,105 of NC_044037.1, read as the reverse complement.
CCAGGACACCAACTGGGCACCCTAGAGGTCAGTGCGGTGGACTTCAGAAAAAGCTCCCACATGCATAGCTCCCTTACCACGGGTGCTGAGCCCCCAACCCCCAACCCCCCTCCCCCAAAACCCACTACCCACAAATGTACAACACTACCATAGCTCTTAGGGGTGAAGGGGGCACCTACATGTGGGTACAGTGGGTTTTGAATACCTCCCATTTACCAGCACAAGTGTTACAGGTGGGGGGGGATGGGCCTGGGTCCACATGCCTGAAGTGCACTGCGGTACCCACTAAAAGTGCTCCAGGGACCTGAATACACGCAGGCCTCTAGGACTTGTTGCTGCTTTATAACTTTGGCACACCAGTTGACACCTGAAGACTAATCTCTCCAAAAACGTCCTTTATTGGAATAAGCACATTTACTCACAGTTAACTGCAGATCAGAGGTTGTGCCCCACTGGCAACGAGTCTCCCTGGAACTGAGATTAGCTGTAGGTCAGAGCTGGCAGAATGGTGTACAATGCCCTCTTTCAGCCACATTCAAGGTAAGAACTAAGTTCTGTAACGTGGCTAACACGTGAAAGGGATCTAAAACTGGCTTACAAAAATGGCCACTACCTCATGGACTACCGGAAACAAAACAGGGCACACCCTGACCCAGTAAGCAGGGGGAAAAGCACCATGGGAGTACAGCCTACCAACTACCAACATCGTGAGCATTTGCCACAAGCTAGTGGAATCACGGAGCCCAATACCCTACACCCACCACAATGCATTGCTAATGTGACTCTGCAGTGCCCTTAACAGAAAAGGTGTCACACTCACCCGAGACCCACATCAGAACCAGGGAAAGGCTGTCAGAGGATAGAACACATTCTGCTGTCATGGAGGTGGGTACGGCATTTGAGGCTGGCACACAGACTGTGAAAAAAAGTTTGTAAAGTGGGTTTTTTTGGTGGGAGGGGGTTAGTGACCACTGGGGGAGTCCGGGGAGGTCATCCCCGATTCCCTCCAGTGGTCATCTGGGCAGCTGGGGCACTTTTTTGGGACTTGTTTCTGAAAAAAAAGGGTCCAAAAAAAGTGACCCAAAATCGCGCTAAAATGCCTTTTTTTTCGATTATCAGCTAAAAACGCCCATCTCTCCTTGGCCGATAACCACGCCCCAGTTCCGCCTTCACCCCGCCTCCAACATGCCCCCGTCAACTTTACCCGTTTCTGCGACGGATTGCAGTTGGAAACTCCCAAAATTGGCTTTCGATTATACCGATTTGGGCGCCCACAGGAGAAAGACGCCCATCTCCCGATTTGGGTCGAAATATAGGCGTCTTTCACTTTCGATTATGAGCTGGCTAGTCTCCCAAGGTTCTCTTGTAATTTTTCACAATCCTCCTGCGATTTAACGACTTTAAATAACTTTGTGTCATCAGCAAATTTAATTATCTCACTAGTTACTGCCATCTTCTCTAGGTCGTTTATAAATATGTAGTATCCTAGTCCCCTATGCCTTGACCCCCAAATTAAATCAAGTAGGAAAACCTTGCAGAGCTGTGACTTCAGGAATGCTTTTCAACCTTGAAGAAAAGTGTGCTAGCAGTTAGGGGTATGGTAACATGAGCTACCATTAAGATATGTTATTTTGCCAGTCACTGTTTTAGCACAGCTCCCACTTTATGCAATGAGACCTAATTACTAATAACTGGGGTTAACAGTAAAATAACCTCTCTTAACAGTAGCCCACGTTAATAACTTCCCCCCTTAATTAAAGAAATCAAAATAACTGCTAAATGTAATACAAGTGAGCCAAGTATAGGACAATTGAGCCATTGTGACATCACTGATGAGGTTGGCTCTTATTGGTGGAATGAGTACATAAGTACATAAGTAGTGCCATACTGGGAAAGACCAAAGGTCCATCTAGCCCAGCATCCTGTCACCGACAGTGGCCAATCCAGGTCAAGGGCACCTGGCACGCTCCCCAAACGTAAAAACATTCCAGACAAGTTATACCTAAAAATGCGGAATTTTTCCAAGTCCATTTAATAGCGGTCTATGGACTTGTCCTTTAGGAATCTATCTAACCCCTTTTTAAACTCCGTCAAGCTAACCGCCCGTACCACGTTCTCCGGCAACGAATTCCAGAGTCTAATGACACGTTGGGTGAAGAAAAATTTTCTCCGATTCGTTTTAAATTTACCACACTGTAGCTTCAACTCATGCCCTCTAGTCCTAGTATTTTTGGATAGCGTGAACAGTCGCTTCACATCCACCCGATCCATTCCACTCATTATTTTATACACTTCTATCATATCTCCCCTCAGCCGTCTCATCACAATATCAGCTCTGGTTACCACAGACTGAAACTCTTCACACTAAGAGGGAGAAGTTATCAACATGGGCAACTGTTAAGATGGGTTATTTTACCACAAACTCATGCTATTTTAGCTCAGGTCCCACTTTGTTTCAAGGAGACTTAGTTACTAATAACTGGGGTTAACAGTAAAATAACCTCTCTTAACAGTAGCCCACGTTAATAACTTCCCCCCTTAAAGAAATCAAAATAACTGCTACATGTAATAAAAGTGAGCCAAGTATAGGACAATTGAGCCATTGTGACATCACTAATGAGGTTGGCTCTTATTGGTGGAATGAGGCATTATGACATCACAATATCAGCTCTGGTTACCACAGACTGAAACTCTTCACACTAAGAGGGAGAAGTTATCAACGTAGGCAACTGTTAAGATGGGTTATTTTACCACAAACTCATGCTATTTTAGCTCAGGTCCCACTTTGTTTCAAGGAGACTTAGTTACTAATAACTGGGGTTAACAGTAAAATAACCTCTCTTAACAGTAGCCCACGTTAATAACTTCCCCTTAAAGAAATCAAAATAACTGCTAAATGTAATAAAAGTGAGCCAAGTATAGGACAATTGAGCCATTGTGACATCACTGATGAGGTTGGCTCTTATTGGTGGAATGAGGCATTATGACGTCACAGTATCAGCTCTGGATACCAGACATCGAAACTCTTCACACTAAGAGGGAGAAGTTATCAACGTAGGCAACTGTTAAGATGGGTTATTTTACCACAAACTTATGCTATTTTAGCTCAGGTCCCACTTTGTTTCAAGGAGACTTAGTTACTAATAACTGGGGTTAACAGTAAAATAACCTCTCTTAACAGTAGCCCACGTTAATAACTTCCCCCCTTAAAGAAATCAAAATAACTGCTACATGTAATAAAAGTGAGCCAAGTATAGGACAATTGAGCCATTGTGACATCACTAATGAGGTTGGCTCTTATTGGTGGAATGAGGCATTATGACATCACAATATCAGCTCTGGTTACCACAGACAAACTCTTCACACTAAGAGGGAGAAGTTATCAACATGGGCTACTGTTAAGATGAGTTATTTTACCACAAACTCATGCTATTTTAGCTCAGGTCCCACTTTGTTTCAAGGAGACTTAGTTACTAATAACTGGGGTTAACAGTAAAATAACCTCTCTTAACAGTAGCCCACGTTAATAACTTCCCCCCTTAAAGAAATCAAAATAACTGCTACATGTAATAAAAGTGAGCCAAGTATAGGACAATTGAGCCATTGTGACATCACTGATGAGGTTGGCTCTTATTGGTGGAATGAGTCATTATGACGTCACAGTATCAGCTCTGGATACCAGACATTGAAACTCTTCACACTAAGGGGGGAAGTTATCAACATGGGCTACTGTTAACTCTGCTACTGTAACACAGTTCCCATTTTATGTAATGAGACCTAGTTAATAAAGATTGGAGTTAACAGTAAAATAACATGTTAATGGTAGCCCACCCACACACACACTCAGTATTCTTGAAATATTGTTTCACTCTGTATCAGAACAACTCCATTCTCTTCCCTTTCTCATATCCTACGGTCCTACTACAGGACATGGGCAAAGGGGACTGGGAAGTATATAACCTTCCTGTCCTCTGAACATGGAAAAGGTATCATACACATATTTCTCTCATCTACACTGAAATTTAACATGAAAAACATTTTCCAGATCAAGCCTCTGCATGTGTTTTTCCATTTAAATCTGCAGGTTTCTTCTAGTCTTCAATTTATATCTGCTTTTCTTGTTGTGACGGAAAACAGCAAACATCAAAGTATAATAAATATTTTACACAGCATAAATTCAGTGCATAAATGCCATTGGTACTTAACTCTAAACTATCCACCAATCTGTCTAGCCAATATCCAGGTGAAGGGGTTTGAACAGTCCCTAGTCTAAAGCCACAATGTAATAAATTAGCCAGGCACAGAAACTTAGTAACCAACCCCCAGCTATAAGATAAATCAGTATAGAGTACAAACAGTACAATTCCACTGCAAAGCATAAGGTTCTGCATGAATAGCAATAAAAAGATTTGATTTGATTTATTGGGACTTAATCACCTTTCGTCACAAGGATAACAAAGCGATGTACAAAGTTATTTAAAACGCCATCAATTGTAAGAAAAGAGGAAAGGAAGGGGTCATAACTGGATGCCACTGGAGTTGCGGGGGGGGGGGGGGGGGGCTCCTCTGAAAGCCAACAGTTCCAAAACTTTGATGAGAAATTCATTGAATTCAATTAAAGTAAAGGAAAATGGGGCTTGATATACTGCCTTTCTGAAGATTTTTGCAACTACATTCAAAGCGGTTTACATATATTCAGGTACTTATTTTGTACCAGGGGCAATGGAAGGTTAAGTGACTTGCTCAGAGTCACAAGGAGCTGCAGTGGGAATCAAACCCAGTTCCTCAGGATCAAAGTCCACTGCACTAACCACTAGGCTATTCCTCCACTAGCAACATTCTGTGTAGAATCTCAAAGAGTAGCAACAGAATCTCCAATAGTAGCAACATTCCATGTTCCACTGCACTAACCACTAGGCCACTCCTCCACTAGCAACATTTCATGTAGAATCTCAAATAGTAGCAACAGAATCTCCAATAGTAGCAACATTCCATGTTCCACTGCACTAACCACTAGGCCACTCCTCCACTAGCAACATTCCTGTAGAATCTCCAATAGTAGCAACATTCCATGTTCCACTGCACTAACCACTAGGCCACTCCTCCACTAGCAACATTCCATGTAGAATCTCAAATAGTAGCAACAGAATCTCCAATAGTAGCAACATTCCATGTTCCACTGCACTAACCACTAGGTCACTCCTCCACTAGCAACATTCCATGTAGAATCTCCAATAGTAGCAACAGAATCTCCAATAGTAGCAACATTCCATGTTCCACTGCACTAACCACTAGGCCACTCCTCCACTAGCAACATTCCTGTAGAATCTCCAATAGTAGCAACATTCCATGTTCCACTGCACTAACCACTAGGCCACTCCTCCACTAGCAACATTCCATGTAGAATCTCCAATAGTAGCAACAGAATCTCCAATAGTAGCAACATTCCATGTTCCACTGCACTAACCACTAGGCCACTCCTCCACTCCATTCAAGGCTTACATTATATGTTTAATATAAGATTCAAGGCTATCACTCCTTGTCCTCTTCAAAGGAGTAATGCCATTTGGATCACCCTTTTAGAAATGACCCGGCAGTAGCAGCCTCTCTTCAAGCCTCTAAGGTTCAGGATGAAGTTCGATCCGGATACAAGTTCTTCCTCTGTGGTCAGCTCTTTGGAACTGAGCAAGCGTGAGGAGAAGTCCCAGTGTTGGCAGCTGGAAGCAGCAGCACAAGGAGGAGAAGAGCGGCTCGGGCACCACATTTCTTAGACTGGCAGGGCTTCGGCATCTCTGCCAGTCATGTAACAGGGTTCTGCAGGTTTGGAGAGAGCCTGAGCCCAAAGTGGCGGGGGCTCAAGGCCCCCCCCCCCCCCTCCACGGCTACGCCACTGTTCCTGTGGTACTGAGATACCACAGGTTGATTTCTCCCATGGTAAATCAGGGTGCAATAAAAGCTCACTTTTTACCACACCTTGATAACTCCCCCCCCCCCCCCCCCCTTAGTGTCAACACATGCACCAGGCTTTAAAATATTAGAAATCTATTTATCTTTTACACATGCAGCTGCCTCTCACCAGGGGTTGAGGGCGGTTCTGGAGGTCTTACACTAGAGATATTTATAGGTGCGACTGTTGCTTTAAATAGGGAAAAATAACAAAAAAGCAGCAAGCCAGTGCACCAAAAATACAAGGAATGGTCCTGGTGGATAGGTGAGACAGAGCGAGGTTTAAACTGCAAAAGAGAAACAGTGTAATAATGGCCCATTACCAGCAGGTAGATTAACAACTTTTATCTGTTGATTCTTCAAAAAGTGTGTTCAATCCATTACAAGCAGGCAAAAGGTAATACAAGTGTCAAGCCTGGTAGATAGTGGGGTTCTGCAGGGGTTTATGCTGGGACTGCTGCTTTTTAACATATTTATAAATGACCTAGAGATGGGAGAAACTAGTGAGGTAAATACATTTGTTGATGACTCAAAGTTATTCAAAGTCGTTAAATCCCAAGGGGACTGTGAAAAATTACAAGAAGACCCTACGAGACTGGGAGAAAGAGCATCCAAATGACAGATGTTTAATGTGAGCAAGTGCAAAGTGATGCATGTGGGAAAGAGGAACCCGAACAATAGCTACGTCATGCAAGGTTCCACGTTAGGAGTCACTGACCAGGAAAAGGATCTAGGAGTCATCGTTGATATTTTGAAACCCTCTGCTCAGTGTGCAGTGGCAGCAAAGAAAACAAATAGAATGTTAGGTATTATTAGGAAAGGAATGGAAAATAAAAATGAGGATATTATAATGCCTTTGTATTGCTCCATGGTGCGACCGCACTTCAAATACTGTGTGCAATTCTGGTCACCGCATCTCAAAAAAGATATAGTGGAATTAGAAAAGGTGCAGAGAAGGGAGACGAAAATGATAAAGGGGATGGGACGACTTCCCTATGAGGAAAGGCTGAAGTGTCTAGGGCTCTTCAGCTTGGAGAAAAGACAGCTGAGGGGAGATATGATAGTGGTATATAAAATACTGAGTGGAGTGGAATGGGTAGATGTGAATCGCTTGTTTGCTCTTTCCAAAAATACTAGGACTAGGGGGCACACAATGAAGCTACAAAGTAGTAAATGTAAAACAAATCGGAGAAAATATTTCTTCAGTCAATGTGTAATTAAACTCTGGAATTTGTTACCAGAGACTGTGGTAAAAGCAGTTAGCTTAGCAGGGTTTAGAAAAGGTTTGGCTAGCTTCCTAAAAGAAAAGTCCATAAGCCATTATTAAGATGGACTAGGATAAGCAGCATAAAATGGACTGTTAGGGGATCTTGCCAGGTACTTGTGACTGTTAGAAACAGGATGGTGGGCTTGATGGACTGTTGTGCACTCAAGCTGGAGTTACCCATTTAGCATGCAACCCCTGGTGCATGCTAAATGCCACTCAGCCCTTTTGGGGGGGATTTTTGCTCACAGCTTTTTCAGTAAGAGCTCAAGGTGAGTTACCCTGGGTATTTCCCTGTCCCTAGAGGGCTTATAATCTAATTTTGTACCTGAGGAAATGGAGAGTTGAGGGGGTCTTTTACATAGTGTTTTTAGCGTGTGCTAAACGCTAAAGACGCCCATAGGAATATTTAGGCATCTTTAGCGTTTAACATGCGCAAAAAGACCCCCTTTGTGACTTGCCCCTGATCTTATGGAGCAACAACAGAATTTGAACCAGCTACCTCTGGATGTGAAGACCGTGGCTTAACCACTAGGCCACACTCCTCCACACTTTACCTCTGGACACAACACACTAATGTGATTCAGTGTGATCTAATCTATTACTGCACCTTAGTAAAAGGACCAGTGAGTGAGCTATATGTGGCTTCTGTATAACTTTGAACTCTGAAGAAAATACTTCAGCCTTCTAAACTACAGCAGCTGACAGTACAGAGGCCTCAGACAGACAGAGAATAAGTGACCCACCACACCTTAGACAGAACTGAAAACGGGGCCTCAGGGGTCAGAGTCTGTTTGCATTTTCCCCTGTACTGAGCAAACTATGACATGAGACACATTCCTGGGATTGAAGTTAAAAATAAAACAGCGATCACTTCACATATATTGGGGGGGGGGGGAGGTTCTCATGCTTTTTGCTCTTGTGTATTGCTCTAAAATTAATTTAAAAAAAAAGATTGAACTAACATCTTTGGAGATCTTTTCTAATCACATTGATCCCAGTCTCTCCAAGTTTCCCATCCTCTGCCTTCTAAAGCCTTCCCAGTTTTTTCTCTTTCCAACTGTCTTTTCTTCCTCCCACATCTCTCTAAAACTGAGCTTTCACCTTTTCATTTTTTTTTCTTCCCCATCTGCCTTCAGTTTCCTCGTTTTCCCCCTCACTGTCCACTTACTGCTCCCCCCGGTCCTTATTCCCTCATCTCTCCTTTGTACCCCACTATTTTATTTATTTATTGCATTTGTACCCCACATTTTCCCACCTATTTGCAGGCTCAACGTGGCTTACAGAGTGTTGTTATGACATAGTCATGACAGGATCTTAGATACAATCGGTAATAAGCAGAGAGTTAGATAGGGTAGTGTAAGAGGTGTATTTTGATATCTGGGGGGGTTGGTGTGGTGATTTTGTGTCGTTAAGGGTTCGTCTTCAAAGATTTGCGAAAGACTACCTCTGCAGTCCTCAAATATGTTTATAATCCGCACATCTACATAAGCAGGGGTGATCACCAGGCTCCCCCCCCCCTCCCCGTGCTGTCACTGTGAATCTCAAACCACTGGCCACCAACGGTCCTGCGGGGGCAAGGTGTAGCAAGAAGCTACCTCTCCAGGTGTGAGTGTGAACTATAATGTAGGATGGAAGAGAGACTGGCCCTAAAAGAAAACAGAGACCGTGAGCCCTCCAGGGACAGGAAAATGCCTTCTGTGCCGGAATGTACACAGCTTCGACTGCTTTCAGACTTGCAGGCATTATATAAGAGATAGATAAAATAAAAATACATTACGAATGTTTTTTGTCAGGGAAAAGGTAGGCAATAAACAGGTACAAATATTGGATTCTTGGGAAATGGTAAAATAAAATGCAAGATAGGAAACTCAAATTTTGTTAAAACAGTATAGCAAAATAGAATGTGGACATATTTCAAAATCACTGGCCAAATCACCAAACTTACACACGACTGCATGGTTTCGGTAGGAAACAGACCTCGAACAAATACTTGCTTCTCTTTCGTTTCTTAGAAAAGCAATGGCCAATGTACCTTTTGTCCCTTTTTTAGGACAACACTCCCCTTCAACAGCAGAGTTCTTCCCAATGGTGGAAAATACATCGGAAATCCCACATAAGTCTCAGTGTTGAAGGATCCAGATTCTTTCCAGCAAATCCCCGTAACCTCTGTGTCTGAGGTATCCCTTTCCAGGCCGAGGTGTTAATTTTTCAGCAGTTGCTTAAAGTGTTTATCCTTATTGTAGATTAGGTATCGACAATTCATTGGGGGGGGGGGGGGGGGGTGCACGAGAAGATCTCAGTGAACACCTTGAAGTCTGTCTACTGCTGGAGAATGGGGTCTTGCGATACAAAACGAATCAAGGTCCCATGATGCACTGTTTCACTCCCAGGCAATGGGCTAAAATGCCCTCTTGACCCTCCTTGCACCTAATACTAATTGTGTGTCCAATGTACATCAAATTAGACCTACCACCAGCCTACCACGTGATCATAGAAACATGACGGCAGATAAAGGCCATATGACCCATCCAGTCTGCCCATCCTCTGTAATCCCTAATTCTTCCTGTTCCTAAGCGATCCCACATGCTTATCCCATGAACAGTCCTCGACTCCACCACCTTCACCGGGAGGCCATTCCACACCTCCACCACCCTTTCTGTGAAATAATACTTCCTTAGGTTAATCCTAAGCCTATTCCCATTATGACATCACAATTTGAGCTCTGGTTACCAGAGACTGAAACTCTTCACACTAAGGGGGGAAAGTAAGCCAAGAATAGGACAATTGAGCCATTGTGACATCACTGATGAGGTTGGCTCTTAGGCATTGGTGGAATGAGGCATTATGACATCACAATATGAGCTCTGGTTACCAGAGACTGAAACTCTTTACACTAAGGGGGGAAAGTAAGCCAAGAATAGGACAATTGAGCCATTGTGACATCACTGATGAGGTTGGCTCTTAGGCATTGGTGGAACAGAAACATAGAAACATGACGGCAGATAAAGGCCACATGACCCATCCAGTCTGCCCATCCTCTGTAACCCCTAATTCTTCCTGTTCCTAAGCGATCCCACATGCTTATCCCATGCCTTTTTAAATTCTGGAACAGTCCACCACCTCCACCGGGAGGCCGTTCCACGCCTCCACCACCCTTTCTGTGAAATAATACTTCCTTAGGTTACTCCTAAGCCTATTCCCTCTTAACTTTGTCATATGCCCCCTCATTCCAGAGCTCTCCTTCATTTGAAAAAGGCTCTCTTCCTGTACATAAATGCCCTTGAGATATTTAAATGTTTCTATCATGTCTCCCCTCCTCTCTTCTAGCGTATACATGTTGGGGACCCGATGTTGGCGGCAGGGGAGGGTTAGCGGCAGCGGGAAGGGGGGTTGAAAGAGTTGGTGGGGGCCAGAGCCAAATCTGGGGGGCCCAGGTCCCCATGGTCCCACATAGCTACGCCCTTGGTGCTATCAGCACTTAACCAGCCAATGCCAACTCTGACCCTGGAACCTTCCTAAAACATCCCCAAAATAGCCAGTTTTCCATTTGGCGCTAACTGGTTATTTTCAGAAGCACTAATCATGAAAATTAGTGGTTAGCTCCGAACATATGATTGAACCACCAGGAGCCATTTCTGGCAGGTTAAATTGCTTTCACTTATCTTTAGGAAGTTTTCTTGTGTCTTTAAATTCCAACTCTTCTTCTTTCTTGAATCGTGTGTCCCTCGTGTGGCCCATGTCATCTTCCTTCGAGCTTTATCCTTGTAGCACAGGTGCCTATTGTCCTGAATAGGATAGAGCTAATAAGGGAAACTTTCCCTGTCTTCTGTTTGAGCTACACTTTTCATGTTACTGAATTCTGCACCAGGAAAATAAATAGATAATTCCAAATGCCTGTTTACTTTCCCTAACAGGTGCCTATTGTCCTGAATAGGATAGAGCTAATAAGGGAAACTTTCCCTGTCTTCTGTTTGAGCTACACTTTTCATGTTACTGAATTCTGCACCAGGAAAATAAATAGATAATTCCAAATGCCTGTTTACTTTCCCTAACCTGCACAAAACATATATTTCCCTGTAACTAAAAGAGCTTTTTATATACATTTTCAACTAGTACTCAGTACAGTCACATCTTCAGACATCCGCCTTCAATCAGCAGCTTTCACACCACAATCAATCAATTAAATAACCCGTCACTCATGAACTTCTCCCTCAAACATTTTCTTTTGAGACTAAACTAATTCTCTTTCCTCAGACATCATTCAGCTTCTTTCAAGCTTAGGCTGTTATCAGGCTGCTCAGAATTCAAATGATTTCACAGTCTTTAGATTCAACCCGGCTTTTTTGTCTTAGCCACTTGGATAATTTCCTCCCACTATCTGTGGGCAAATTATTAAAAATAAATCTGTTTCTCACAAACATATACAAGTTTTACCAAATATAGGGGCTCTTTTACTAAGCCACATTAGCGTCTACGCATGTCCAACACAACCCAAAATGGAGTTACTGCACGGCTGTTACGCACACCTGAAAAATATTTTTTATTTTCTGGCACGCATCAGCTACGCACGCCAAGTGGCATTTGACGCACGTAGGTCATTACCGCCCGGTTACTGCATGAGTCTTTACCGCTAGGTCAATGGCTGGTGGTAAGGTCTGTACCCAAAATGGACACGTGGCAATTTTCATTTTGCCACATGTCCATTTTCGGCAAAAAATTTTAAAAGGCCTTTTTTACAGGCGTGCTGAAAAATGGATTGGCGCACGCTCAAAACCCGCGCCTACACCACTGCAAGCCATTTTTCAGCACACCTTAGTAAAAGGACCCCATATTTCTCTCAAATGTTTCATTTAGGTCAATCACTCCAAAGCCAAGAAACATTAATAACAGTTCCCAAATGAATACACAAAATCAAATTTTAAAATTCATTCACAATTTTCCTAGCCACAAGCCTTGAAGTGTTGGTCATGGTTTTTATCGTTCTTTGATATACGTTGTGCTTTTTTTATGGGGGTATTGGATATTTCATTCGCTTTTGACATTATCACTAAATTCTTTTAAAATGATTGGAATCATTTGAGATCCTCAGTACTGTTATGTGGTTTTCATTCTATTTGTGGTTTTCATTCTCCCGACTTCCACGGTCTGTGCCCTGAGAATGGCAAAGGACAAACCAAACTCGTGTATAAAGTATCACATACCATGTAAAATGAGTTTATCTTGTTGGGCAGATTGGATGGACCGTTCAGGTCTTTATCTGCCATCATTTACTATTATGGCATGTTACTCTGGGGTTCTACATGGAATGTTGCTACTAATTGGGATTCCAGAATCTTCACAACTTCTAGTACAGGAACAGTGCTGGGCAGACTTCTACGGTCTGTGCCTTGATCGTGACTGAATAGATATGGATGGGCTGGAGCATAAATTTTAAGGGGCTTTGACTTTAGGTTCAGAACTTAGTACAAGAACAGCGCTGGGCAGACTTCTACGATCTGTGCCCTGAGAAAGGCAGGGACAAATCAAACTCGGGTATAAAGTATCACATACCATGTAAAATGAGTTTATCTTGTTGGGCAGACTGGATGGACCGTACATGTCTTTATCTGCTGTCATTTACTATGTTACTATATGTTACTATGTTACTCTTTGGGGTTCTACATGTTGCTACTAACTGGGATTCCGGAATCCTGTAACTCTTTAGGATTCCAGAATCTTCAGAACTTAGTACAAGAACAGCGCTGGGCAGACTTCCACGGTCTGTGCCCTGAGAATGGCAAGGACAAACCAAACTCGTGTATAAAGTATCACATACCATGTAAAATGAGTTTATCTTGTTGGGCAGACTGGATATCTTTATCTGCAGTCATTTACTATGTTACTATGATAAAGCATTTTCAAACTGTTGAAAGCCAGAGTACCAGAAGGATCTGCTCTTTCAACTCTTATTCAGGGGTCCTTCTACTAAGCTGCACTGAAAAATGCGCTGCGCTAGTGTAGGTGTGTGTTTTGGGGCGCGTGCAGATCCATTTTTTAGCACACCTGTAAAAAAAGGCCTTTTTTTATTTTTGCCAAAAATGGACATGCCGCAAAATAAAAATTGGTGCATGTCCATTTTGGGTCTGAGATCTTACCACCACCCACTGACTTAGTGGTAAGGTCTCACGTGGTTAACCGTGCGGTAATCGTCTATGTGCATAGAATGACAATTACCGCACGGTTTCCGCCGCATGCAGGAAAATAACAATTATTTTCCGGCACGCGTAACGGACGTGTGGAAAAAATGAAATTACTGCCCAGGCCATGCGGTAGCCGGGCGGCAACTCCAAATTGATGCGTGTAGGACGGACGAATGCACCTACGTGGCTTAATTAAAGGGCCCCTCAGTTTATATTTGGTACCGATTTGTTGTCAATTTTGAGAACTGAATGTTATTTCTCCAGATGGCACTTGGTTCTTCTTCGTTTTTCTTTTTTAATTATTCTGTTTCTTGGGCTATTGATTGACTGCAACATTGTTTTGGAACTGTGGCATCCTGGAGCTTCCAACAGGTCAGTACTGAACAGAGCTAAAACAGAGAACATTGTTTTTGGCTCCTGTTACCTTCTGAGGTTCTGAACTGTTCACTTCTGGAAGATAAACAAACTGCAGTTCTCCCAACATTTTCTGTGAAGACACAGATTAGTTTAATAATTCAACCAGCATTTTTCAGGTTACGGCTTTTAAGAAAACTCAAGCTTATCCTAGCTGCTGATTATTTTAGAGCCATTTTGCAGACTATGGTCTTGTCTAAACTTGATTACTGTAATTCACTGTATTTGAGGCTGTCACAGCTGAGTATCAAATCATTGCAACTTGTTCAGAATGCTGCCGCTCGGCTCCTGGCAGGCATCTCACGTCATCATATTAATCCTCAATTAAAACTATTGCATTGGTTGCCTGTTCTCTTTTGGATTAGATTTAAGATCTTGACACTAATACAGAAGGCACTGCAAAATGTTGCTCCATATTTATCATCTGTGGTTAGAGGCCATGCAGCATCGATGATTCCCTCACTGAGAAAGAGCAGGTTTTTGTCTTTGAAATACATTAGCCTTCTCTTTGGCAGCCCTGAAAGAGTGGAATAGGCTTCCTAGCTCCCTGATAGAACAACTTCTCGGTGAGAGTATCAAATGAAGCAATGCAGATGTATGTTTTTAGTTGGGCTGGTTGAGGGCAGAACCAGGACTTAAGACAGCTAGAAAGCTGGCTGGATCAGAATCTCACTCCTCATACTTTCCCTGTCAGTAAAGCAATCCACACAGTAATGATTGTGTCTGTGAAGAGGTTACTGTAAGGTCCCAAAAAAGGTAAAACAGATTTTATGCTGCTTATCCTAGGAAAAAAAAGCAGTGGATTTTCCCAAGTTAATCTTAGTAATGACTGATGGACTTTTCTTTTAGGAAACTATCAAACCTTTTTTAGATCTTGCTACGCTAACTGCTTTTACCACAATGAATTCCAGAGTTTAATTACATATTGAGTGAAGAAATATTTTCTCTGGTTTGTTTTAACAACAAATTTCTGCCTCAACAATCTATTACATTTCTTTGAAGGGGTGAACAAACGTGGATAAAGGTGAGCCAGTCAATATCGTGTATCTGGATTTTCAAAAAGAATTTGTTGCCAGAGAATGTGGTAAAACCACTTAGCTTAGTGGTGTTTAAAAATTTATCTACCCTTCTCCATTGAGAAAACTTACCATGTAACCCTACTCTCTGTTTTCTATCTTTTAACCAGTTTTTAATCCACAACAGGACACTACCTCCTATTCCATGACTCTCTAACTTCCTCAGGAGTCTTTCATGAGTTACTTTGTCAAATACCTTTTGAAAATCCAGATACATAATATTGACTGGCTCATCTTTATTCACATGTTTGTTCACCCCTTCAAAGAAATGTATCCGATTGGTGAAGCAAGATTTCCCTTCACTAAATCCATGTTGACTTTGTCTCATTAATCCATGCTTTTGAATATACTCTGTAATTTTGTTCTTAATAATAGTCTCTACCATTTTGCCTGGCACCGACGTCAGGCTTCCTGGTCTATGATTTCCTGGATCACCCCTGGAGTCTTTCTAAAAAAATAGGCTTTATATTGGCCACCCAATCTTCCAGTACCATTCTTGATTTTAAAGATAAATTACATATTACTAACAATAGTTCTGCAAGTTCATCTTTCAATTCTATCAGTACTCTGGGATGAATACCATCCAGTCCAGGTGATTTGCTATTCTTCAATTTGTCAAACTGCGCCATTACATCTTCCAGGTTTATAGAGATTTCATTCAGTTTCTCTGACTTGTCAACTTTGAATACCATTTCTGTTACCGGTATCTTTCCCAAATCTTCCTCGGTGAAGACCGAAGCAAAGAATTCATTTAATCTCTCCACTATGGCTTTGTCTTCCCTGATCACCCCTTTTACCCCTCAATCATCTAGCAGTCCAACCAATTCTTTTGCTGGCTTCCTGCTTTTAATATACCTAAAAAAAAAATTTACTATCCTGCTTATAATCGAACGAGAAAAACGCCCAAGTTCCGACCTAAATCGGGAGATGGACGTTTATCTCACAAAAACGAATAAAGCGGTATAATCGAAAGCCGATTTTTGGACGTTTTCAACTGCACCCCGTCGCGGATGCGGACAAAGTTGATGGGGGCGTGTCAGAGGTGTGGCGAAGGCGGAACTGGGGCGTGGTTATCTGCCGAACAAAGATGGGCGCATTTCACCGATAATGGGAAAAAAGTATGCGTTTTTAGCTAGAATTTAGGACACTTTTCCTGGACCCTGTTTTTTCACAAATAAGGCCCCAAAAAGTGCCCTAAATGACCAGATTACCACCAGAGGGAATCGGGGATGACCTCTCCTGACTCCCCCAGTGGTCACTAACCCCCTCCCACCACAAAAAATGAAGTTTCTCAACTTTTTATTTTCACCCTCAAATGTCATACCCAGCTCCCTGACAGCAGTATGCAGGTCACTGGAGGAGTTGTTAGGGGTGCAGTGGACTTCAGGCAGGTGGACCCAGGCCCATCCCCCCCCCTACCTGTTACAATTGTGCTGCTTAATGCTTATTAGTCATCCAACCCCCCCAAACCCACTGTACCCACATGTAGGTGCCCCCCTTCACTCCTTAGGGCTATAGTAATGGTGTAGACTTGTGGGCAGTGGGTTTTGAGGGGGATTTGGGGGGCTCAACACACAAGGGAAGGGTGCTATGCACCTGGGAGCTCTTTTACCTTTTTTTTTTGGTTTTGTAAAAGTGCCCCCTAGGGTGCCCGGTTGATGTCCTGGCATGTGAGGGGGACCAGTGCACTACGACTCCTGGCCCCTCCCACGAACAAATGCCTTGGATTTATTCGTTTTTGAGCTGGGCGCTTTCATTTTCCATTATCGCTGAAAAACAAAAACGCCCAGCTCACAACTTGGCTAATAAAACATGGGCGTCTATTTTTTCCCAAAATACGGTTCGGTCCACCCCTTCACGGACCCGTTCTTGGAGATAAACGCCCATGGAGATAGGCGTTTCCGTTCAATTATGCCCCTCTATGTGTTTTTGCCTCCAACACAATCTTTTTTTCAAGGTCCCTCTTTGCCTTTCTTATCAGTGCTTTGCATTGGACTTGACATTCCTTATGTTGTTTCATATTATTTTCAGTCGGTGGTGGAAGGTGTGTTTGGTTCCAGCATTGACCCAATGGGAGTAAGAAATGAACAGCTGAAGATTGAGCTCAGAGCAGGAAACTGCCGCACCTTGATGTAACCTGGGTCTCGCCCCTTACTAGCTCAGGTCCGCAACAACCCGGACCCGGGTCACGGGGAAAACTCTTATTTCTCTCAAATGCTCTATTATTTTCTTCACTCAACTCACCATTCATTCAGTCACAGGTTCCACCATTTGAGCTTGGGAGTGGGCCCATGTTCTGGAGTAGAGATCCAGGGATTTGGGAATACCAAAGAAAACTTTGGGGTACTGCTTGTCTCAGACCGGGAGCATCCGTCTCCTCTCTTACCAAATAACCACACTGTACTCTGGTAGTTTTACCAAAACCAACACCAACTTTACTGGAACATCTGCAACCAGCAATCAATACTTCAACTCTCTATATACCCAGTTTTAATCAAGATCAGTTCCCGCTAAACCCAAATATTCATTGCCGGTCTGTTTCTGGTGACTGGCATTGAATATCCGGCCACACTGATATTCAGCGCTGGCTGCTTAAAGTGAGACCAGCCAAAGTTACTCCACCTATTGTGATGGCCGCCATACTTAGCCGCTCTCACTTTGAAATCCGATGGTTAGCCGCTTAAGTGCCATTTTAGCAGCCATTTGCATTTAAATATGGGCGGTGACAGTCTGAGGGGATCATAATGTCTGTTGCTGCTTTTCAGGATATGGCAGGTCAGGGAAAGAGAGTGAGTGTGTAATATTAGATCAGCAGCGGTCAGTGTTTCTTTAAATGCTGGCTGTTGTGGGTTTTCCAGCTCCAGGCTAGACCCAGATACTGGTGCTGAATACTTGGGTTGTTGGTGGCCAGTGAAAGCTATCTGGGTACCACCAATATTCAGCACCTGTGCCCAGATAAGCAACATTAAATATTGACCCCTTAATATTTCATTTTATGGAGAAGTTTGAGGTAGGCCTTTCTCCTCCTGGCACTGTGGAAAGGTGCCGGGGCCTTAGGCAGATCTGGTCAGTATCGGTGATCCATTTGTTTCTTCGTCTCATCCAGGGGTGTAGCCAGACAGCAGATTTTGGGTGGGCCTAGGCAAGAAGTGGGTGGGCACCAAGTGTTCTCCCCACCAGCACCCAAAAAATATCTGAGCTTGTGGGAAAATGCTTCTTTCTACCTTGGCAGTCTGCAGCAGGCATGCGCTGAAAACTGAGCATGCACAGGCGCCAGTGTGGTGGAGAATAGCGTTTTCGTTACCATCAGGGGGAAGTCTTCAGCTGGCAGAGCTTGGGATCCCCACCAGCTACTGTTAAATGTGTGCTACTGTTGGGTGGGTCTGAGCCCTACGTGGGTGGGCTCTGGCCCACCCAGGCCCACCTGTGGCTACGCCACTGGTCTCATCCCTGTGCTTTGGCATCAGCTGACCTGTAAACCCCTCAGATACCCAGTGAGGCTGCCAAACCATGGAGCATAAGCAGAGTAAATCCGAAAGCCCCTTCCCAAACCTTCATCCACCTGGCTGACATTGTGGAATCAGGTGCTAGTAGATACTTATTTCTTTAATTTTTCTCATTTATATTCCGCTTTAGACCAAAGTGGGTTACAATACTATTGTGCTGGGGCAGATTATCTTCATGTTCAGAACAGGGCCGACCCAATCACTAAGTCCGCTAGGTATCTGCCTGTGGTGGCACAGTGTGGGGATTGGCTCCAGTTGCTGGTGCCGGTGTGAGCCCTTGAGCATTTATGGATGCTCTAGGTCTGCCACTTCACGCCCCCCCCCCCCCCCCCCCCGAAACAGCAAGTTCAGAGGGGCTGGAACACGGCAGGCCTTGATGCTCAGGGCTCTGTGTTGGCTGTAGGCCCAGGCAGACTTAGTGGTGGCAGTGCAGCAAGTAAGAGGGGTGAGGTAGGCCCAGCAGGGGCAAGGGAAGAAGGGATATTTATTTATTTAATTTAGTTATTCACATTTATATACCATTTTCCTGATCAAAAAATCATTTAAAATGGTTCACATTTTACATACAACAATAAAAGTCCACATCTCTGGTCCCATCACTTGAAGAGCATTTGCTCACCATCTGGCTTTTCTTGCAGTGTCCACGCCCCGGCATTTGAAGTCAGTTACCTTGACCTGATCGCGGCGGCAATTAAGTATAGAGGAAACAATTTTCTCTTTCAAATGAGCTGGTTTTTGAATCTGCAACTCCTTAAAAATCAATGTCAGTAATTTGAAATAAACCCTTTCCTTCGTAGGAAGTCAGTGCAATTGATTCAAAAGGGGGTTTAGCACTTTTGCAATGACATCTCCCCAAAAATAATGTAGCTGCCGTATTTTGGATTATTTGCAATTTCTTAAACAAAGTAGTGGGTAAACCTACATATTAGTGCAATAATCCAGAACTCTCAAAGGAAAGGCATATGTTACTGTTCTTAGCGCTTTTTTCTCCAAAAATGGCTTACTAAATAAATTAAAAAAACAAACTTTCTGTGCAATGGCAGCTATCTGTTCCTTCCCAATCCGGGGCGTAGCCAGACACCCAATTTTGGGTGGGCCTGGGCCCAAGATGGGTGGGCAGAAGAATTCTACCCTGTCCCACAAGTGATTTGGTCTCTCCCTCTCTCGCCTGCATTCCATACGGTCTTTCAAATATCCCCCTCTCCCGCATATCTTTTAAATAGCCAATTTTCACTGGCAGCAAGCAGAAACTAATACACACTGCTCATGTTGGCCCCACAGCCTTCCCTCTGATGCAACTTCCTGTTTCCGCATAGGTGGAAATACATCAGAGGGAAGGCTGTGGGGCTGGTGCGAACAGTATGCATCAGTTACTGCTCGCTGTAGGTGAAGATCTGCTATTTACAAGGTATGCAGGAGGTACAGTTGTTGAGAGTTTTCAGCTGGTGGGGCTTAGGGATCCCTGCCAGCCACATCACAGGTGTGCTGCTACTGGGCCCATCCTTGGCTGCGCCACTGTTCCCAATACAGATGTTAGAAATGTGTGTGAGGGGAAGGGTAGGGAAAGATGATGGACACTGGGGAACAGGGAATGGGAGTGGTTGGACACCGGGGGGGGGGGGGGGGATAGGAAGGAAGGGAAGAGGAGCAACTGAGGGGGGAGGGCATCATATACTCTTGAACCTGTCCTACTCAAGGACTGGTTATTTTAAGAGGGTGTTTAAGTTGTAGACCCTGCCTAGCAGTTGACTAGGTGCTGGTGTAGAAAGGGTCTGCTGCAGGGGTGGACTGACAGTGATCCGGCCCCCAAACAATAATGTCATGGGCTCCTAACCCAGTGGTGTTCCTTGGCTGGCTCCCAATCAAAGAACGGCTTATCTTCAAAATCTGCACCTTGGCACAGAAAATCATCTACGGCGTAGTCCCAGGATACAAGACAGACCTCATAGATCTACCATCCAGAAACAGAATCAGATCATCACGATCATACCTAAACCTACATTATCCAAATTGTAAAGGACTAAGATACAAAACAACTTACGCATCCTGCTTCTCCTACATAAGCGCACAACTATCGAACGGACTCCCAAGTGCTGTGAGAACCATCCGTGACCACTTAAACTTCAGGAAATCACTCAAAACTCACCTCTTCAAAAAGGCCTATCCCACCGATCCAACATAAATCCCAACAAAGCATAACTAATGATCATACTGGACAATTCATAATCTTCACTTCCTTCGACCCCTTGATGCCTGATCCACACCTACCTCATCTGACCACAATATAACTCTGTATCTGTTATCAACCGAATTGGCGAACGCCTCTACGGTACTATGTAAGCCACATTGAGCCTTCAAATAGGTGGGAAAACTTGGGGTACAAATGTAATAAACAAATAAGTCTTATAAAAGTGCAGGTTAAAGATGTGCTGATGGTTCTTTCAGTTTGTGGGGCTGTCGGCATCTATTGTTTTACTTACATAGTAACATAGTAGATGACGGCAGAAAAAGACCTGCACGGTCCATCCAGTCTGCCCAACAAGATAAACTCATATGTGCTAGTTTTTTGTGTATACCTTACCTTGATTTGTACCTGTCTTTTTCAGGGCACAGACCGTATAAGTCCGCCCAGTACTATCCCCGCCTCCCAACCGTCTCTGCCACCCATTCAAGGCTAAGCTCCTGAGGATCCCTTCCTTCTGAACAGGATTCCTTTATGTTTATCCCACGCATGTTTGAATTCCGTTACCGTTTTCCTCTCCACCTGACACGGGGACCCACGGTAAATCTGCAGTAATGGTAATAATTTTAAGAGAAGTTGCAGGGATGGAGTTTGAGTTTGCGGGGTGAGGTAGGGATGGGGACAAACTTTGTCCTTGTGTCGTTCTCTAGTGTAGCAGCTCTTTGCTGCCCCCAAGAAGCTGCCGCGTAGGCAACCACCTAGTCTTGCCTAAAGGTTGGGTTGGCACTGTGTGCGATTAGTGATTACATGTCACAAAGGAATGCAGCTTACCTTGGTGCCAGGTGGATATGTAACCTAGTAAACAGCCCTTCACTAAGAAATCTTTGTCCTGTTGCTTCACAAACCTCTTTCTGCTCTCTAGCTTTTCTCTTTCCTTGCTTTCTCCCTTTCTTCAGATGTGGCGATAAAAAAGAAGTTGTACAGTCCATGTGGCCATGTCAGGCCTCTCATTTCTGGCTCTGCATCCACTCTTGAATGGAAATCACATTACTCAGCCCCATCCATCACTGTCCCATTCTGGTAACATTACAAGGTCAGGACAGATACAGTATCAGTTGTAATGAGATAGGCATTGCCTTCTCACCCTTAACCACCCCCTATGCAATCTGTCCTTTTTTTCTACCTTATTTGACGTCCTCTCTTTATCCTCCTCTTGTCTCTCCCTCTTCTTCTTCAGCCTTTTCCTCACTGCCTAATGTTGTGCATGGAAAACACGGCAGCTTAAAATGATCTGAGTGTGTGTCCCCGGCCTTTGCTGCCCACTGAACCCTTTAAACTACTTTCTGTGAGTTATAAGACTTTCGTATCAAAGGCCCCACTTACAGGATCTGTTGTTATGTCTGATATCAGGTAAAACTTAGAGCCAACGGCTGATGTCTGCTGTCTCTAGCAGGATCTAGACGCTGCAAATTCCATTTCATGAAAGATTATTTAATGTTTGGGAGAATGAGCATGACAGCACTTTCTTTTGTCTGCAAGTGATTGTGTAGCACACGGCTGTATTAATTGTGCTGGATAGGGATTTTGTTAAAAATATTACTTGTCTGAGGGGGCAGGGAACATATGACTGAAGGTTCGCCTAGGGCATCAGACATCCTTGGGATTACCTTTTTTTTTTTTTTTTTCTGCTTATTTAAGGTCTGATGTTAGGGAACAAGGCACAAAGGGTTTCAAGTAATGTTTGTCTCTGGGCCAGGTTGTACTGTTCTATTAAAGTGGTTTTATCTATTATTATTATATATTTACTTGTGCAGTGCCCTGAGTTCCTGGAAGACTGGATGACTAATAAATTCGGTGATGAGAGAGAATGCACAAATCTCTTTCTTCAGTCCACTCTCTACTTTTCCTCGTTCCTCATGGTAAGCAGCAATACAAGACGCATAGACAGCCCCACCACAGGACAGGTACAACACAGGCAGCAGCAGTGTACACTTCACACACAACCTGAGACCCCCCCACACACAGGACAGATACAATATAAACTTCTCACACAATCTGAGCCCCACCACAGGACAGGTACTACACAGGCAGCAGCAGTGTACACTTCACACACAACCTGAGACCCCCCCACACACAGGACAGATACAATATAAACTTCTCACACAATCTGAGCCCCACAGGACAGGTACAACACAGGCAGCAGCAGTGTACACTTCACACACAACCTGAGACCCCCCCCCCCCACACACACACACACACAGGACAGATACAATATAAACTTCTCACACAATCTGAGCCCCACAGGACAGGTACAACACAGGCAGCAGCAGTGTACACTTCACACACAACCTGAGACCCCCCCCCCCCCCCCACACACACACACACACAGGACAGATACAATATAAACTTCTCACACAATCTGAGCCCCACAGGACAGGTACAACACAGGCAGCAGCAGTGTACACTTCACACACAACCTGAGACCCCCCCCCCCCCCCCCCCCCCCCCCACACACACAGGACAGATACAATATAAACTTCTCACACAATCTGAGCCCCACAGGACAGGTACAACACAGGCAGCAGCAGTGTACACTTCACACACAACCTGAGACCCCCCCCCCCACACAGGACAGATACAATATAAACTTCTCACACAATCTGAGCCCCACAGGACAGGTACAACACAGGCAGCAGCAGTGTACACTTCACACACAACCTGAGACCCCCCCCCCCCCCCCCCCACACACACACACACACAGGACAGATACAATATAAACTTCTCACACAATCTGAGCCCCACAGGACAGGTACAACACAGGCAGCAGCAGTGTACACTTCACACACAACCTGAGACCCCCCCCCCCCCCACACACACACAGGACAGATACAATATAAACTTCTCACACAATCTGAGCCCCACAGGACAGGTACAACACAGGCAGCAGCAGTGTACACTTCACACACAACCTGAGACCCCCCCCCCCCCACACAGGACAGATACAATATAAACTTCTCACACAATCTGAGCCCCACAGGACAGGTACAACACAGGCAGCAGCAGTGTACACTTCACACACAACCTGAGACCCCCCCACACACAGGACAGATACAATATAAACTTCTCACACAATCTGAGCCCCACAGGACAGGTACAACACAGGCAGCAGCAGTGTACACTTCACACACAACCTGAGACCCCCCCCCCCCACACACACACACACACACAGGACAGATACAATATAAACTTCTCACACAATCTGAGCCCCACAGGACAGGTACAACACAGGCAGCAGCAGTGTACACTTCACACACAACCTGAGACCCCCCCCCCCCCCCCCCCACACACAGGACAGATACAATATAAACTTCTCACACAATCTGAGCCCCACAGGACAGGTACAACACAGGCAGCAGCAGTGTACACTTCACACACAACCTGAGACCCCCCCCCCCCCCCCCCACACACACACACACACAGGACAGATACAATATAAACTTCTCACACAATCTGAGCCCCACAGGACAGGTACAACACAGGCAGCAGCAGTGTACACTTCACACACAACCTGAGACCCCCCCCCCCCCCCCACACACACACACACAGGACAGATACAATATAAACTTCTCACACAATCTGAGCCCCACAGGACAGGTACTACACAGGCAGGCAGCACTGTAAACTTCACATACAGACATACAACCTGCTCCAAGCAGGCCAACCTTCAGCTTCTGCCTCTCCCTGTCTTTTCAGTTATCTTCCAGCCCCCAAAGCCCTCTCCCTGGAAATTTAGAAAATTAAATTCAGCCAACATGCTCACCCCTGTAGCATCCCTCCCAGATTAATCCTATAAAAAAAAGCGTAATCGGATATCAGACTATGTTTCATATCTATCCATATGTCTATCTATAAATGCAGATATATATCTACATAGTCACAAACACACACACGCATGTGTAAGATACACTTGTACACACACACTCATGCATCCCCCCCCCCCAAAAGCAGCTGAAGTCAAAGCAAAATAATAAGTCTTGACAATCACACAAACTCAAAGAACCATCAGCATCTATTGTAAAGTGCATTCTTATAGGATGTTTGGGTGTTGATCATGATTATTGAGTTTAATTATCAAAATCTTGGGGAGGGTCACATTCTGGGGGCCTGAAAGTTAAGGGGGGTAGAAGACTGAAGGCTGGCCTAGAGTGCCCAATATCGCACCAGCTCTGTACAGAGCAAATACAACGCAGATGACGTACAAGACAGTGGACAGGTCCGGTCCTACCACTAGATACATTAGGGACTAGATTCAGTAAATTGTGCTGCAAAATTGGCGTAGAAAAAAATGATGCATCTAACGATATTCTAGAAAGAGTATCCGTACTCTATAAAATAGCGCCTAAACGCCTAATCTGCGCTTAACTTAAGGCACCTGAATTAGCTGCAGATTGGGCGTATTCTAAAAAAATGTGCATAACTCATCGTAACGCACCCGAAACACCCCCAAAACACGCCCCCTTGAAAGTACACACTATAGTAGTTACGCCCACATCTTTATAGAATACGATATGGGCGTAACTCCCAATTGTTAGCAACCAATTATTGGCACTTTATTGGCTCATTAAACCAATTAAGTAGCGTGCACAAACTGGCTATGTGTGATTTGTGCACGCAACCTTAGTCACCTTATATAGAATCGCAGGGTAGGTGTCTGCATGTCAAGGCCTGCTGCAGTCCATACCCTCTGACAACAAGCTCGTTTCGGAGGGATTGGGACATGGCAGGCCTTGAGTCAGTGCACGTGCTCAATGTCTGCCCAGTGCTATAGCAACTTTTGGGGCTGCAGGGGTTGGACAGCCTGGGTGGAGGTAGGAAGAGAAGGAGACAACAGCAGCAGAAAAAGGGAGATTTCCAGCTATGGAAGGGAAGAAGGGGAGATGCTAGACACCTGGGGGGAAAGGATTGGGAGGCTAGATTGGAGGGGAAGGGGAGATGTTGGTCTATGGAAGAGGGGTAGAGAAAGGAAGAAAAAAAATGGAAGGGGGTGGGGAGATGCTGGTCTAAGTAAGAGGGGTAGGAAAAGGAAAAGAATAGGAGGACGAGATGCTGGACTATGGAAGAGGGGTCGGGAAAGGAAGGGAAGAGGAGGAGATGCTGGACTATAGAAGAGGGGTAGGGAAGGGAAGGAAAGAGGGGGAGATGCTAGACACCTGGGGGAAAAAGATTGGGAGGCTAGATTGGAGGGGAAGGGGAGATGTTGGTCTATGGAAGAGGGGTAGAGAAAGGAAGAAAAAAAATGGAAGGGGGTGGGGAGATGCTGGTCTATGTAAGAGGGGTCGGAAAAGGAAAAGAATAGGAGGACGAGATGCTGGACTATGGAAGAGAGGTCGGGAAAGGAAGGGAAGGGGAGGGGATATGCTGGACTATAGAAGAGGGGTAGGGAAGGGAAGGAAAGAGGGGGAGATGCTAGACACCTGGGGGAATAAGATGGGGAGGTAGAAATGGGAACGGAAAGAGAGATGCTGGACTATGGGTGAGGTAGGGGCTTGAGCCACTGGGGAAAGAAACACATTACTGAAGGCTCACATTGGCCATCAGATATCCTTGGGCTGGCCCTGAAAATGTAATGAAATGGAGGGAGGAGAACAGGAGCAGGTGAGAAGCTGAAGCAGTGTATGACTTCTCAGGGCGCCTGTATTTATTTATTTAAAACTTTCTGTACCGCTCATATCTGACAGGAAAGGGAAGGCAGTTCACAATCTAAAAATAAAACAGAAAGTCAGAAAAAGGAACTCCAGCTTATAACAGGAAAGACAGTCAAACAAGATGATTCTTCATCCCTGTGCAATCTCTGTATTTCTCCGAAGTCCCTCAGCAGCGTTTGTAAAATTTGAAAATCAGACTTTTCAGTTACATAGAAAGAGGAATCAGGTCCCTAGGGGTAGGGTTCAGTTTGATACAGCATAAGAATTTGAGAACACCTGAGCTCTGGCAAGAGGAAAGAGGACGTCTAAGAGGTGACAGAGGACTGACTGCATGCAAGGATTAGGAAAATTTGATTTTACATTTAGCAGAAATCCAGGGGGATCCTGTGGTCCGCTGTTGGTGTCTTTTTGGGTTTGTCATGGCTGGCTGTGTCTGAGAATGGTTTCCTGGGCACAGGGGCTACAGGACAGTGCAGAAACGAACACACCCTGAACTTTATTCTCAAACACAAGTCTTGTATCTGATACAAAACTGCAAAAAGGACAAAAAGAGAGAAAAGCTGTGAAGAAGGACTATTTCTCACTCAAGCTGTGCTGTTAGAGTTTGAGACCCCCCCCCCTCTACGCCTTTCACTACTTTGCTGTCCATTGCCCACGTCTCTCATGTCCGATCCTTGAGCTCTGTCCAGGCAGCCCATCTGTCACTGTCATATGGAGACCCATATTCTCTGCCACAGGCTAGGTATCCCTTCCTTCTGTCATTAATCATTGGCAATTAGCTAGGCTCTGGGGCTCCATGTGGAGCCTCTCCCCAGTGGAGAGATCCATCATCAGCAACAGATCCCAAAAACAAGAAAGAAGCCCAGGAAACACAAAGGGCAGGAGTTATTTATCAAAGGGAAAGGAGGCAAAGGAAAGAGTTAACTCTTTCTGCTTCAGTATCTGCCTCCCACCAAGCTCTCAGCAGCCCCACAGCAACAAACCTGTGAGAGTTTACGTAAGCCACTGCTCTTTGACTTTCAGTGCAATGCGCTGCATTTTTATTCTTTTAGATCCTGCACAGTGAAAATGGACTACGAGGTTCAAGATGTGATTTTCCCCGGGCAGCTCTCCTCAGTCTATCATTATCTCCTTTACCTCTTCCTGAACCCTTCTCTTTCTTCTAGGTCAGTGGTTCCCAAACTTGAGTTGGTAAGTTTTTCAGAATACCCACAATGAAAACTCATGAGAGAGATTTGCATGCAGTGGAGGTAGTGCATGAAAACCTCTCATTAATATTCATTATACCAACTCGTGAACAAACTCCTAGACACCAACTTGGTCACTACCAAGAATACAGACATCCTGCAGATAAACTTGCAAAGTACTTCAATGAAAAAATTGTAAACCTACGCAACACGCGACCTCAGAACAACACCAACATTGAAAACTTCCTTAATGAATTGGACCCAACCATTGGAGAATACACAGCAGATCGGACTTGGTTGAACTTCGCCCTCCTTACCTACAGTCGATGACCTAATGTATGTTACAGTGGTGGAAATAAGTATTTGATCCCTTGCTGATTTTGTAAGTTTGCCCACTGACAAAGACATGAGCAGCCCATAATTGAAGGGTAGGTTATTGGTAACAGTGAGAGATAGCACATCACAAATTAAATCCGGAAAATCACATTGTGGAAAGTATATGAATTTATTTGCATTCTGCAGAGGGAAATAAGTATTTAATCCCTCTGGCAAACAAGACCTAATACTTGGTGGCAAAACCCTTGTTGGCAAGCACAGCGGTCAGACGTCTTCTGTAGTTGATGATGAGGTTTGCACACATGTCAGGAGGAATTTTGGTCCACTCCTCTTTGCAGATCATCTCTAAATCATTAAGAGTTCTGGGCTGTCGCTTGGCAACTCGCAGCTTCAGCTCCCTCCATAAGTTTTCAATGGGATTAAGGTCTGGTGACTGGCTAGGCCACTCCATGACCCTAATGTGCTTCTTCCTGAGCCACTCCTTTGTTGCCTTGGCTGTATGTTTTGGGTCATTGTCGTGCTGGAAGACCCAGCCACGACCCATTTTTAAGGCCCTGGCGGAGGGAAGGAGGTTGTCACTCAGAATTGTACGGTACATGGCCCCATCCATTCTCCCATTGATGCGGTGAAGTAGTCCTGTGCCCTTAGCAGAGAAACACCCCCAAAACATAACATTTCCACCTCCATGCTTGACAGTGGGGACGGTGTTCTTTGGGTCATAGGCAGCATTTCTCTTCCTCCAAACACGGCGAGTTGAGTTCATGCCAAAGAGCTCAATTTTTGTCTCATCTGACCACAGCACCTTCTCCCAATCACTCTCGGCATCATCCAGGTGTTCACTGGCAAACTTCAGACGGGCCGTCACATGTGCCTTCCGGAGCAGGGGGACCTTGCGGGCGCTGCAGGATTGCAATCCGTTATGTCGTAATGTGTTACCAATGGTTTTCGTGGTGACAGTGGTCCCAGCTGCCTTGAGATCATTGACAAGTTCCCCCCTTGTAGTTGTAGGCTGATTTCTAACCTTCCTCATGATCAAGGATACCCCACGAGGTGAGATTTTGCGTGGAGCCCCAGATCTTTGTCGATTGACAGTCATTTTGTACTTCTTCCATTTTCTTACTATGGCACCAACAGTTGTCTCCTTCTCGCCCAGCGTCTTACTGATGGTTTTGTAGCCCATTCCAGCCTTGTGCAGGTGTATGATCTTGTCCCTGACATCCTTAGACAGCTCCTTGCTCTTGGCCATTTTGTAGAGGTTAGAGTCTGACTGATTCACTGAGTCTGTGGACAGGTGTCTTTCATACAGGTGACCATTGCCGACAGCTGTCTGTCATGCAGGTAACGAGTTGATTTGGAGCATCTACCTGGTCTGTAGGGGCCAGATCTCTTACTGGTTGGTGGGGGATCAAATACTTATTTCCCTCTGCAGAATGCAAATAAATTCATATACTTTCCACAATGTGATTTTCCGGATTTAATTTGTGATGTGCTATCTCTCACTGTTACCAATAACCTACCCTTCAATTATGGGCTGCTCATGTCTTTGTCAGTGGGCAAACTTACAAAATCAGCAAGGGATCAAATACTTATTTCCACCACTGTACGTTCCTATTTATCACATAGAAATTAATATGCACTACCACAATGTATTCCTCTCTACCACGTATGCATGCACCTTAATGCAGTGACGTTTGTATTCTGTGACCCGGAAATGGCAATCGCCATTATGGCAAATGTAAGCCACATTGAGCCTGCGAATTGGTGGGAAAATATGGGATACAAATGCTAATAATAATAATAATAAAAATAAAAGAAAGCAAATAGAATGTTAGGTATTATTAGGAAAGGAATGGAAAACAAAAATGAGGACCGCACTTTGAATATTGTGTTTAAGTCTGGTCGCTGCATCTAAAAAAAGATATAGTGGAATTAGAAAAGGTGCAGAGAAGGGTGACGAAAATGATAAAGGGGATGGGACGACTTCCCTATGAGGAATGGCTAAAGCAGCTAGGGCTCTTCAGCTTGGAGAAAAGATGGCTGAGGGGAGATATGATAGAGGTCTATAAAATAATGAGTGGAGTGGAACGGGTAGATGTGAAGCGTCTGTTCACGCTTTCCAAAAATACTAGGACTAGGGGGCATGCGATGAAGCTACAATGTAGTAAATTTAAAACGAATCGGAGAAAATGTTTCTTCACTCAACGTGTAATTAAACTCTGGAATTCGTTGCCAAAGAATGTGGTAAAGGCGGTTAGCTTAGCGGAGTTTAAAAAAGGTTTGGACGGCTTCCTAAAGGAAAAGTCCATAGACCGTTATTAAACAGACTTGGGGAAAATCCACTATTTCTGGGATAAGCAGTATAAAATGTTTTGTACATTTTGGGGATCTTGCTGGGTATTTGTGACCTGGATTGGCCACTGTTGGAAACAGGATGCTGGGCTCGATGAACCTTTGTCTTTCCCAGTACGGCAATACTTATGTACTTATGTGTTGTTGGTTATTTTTGTTGTCTGTCTCTCATTTCAGTTCCTGCAAGACTACAAGAGAGAAATCACCAGAGCAACAGTGATTCAGAGACAAGCAAGACAGTGCCAAGTTTAAGATCCAGATATACATAAATTTTTTGCAAGCTTATAATGTTTATAGTTTGAGGAGTTAAATAGTGGTATCTACTGATACCAGGCGGGAGGTGTCTTCCTCCATAGTCATGGAGGCAGAGTATATTCTTATGTATACTTAATATGAGTATTATTTGTATTCAATTGCATTGTCTGTGTTTAGTTAGCACTGTGTATTAGGGTTGCTTTTCCTATAGTTTTCAGTATCCTGTGATTGACTCCTTGTTAGCTTTCACTATTGGCTGTTAGCTCTGAGCTAGGGCTAGCCCTCCTTCTCTGCCCCTGCAGGTGGTGTGAGAGAACTCAGTCTTGCTAGGATGCTTTGTGATCAGCAGCTGTTCTAGAGGCTGATCCCTCCTTGATATACTGTAATTCCATCAAGATTTTTCACCATCTCCCCAAGTCATTTCCCTAAGTCATTCCCATTTATTTTCCCTGAGTTACTTGCCCTTATTCTCCTTTGAGTGTTACAGCTTTTCCTATCAGCTGGACTGAGGTTCTGGCCATCTCCTTGCCTCTGGGGTTGCTAGATACAGACTATATGCAAAAGGCAACAATTCTTTTCTAAGCAACTGAACTGTGAGTTGGATTTTCTTTGTTTATTCTGAGTACCACAATAAAAATTTGCTTAAGAATTGAGAGTCTACTGGTAAAGCTTCTGCTTGAGGATAGTTTATTCTGGCTATTTAAGCTACATTATACTTTGCCTAGAACAGTACATCTGGAGCTGTCGGAGAGTAGCCTTCCTCATCCATGCTGGCATCTGCGGGGCTGACCCCCTGTCCAGTTCATTTCTCCCTTCAGCCCCTGCCTCCCAATCACCCCCCCCCCCCCCCCACCGGCCTGGTGCAGGGAGCCCTCCCCTCCTTCTGGCACTCTGTTGACCTTGTTCAGCTTCAGCTTCAGCTTCACGCACCCAAGCCCCCATCGCCATCTTTACAAACTGGCTTAGCAGGTCCCCCCCACTGCCATAGGCAGCCGTAGGAGCTCCACAGTTTTGTCCCGAAGATGAAATTTCGTGAGTGCAGGAGTTGTCTTCCACACCCCACCCCACCCCCCAGTGTCCTGGAAACAACTCCTATTCCACGCATGTTTTAGGCGCTTCCAGGGGCTGATGCCCACAGGTCACCGTTAATTTCCTTTGTGCATTGGTCACTGTTTGTGACTTGATAAGTTCACTTGCTGCTAACTTTGTTTTTCCACTTTGTTGTATCTTCTTGTTGGTTTTCTCCTAAGTCCTATTCCAGGATCTATTTTACATTTTCTGCTGTTCACTTTTTTGTCTTCTTTCTTTCTTCTCTTATATTTAACTGTGATCCTTCTGTTTTTATTCCTCCTTTCCCCCTCCCTCCAAGCCTCAGCCTCCATCGTTCAGCTACTGAACCAGTTTTTTACTTCCTGCCTTTACCTCAGTAGTTCTCCCATTCTCACCTGTCTTATTCTACCCCCAATGTCCTATTTCTTTTCACCCATTTTCTAGTCTCGCATTCCCACCCTCTGTATTCATTGCTCTCCCAGCTGATCTATCTCTGTCTCTCACCCCTTACCAACTCCATCTCCCTCCTTGTCATTTGTCCCTTCTCCAGCTCCAATTTCCCTTTTTATCTTC
This sequence comes from Microcaecilia unicolor, assembly GCF_901765095.1. Lineage (NCBI taxonomy): Eukaryota > Metazoa > Chordata > Amphibia > Gymnophiona > Siphonopidae > Microcaecilia > Microcaecilia unicolor. The sequence goes on along the minus strand of NC_044037.1, from coordinate 5,075,080 downwards.
CCTATTTCCACCCTTTCTCACCTCCTTCAAAGAACTGTTCCCTGTCTTTGTCCCTCACCATCTTCACAACCCTCCTTTTTTTTTCCCCTTTCCCCATTATCCTTCACCCCTACCTCTTCTCCCATATTTCTTTCTCCCCTTCTCCAGCATCCGTCCACTTGCCTCCTTTTCCAGTATTTATTTAATCTCCTCCACTTTTACCCCAGTACCCATCCCTCTGCTTCTCCATCTTCACTTTCCCAATGCTTCTCCCCAACCCCCACAAAGCATCTGTCCTCCTCTTCCTTCTCCCAGCCCTGCATCAGCCCCCAATCCTTATATTCCATCTACCTCTTGTCAGACCCCAGCCCCCTTCTCTCATACATTACATCCTTTCTCTCACTCCCATCCCCAATCCCAGTCTGGTAGCTCTGAGCCCCTCTTTTACCCTGTCCCAGCCCAAACATCAACCCCTTACATCTGATCTCAGCATCAGAACATTTCCTGTCACTCCTACCATCTACCAGCATCAGCCCTCTTTTGCTATCCTCAGTCGTCTTCCCTAAACCAATGTTATTTCTGAGTACTGGCCCCCTTCTCCCACCTATCCCATTTTTCAGCTCCTGGCTTCAGCTCCAGCTCCTTCAACCAACTGCCCCCCTTTTCAGCCCCCAGCCCTGCCTCCTTCTCCCCTCTGACTCTCCCTTTTCAGCCACATACTCCACCCATCCCTCAATATATATATGTTGGAAGAAACACGGGAGAAAGGAGATATGAAAGAGATGTTTAAATGCCCATGTTGATAAATGCACAGGAGGTGAGTCTCTTTCAATTGAAAGGAAGCTCTGGAATGAGGGGGCAAAGGATGAAGGTGAAAGGGGACAGACTGAGGAATAACCTGAGGAGATACTTCTTCATGGAAAGAGTGGTGAATTTTTGGAATGGCCACCTGATGGAGGTGCTGAAGATGAAGAATGTATCTGAATTCAAAAGAGTTTGGGGCAAGTACAAAGGATCTCTAAGGGAGGGATGCACAGACTGGATAGGCCAAATGGTCTTTTCCGTCATTTTCTATGTGTTCGATACCCTCTCCCAGTACCAGCCTGTCTGCTAGGCAGACTAGGACAGTGAAAAAAATCTACTTTTTTTCTGAGAAATAGAGGGTTAAGATCAGAAGGAGCTGCTGCTCTAACCATTAGGGCCACTCCTTCACATATGAAAGCGTACCCCAAAGTGGCATAGAGGACAGGTCTCTTGCTACTCCCCTACAGATGTTGTTCGATGCATGGAAAAAGCAGCCCGTTAGTACAAAAGGAAGAGGAGCCTAGCGGTTAGTGCAGTGGACCTTGATCCTGGGGAACTGGGTTCAAGTCCCACAGCAGCTCCTTGGGACTCTGGACAAGTCACTTAACCCTTCATTGCCCCAGGTACAAAATAAGTAACTGTAACCACTGAAAGGCAGTATATCAAATCCCATTTTCCTTCCCCCTAGTTTGCAGCTAATAGGTCAATCATTGCACCCAGTGAGAAGTTTAGCTGTACTTCTACATCTTCCTGTAAAATTAGGTTGAATCTTTTTTCCTTTGCTCTATCAGATGATGAAGATGCACCGTCTCCTGATATAGAAGTACCTGCATCACACCTGGACTTCCGTTTTGCAGCCGCCTCCCCTTGTCATGTTTTGTCTATGCAGAGTCGCTGCTTTGAAAGATGGGCCAGTCAGTGACACAGTGACGCTGGGTCTCATCCCGCGGTGCTCGGAAGCTCCTCTCACTTGCCAAGCAGCCAGAACAAGCCCTCAGCACTTTATCAGCCGCTTGTCATGCAAATTTCTCTGATTGTTTGTGATATTGATTATAAAATGGATAAGAGCCAAAAGACAGTTATTCACACCTAACAAACAGCAAGTATCAGCCTCTCCCAACTACACAATCATCAGCTATAGTTTATGTTGTCATTACTTTATGTTGTATATTTATTATGGAGAACCATGGGCTGGAGACGAAATGAAAGCTTTCTTTAATTTTTATTTAGCTTATACCTCTTCATTGGTATTTCCCTGTCCCCAGAATGGTCTTAGAATTAGGAACCCATTTACCAACACAGGGTATAATACATATTTGTGTGCTATTTCACAGCAGGAAAATGTACCTTAAGGACTCACTGACCCCAGTACCTCCATCATGGGTTACAGAACCCCACACCGCTGCACTGGACCTTACCGGCCGCAGCAACACTAAGATATTGCTCCCCAAGGTGACCCCTGTATCTTCCAAAGGTCAGAGCACCAATGAAAGAAAAATAGAATCCTCAACTTCCAATCCCCAGTCCACTAATCAGTGGAGAACACAATCGCCCCCCCCCCCCCCCCCCGCTACACACCAGAGTATCCCTGGTTGGTAGTGGGTGGTTGGCTATCCCTTCCAAAGCGGTAGTATCTAAGCCTCTAAGAGACATGGGTTGGAGAGTGTATGAGGTTACTTCACCTTGCATCATGACTCGAGGATAAGGGGAGGGGGCTGGAACCATGACTAAAGAATTGAGGATCAGAGGGTGGGGTGTGAGTGGAATTTGCACCTTGCACTATAATGCCTAATGGGTAAGGGATTGGGGGACTGGGGGGATTGTGGATCAGAGGTGGGGGCTACTTTATTCACATCGTTGGCTCCTTTGATCAGGCCGATGCTCCTCAAGTCTTGGTTAATGTTTAATGAATAATGACGTTTCTAAAGTTTGACTGCTTTATTCATTTTGCAGATTATTATTATTAAACATGAGTCGCGGTAAAAAATGTCTCTATTGAGGGCAAATAACAACATTATCGTTATACAGTGTAATTAATAAGGGGAGGGTGTGTCTAAGTTTGTACCTGAGGCAACAGAGGGTTAGTGACCTGCCCAGGGTCACAGGGCGTGTCAGTAGGAAATGAAGATCTAGTTCTCATCCAGCCGCTCCAGTACAGGTCACGACCCCTAACCCAAAGTACTTCCTGCAGAGGCCACAGTCCCCAAACAGATACAGCAGTTAGCAGGCAGGGCCCCTAACCAGAGACCTTTCTTCCAGCAGTGGCTCTTCCAGAAAGCACATCCCTCAAACAGGAGGAGCTGTTCCAGGACACAGTTCCTAAACCAATCAGCATTTCTCAGTCCCTTTCTGCTGAGTTATAGTCCGTTGTACACTAGATGGACAGTAGGCATCTGCCTAGAGCAGAAGCAGTTGGCGTTGCTGCCACCACCCTCCCTCTAGTCCTCTAGAGCCACAGAAGCAATTGGATTCAGCGCAAGTGCAGGGCCTTGAATCACGGGCCTGTGTCTAGGGAAGTGACACACAGCAGCACAAGGCCTGGGCTTCAAAGGACCTGCACAGGCACTGAATTCTCTTGTCTCTTCATCTCGGGGGAAGGGGAAGGGTGGAAGTGGCAACAGCAGTCCTGGTGGGAAGAGGGGAAGATGCTGGATATTGGGGGAGGGGACGGGAGTTGACATGTTGTACAGTAGGAAGGAGACATGATGGACTGGGTGGTGGGGGAGGAGATGCTAGACCGTTGGGGTAGAGAAGGGAAGATGCTAGATTAAGGGGATAGGGAAGTAGAGATGCTAGATTATGGGGAGTGATGGTGTAAGGCCTTGAGCTGCCCCAGGGGGCATGGCTGAAGGTGAGCCTAGACCAGGGGTTCTCAACCCAGTCCTTGGGACATACCTAGCCAGTCAGGTTTTCAAGATATCCACAATGAATATGTATAAGAGAGAGTTGCATACAATGGAAACAGTGCATGCAAATTTATCTCATACATATTCATTGTGGTTATCCTGTGGTATAAACCAGAGATGCCAAGGGTTAAGACCTGTTATCAACTCTGATTAGCTCATTAAGTCAATTAAGTTATGCGTATTGTTATAGAAGATGCTTGGATTTCGGCGCAGAACACTAGACGTGCTACATAGAATCCAGGTGTTTACGTGTGAAAAAAAGCTTCACAAATGGAAGAACCAAAAGAAACTGATATTTAGGTTTCTTGCTGCTTCTGAAAGGATATAGAAATTGTCCAGGTAACTGACTGGTTAGCTGGGTAAATTGCCCAGACTGAAGACGTTCCTCTGCTTAGAATATGAACAGGTAGAACCCCAAAGAGTAACACGATTCTTTGGGGTGGAGGAGTGGTCTAGTGGTTAGAGCACTGGTCTTGAGATCCAGAGGTGGCCAGTTCAAATCCCACTGCTGCTCCTTGTGATCTTGGGCAAGTCACTTAACCCTCCATTGCCTCAGGTACAAACTTAGATTGTGAGCCCTCCTGGGACAGAGAAATATCCAGAGTACCTGAATGTAACTCACCTTGAGCTACTACTGAAAGGGGGTGAACAAAACCTAAATAAATAAAGATTCTAGAATTCTAAAGAATAACAAGATTCCATGCAGAATTTCAAAGTGTAGCAACATTCCATGTAGAACCCCAAAGAGTAACACGATTCTTTGGGGTGGAGGAGTGGCCTAGTGGTTAGAGCACTGGTCTTCAGAGGTGGCCGGTTCAAATCCCACCGCTGCTCCTTGTGATCTTGGGCAAGTCACTTAACCCTCCATTGCCTCAGGTACAAACTTAGATTGTGAGCCCTCCTGGACAGAGAAATATCCAGAGTACCTGAATGTAACTCACTCTTCTGTCACACATGCATTCACTCTCTTATTCTTCAGTCACACACAAATACGCTGTCACTTTTCAAATACATACACACTCATTCTTTTTCCTGCTACTGTCTGCTGTCCTGTTGCTGCCCTTATCATCAGATCTGCCCATCATCAGGTAAAGTTCCTGCCTTTAGTGACAGCTCTTTTTGTCAGCCTGCAGCAGCAGCCTCCTCACACTTTCATCTCATCCCTTCTCAAAAAGCTCAGCCTTTTTCACAGACAAACTAGCTCACAGATTCTTAACAAACACTCTCAAAGTAGAAAACCATAAATGGGAAGATGTACCACAGTCAGACCACAGCTTTCACAACACAATGGAGAGAAAACGACAAGAAAAGAGAACCAAGGACACCATATACCTTCCCAATCAGAGGGAAAGTAGACAACCACACCTTCTGGACAATAACGATGAAAGAACAGGGTGGAAGCTGGAGTTGTGGAGATAGCTACATCTTTGTTTTCTTTATTAATTTAATTGACTTATTTGAATGTTGTTAGTAGCTCAAGCTGAGTTACATTTAAGTACCCTGGGTAGTTCCCTGTCCCAGGAGGGCTCACAATCTGTCTGTCTGTAGGTTTCCTGTAAATCGATGTTTGTATAGAGCCATTGCTGATGGAAACTGTGGTGTCTTTAAGCTCCTGTGAAGTGATGCTGACGAAGCCCAAAGTGGGGAATCAGTAGCACAGTTTAGTAAAAGGGGTCCTTAGTTTTCTTTGTAACTTTATTCCTTACATTCTTCTCCTCCCATTTTTCTTAAGATTATTGATTGTGAGTTGAAGGGGAGATTACAATAGCTTTTTACAATTTTGTATGGATTTATTTCCTGTATTCTGTAATAAAGTTTTTCCTTTTCTTTGTAAATTTGTTAAAAATTAATAATAATAATAAGTCCAAAACCACTCATGGGGGTAAAACAGAAAATCTGTGGCAACAAAGCAGATATGTTCTTCTCTTTCTCTTGGCCGATTGAGGTATTGTCCAGTTTCTTCTCTGGATTATTACTCCTGGGCTCTGTCTCCTCAGCTTCTTCCTTTCTTCTCTCTGTCTTAAGTAGAGGAGTGTGGTAGCCGTGTTAGTCCACTCTTAAGGTTATCAATAGAAATCAAACAACACTGTCAGCTAGCACATTTGTTTATTTCCGATCTGACGAAGAAGGGCAACCTTCGAAAGCTAATCAAGAAATGTATTATGTCCAATAAAAAAAGGTATCATCTTATTTTCTTTTCCATGTTTTATTTTGTTCTCTCTATCTGTAAGATGCCATCTTTCCTCCCTTCTGTTCTTAACCTCAAATTGAGAAGTTCTGGAACTTGTAACTCCAAATCCCACCTTAGTGAGTCTGGGAACTCGCACCTCCAACCCTCACTCAAATGAGCTCTGGAACTTGTTGCTAGAGGATGTAGTAACCAGTTAGTGTATCTAGGTTTTAAAAAAAGGTTTGGACAAGTTCCTGGAGGAAACGTCCATAGTCTGCTATTGTTTCAGTTGATTGGTACAATATATGAAATTGTGCTGTATTTCCTGGAGTTAATGAGCTCTGCCAGGATGGGAAGCATTGCCCCACATAGAAAGGTGTGGCTGATGTGTGCCCATACATCAGGATGTCATTCATTAAAATAGCTAGACTGCCAATCATAAATGAGCCAAAGCAGGCAAAGAAGTCAGAGCTGGGTCCTCAGAGGCTGACAGGTATTTGGTCTCTTGTGCAGCCTTTGGAGAGATAATGGATTAAAACAAACATAGCAAATTATCAGAGGAATGGATTTGGGCTTCTTATCTATCTTAAATTATTATGCTCATCTCAATGTATTTTCTTTAGACATCTGAGTCCAGCCAAACAATGTTATCTTGTCTGCTGAGATTTCGGTGTTGCCTTGGTTGGTTTTGGCTTCCTTTCTCAAAAAGTGCATTTTTGGCTGCTTGCCCCTAATATCATGTCAATAGCTGGACTTTTTGTTTCAAATAGTTTAGACACCACAAAATCATTGCCCAGTGAAGCCAAAGACAGCACTGTGGAGGTCCTGAGGATAAGAGGAGCGCACAGGACCTCCCCTTACTGGTGTGCTGGGTCTAGGGTCAGTAGGCCTGCCTAGGTCTGGAATGCATTACCTCCTCTTTGAGGCTAGTTCTTTGGTCCACACAGCAGGTATCCCTCTGGCTGAGGTGTATTATATTACACACAGGGCTTTCAACTGCTTATCTCTGTTGACACTGAGGCAAAGACCAGGAGACCCAACACCCTGAGGCTAGTTTGGAGCCTTCAGACTGGGGATTATGAAGTTTACACTGACCACAGGACTCTGGATTATCCTTTCTGGCAGCATCTCTACAAGGGGCCCAGAGAAGTTCTCACGCCATCCTGAGGATTTCAGCTTCCACGCCTCAGCTCATCCCCAAAACAGAGGAAAGGAAATATAGTGCCCAGGAAGGGTTTGGAAAGGAACTGTGAGGGATTTAACACACCCCACTAGTTCTTAAAATATTTGATCCCTCTGGGGAAAGGGGATGAACAGATAGGGAAGAACGATAAGGGGTTTGGGTGGCAGTAATTGATCCCAATTATTGTGTGTGTGTTTTTTTTCTTTTGCTCTCTAAGGCTTCCAGTTCTATCAGAACCAACTTCTGAAGGGCTCTGGCACCAGTAACCCTTCATTCACAATCACACAGGTTTTTCAGCCTTCCTCCTTCTATCTAACCCATCAATGACAATGAAAATCTCTCAGCCAGGGACCACAGGCTGCTTCTCCACAGCTGAAGCAAAATATTTTGCTATCATAAGTGGCATAAAAATTGATCTCCCTATGCATGATCGTTCACTGTGCATGCCAACCTCTTCCCACTGCCCATGGCATATTGCAGGCTGCACTCTGAATGCTACACACTGCACAGTTCTACTGCATGTTCCACACTGGACACTGGGCATTTATTTATTGGGATTTATTAAAAGATATTCACTCGTATCGCATGCCGCACACTGTACACTGCATAATTCCATTCTACACACTGTACACTGCATTCTGCTCTGTCTCTACCAAATCATTGCCGAGGCTCCAGACCCTGTTGATAAGTACATAAGTATTGCCATACTGGGAAAGACCAAAGGTCCATCGAGCCCAGCATCCTGTTTCCAACAGTGGCCAATCCAGGTCACAAACACCTGGCAAGATCCCAAAAATGTACAAAACATTTTACACTGCTTATCCCAGAAATAGTGGATTTTCCCCAAGTCCATTTAATAACGGTCTACGGACTTTTCCTTTAGGAAGCTGTCCAAACCTTTTTTAAACTCCGCTATTTGTGGACCTGGAACCACATCCCCATCACACCTTCCCTCTCTGCCTGTGGGGCATTTGCTGTATTCATGACCTGGGGATTTTCCCACATTTTAAATCCCTCCCACCTTACTTCAGTTTGCTCATTGCAGTGAGAGTCTTTGCACACAACCCAAGCTCCAGGCTTCCTTCCAGAACTGTAGAATCATGAATCCTAAATTTTACAACACATCACCTCTTTAAAATGACCCTACTTCTTCTCCCTCGAGGGCTCTAAACGTTGCTGCCAACCAGGTATGGTGTTAGACATTCAGGGGCCCAGGGAAGAAACTAAGGAGGGGGCCCTAAAGCTGGCCTGTTCAGCCTATGCCTCCTTCAGCATGAGGCAGACTTGGGAGTCCCTTGTAGTATGGGGGCCCGGGGCAACTGCCCTCTTTGCCACCCTCTAACACCAGCCCTGCTGCCAACCCATAGAACAGAAGAGCTGAACTGGGAATGTTAAGCTCTGAAACTCATTGTCGGAGGATGTGGTAACAGTGGTTAGCATATCTGGGTTTAAAAAAGGTTTGGACAAGTTCCTGGAGGAAAAGTTTATAGTCTGCAATCGAGACAGACCTGGGGAAGCACTGCTTGTCCTGGGATCAGTAATATGAGTCTGGTAGCTCTGGGATTCCAGAATCTTGTTACTCTTTGGGATTCTGCCACTGTTGGAAACAGGATACTGGGCTAGACAGACCACTGGTCTCACACAGTACAGCTGTTCTTATAGGTTCTTATGAAACCTCTTCCCTGCTTAACACTGCCATGGGATCAAAGGACTAGCTCTGCAGTTTCTGTGCAGGAGGAGGTGGAGTCAGAGCACATGGCAGGTCGACAGTAGCAGGGCCCAGCGCTGTACTATTTATTAATTCATTTGGAAGTTCAAGGCATGTTACATGCAGGTACCACAGGTATTTTATGTCGGGGAGATGCGGACATGATGACAATCAGTCCCCGGACTCCCCATCACAAGCTCGCACATTCGATTCCCAGTTAACTTTTAAAGCACGTATTGAGTCTGTACTTCACTCTTTTTTTGCTCTCCACCGTATCCGTCCCTTACATTCCTTTCTTGACCTTTCCTTGATTTACAGAACCAGGCGGACGTCTATGATCTATGTCCCAGAAACACCAAAGAAAGACCATGATCAAGTATATAATCTTGAATTGATAATGAACGTGACTGTTGGGCAGACTGGATGGGCCATTCATGTCTATCTGCTGTCAGTTACTATGCCACTATGTTATTCCCCAGTTTTGTACTAGCTTTTTCCTCTCTCCCATTGCTATCAACCATTTCCTCTCTCTCCAACCCTGCCATCCAGCATCTCCTCCTTTTCTGTTTCTATCACCTGCCATTCAGCATCTTCTGTCTCTCCCTCTTGCACCACCATCCAGCATCATTTCTCATTTGTCTCTCCCACCTGCCATCCAGCATCCCCTCTCTTGTCTCTCTCATTCTCCCCCCTGCCAGATAGCATCCCCTCTTGTCTATCTCTCCCCCCACCACCATCCAATATCTCCTTTCTGTCTCTTTCCCTTAGCCCTACCACCCAGCATTACCCCTGCATGTCTCTCGCGCTCTCGCTCCACATCCAGAATTGCCTTCTCCCTTTCATTCTCCCCTCACCAACACAATTCAGTATTATTTCTGTCTTTCTCACTTCCTGTCATCCAGCATCTTCTCTATATCTCTCCACACACCCCATCCCCCTGTCATCTAGTATTGCCTGTCTAATAACTTAAGAACATAAGAATAGCCATAGACCAATGGTCCACCTAGCCCAGTATCCTGTTTCCAACAGTGACCAATCCAGGTCACAAGTACCTGGCAGAAACCCAAAAGAGTAGCAACATTCCATGTAGAACCCCAAAGAGTAGCAAGATTTTGGAATTCTAAAGAGTGACAAGATTCCATGCAGAATCTCAAAGAGTAGCAACATTCCATGTAGAACCCCAAACAGCAGCAAGATTCCATTCAGAAATCTAACTACATAAGTGTTGCCATACTGGGACAGACTGAAGGTCCATCAAACCCAACATTCTGTTTCCAACAGTGGCCAATCCAGGTTACAAACACCTGGCAGAGACCCAAAGAGTTGCAACATTCCATGTAGAACCCCAAAGAGTAGCAACATTCTGGAATTCTAAAGAGTGACAAGATTCCATTCAGAATCTCAAGTACATAAGTACGTAAGTATTACCACACTCAGACAGACCAAAGGTCCATCAAGCCCAGTATCCTGTTTCCAACAGTGGCCAATCCAGATCACAAGTACCTGGCAGAAACCCAATTAGTAGCAACATTCTGCATAACTGCCGACTTCGCTCCTGGAATGCCCACAAGTTAGCCAATTTCAGCGGGACTAACCAGTTACGTGCTCCTGAACATCCATGGTTAGCCCTGGACAAGGGAGTTACCCTGCTTACAAAGCTGCACTAGCAAGTGCCACATGGCAATGCTGACATAGCCCATTCAAAGTGAATGAGCTGTGTCAGCATTACCGCACAGGCAGCTGCTAGCATGACTTTGTAAACAGGAGGGGTTAAACGGTTAAGAGCTGGGCCATTTAAATCACTCTGAAAATTGGGCAGATTGTTTGTGGTGGTTTTATTATGCTTCTGCTATGGGCAGTCTTATTTGTATCTATTCTTATTTTGCTCTGTGTTTATTTTCATTACTTATTTATTTATTTTTTAACTTGCTTACGGATGCAAACATAATTTGAACATATGTTTTTGCAATGTTTTCCTGTGTTACCATGCTGTGTATATAATACATAACCCCTGATGTAGTCTCTTTGTGAAAAATGTTGGGTTTTAAGTGATTAGTATATGATATTAAAAACTGTTTTCTTCAAATGCAGAGCTCTAGTTTATGATGATATCCCATTCATGAGATCCATTGATCCCCGACTCTGTAACGGCCACAGTGTCCAAGTCCATGTTCACCATTAGGGTTTCCAGATCAGGAATTTTATTGGCTAAACTATGAGCATTTGTGCTCGAACCCTTCCACCAATATTCTTCTGGCCACAGAAAGTTGTCATCCATCAATACAGTGTAGTTTCTTGTTTTTCCATCTGATGCCCCAAGAGGACCTTTAACTGAAGTGAAGGTCCGTGAAGAGCAGTGGGAGGACTTGGGAGGAGGAGGAGAAGGAAGAGGACTTTTATACCTACCTGATCAGGGCCTGGAGGAGGAGGAGAGAATAGATTATTGTAGAGAGAGGGGGTGAGGACAGGATAGTGGAGGAGATGCTGAGGGGGCAAGAATGTAAGTGGTGGAGAGAAGAAGGAAGAAGGAAGAAGGAAAATCCTGCCAAACAAATCTGATTGATTTCCTTGACTGGGTGATCAAAGAATTGGATAAAGGACATGCACAAAATGTAATCTACTTGGATTTCAGCAAAGCCTTTGATACGGTTCCTCACAGAAGACTCTTGAATAAGCTGAGAGAGCTGAACTTAGGACCCAAAGTGGTAAAGTGGATTGGAAACTGGTTGACCGATAGGCGACAGAGAGTGGTGGAATCCACTCGGAAGAAAGGAAGGTGAGTAGTGGAGTGCCTCAGGGGTCAGTACTGGGGGCGATTCTGTTTAATATATTTGTGAGAGACATTGCTGAAGGGTTAGAAGAAAAAGTTTGCCTTTTTGTGGATGACATGAAGATAGCCAATAAAGTGGATATCCTGGAGGGAGTAGAAGCCATGAGAAGGGATCACCAAACGTCAGAAGAATGGTCAAGGGTCTGGCAGTTAAAATTTAATATATTGCCCACTGGGGTAACCAAATCCGTTCGTTTTGTACCTGCTGTTTCTAAAAATCATACAAAGAAACCAATCCACTCAAAATAATCAAAAGTGCATGTGAGTGTGAAATATTTTTTCTTTTTTATTGCTAATAGTGCTCAGTAGGAGGGGTCGTGATCACAGAACTCTCATGCAGTGTATCACTGCTGACTCCCTTAGGACATCATTGCACTCCTTCCTTCCTGCCACATCACCACCATATTCAAAAACGTTTCATTTTACCGACGATAACACTGAACTTGTGCTTAAGTTGTACTTAGCTTGTCTAGGAGTGCAAGGAGTCACTGTCGAAACAGAAGTCCTGTGGGGATCCCCATCTGTGATCGTGATTAAAATTGTAATGGTAGTCTGCACTACTCCCTAAAATCAGGATTAAAGTCCAGCTCCCAAGATGTTATCAGTTGTCGGTTCCCAACATGCTGGCATGTTTCACTTGGTAGGGTCCTCAGGAGAACATCATTCTATCTGTGATAATAAAAAACAATACATTGAAGCACAGTCACGAGAGCTATTATCACTCAAACATCAATCAGAATATATGTACCATATCTCTTAAATCCTTCCACTGGGTTTGTTTTAAAAATTATATTATAACAGCTGACCTGTGGTGAAACCTAACAGCTTCCACCTCCCTTCGAAAAGATGCTGGGACATGAGCGGTATCCATGTGATGACTCTAACCTTTTAAGCTTTCAAACTTTCATACCGTCAAATCAATTTCTCTATTCAGGCCGTCCGCCAATAGTTAATAAAGCGGATGTTATATCTCCTGTCACTCTAGCAGGAATTTGATTCAGCAGAACAAATTTCAGGTCTGTATCAGCATGATGCATTTCCGCCCAATGGGAAACTAATGGGGCATCTTTTTTTTGGTTCCGTAAATTGCTCGGATGTTCGGCCACCCGATCTTTGATTCTCCTTCTAGTTTGGCCAATATACCATTTTGAGCATGGGCGTTGGATCCCATATATTACACATGATGATTCACAATTGGTATTGTGTTTAAGAACAAAGTCTTTCCCCGTAACTGGGTGTTTGACACTGGCCGTCTTCCATGCATTACGGCAATAGACACATCTAAAACATTGATCATGGCCCATTGTCACATTTACTTGGCCCACTGTATGTCTATATGTTAATGCTTCCCCTATGTTGTTCGCTCTTTTGTATGCAAAGCATACATCCGCAGTCATATCATTGAGTTTTAGAACCGGCCAATGCTTCCTTATGATCCCCTTGATATATTTGGTTAAAGGGGGAAATGGCAACACACACACCATACGGTCAGATTCCCTTGTGCTTGTATGAGGATGTAATAACCAATCTCTCTGTGCATTTCTAGCCCGCTTCGATGCTTTTTTGAGCACTTTTTTAGGGTATCCTCTACTTCTCAATCTATGATATAACTCAGCTGCATGTATGTCATATAAATCTTTGGTTTGGCATAGCCGCCGTAGACGTAAAAACTGTCCCGCGGGTATGCCATCTTTTTGAGACCTAGGGTGAAAGCTGTTGTAATGCAACATGGCATTAGCATCTGTGGGTTTTCTATATGCTTGGGTATAAATCCTTCCCTGTTGTGTGCTGATATTCATATCCAGGAAGCTTATATTATCAGTAGACCTTTTGCTTTCAAAAGAAATATTGGGGTCACTGGAGTTCATTTCCTGCAAAAATTGTGATAGGTCCTTGCTACTACCCTTCCAGATCATAAACACATCGTCTATGTAGCGTTTCCACATTATGACATTCCTCATCAGCGTCGACGTGTATACAAAGTCCTCCTCAAACTTGGCCATGTATAAACACGCTACAGTGGGGGCTACCGTAGCCCCCATGGCCACACCACATATCTGGAGAAAGTAGTCTTGTTCAAATTGGAAGTAATTCCTCAATACAACCTGTTTTGCTATTTTGTTCAATAAGGACACTTTATCAGTTGATAACTCACTAGCTAATAAATGTTCATTTATTAATTGTAGAGCTTGTTGTTGGGGGATCACTGTGTACAGTGACCGTACGTCCATCGTAACCAGCGTAATAGGAGCATCTATATTGGGAAGATCATTAAGCATGGTTATAAGATGAGTAGAGTCTCTCACATAGGAGGGGATAGCAAGAGCACGAGGTTGTAGATGAAAATCTAAAAACTGCGACAGTGGCTCATTGATTTTAATCACAATCACGGATGGGGATCCCCACAGGACTTCTATTTCGACAGTGACTCCTTGCACTCCTAGACAAGCTAAGTTCAACTTAAGCACAAGTTCAGTGTTATCATCAGTAAAATGAAACGTTTTTGAATATGGTGGTGATGTGGCAGTAAGGAAGGAGTGCGATGATGTCCTAAGGGAGTCAGTAGTGATACACTGCATGAGAGTTCTGTGATCACGACCCCTCCTACTGAGCACTATTAGCAATAAAAAAGAAAAAATATTTCACACTCACATGCACTTTTGATTATTTTGAGTGGATTGGTTTCTTTGTATGATTTTTAGTTAAAATTTAATGCCAAGAAGTGCAGAGTGATGTACTTAGAGTGCAGAAATCCAAAGGAGATGTATCAGATAGGAGGAGAGAGAGTGAGTGAGAAGCACTGCTTAGGAGAGGGACCTTGCAGTGATGGTGTCTGAAGATCTCAAGGTGATGAAACAATGCAACAAGGCGGTGGCCATGGCCAGAAGGATGCTAGGCTACATAGAGAAGGGTATAACCAGCAGAAGAAAGGAGATGTTGATGCTCCTGTACAAATCATTAGTGAGGCCCCATTTGGAGCATTGTGTTCAATTTTGGAGGCTGTATCTCACAGAGAAAAGCAATGAACATGGTATGGGGTTTGTGTCACAAGATATATGAGGAGAAACTTGAGGACCTGAACACGCATATCCTGGAGGAAAGAAGAGACAGGGGTGATATCATACAGACATTCAAATATATGAACGGTATTAATCTACAAACAACCTTTTCCAGAGACGGGAAGATGGTAGAACTAGAGGACATTATTTGAGGTTGCAGGGGGGCTGATTCAGGAATAATGCCAGGAAGTACTTTTTCATAGGGTGGTAGATACTTGGAATAGGTGGTGGAGATGAAAACGGTAATGGAGTTCAAAAATGCTGGGATAAACACAAAGGAATCATTTCTAGAAGAAATGGAACCAAACAAGGTCATTAGATGGCAACGCCAGTGTTGGGCAGACTTCTACAATCTGTGCCCTGATCGTGGCTGGACAGATTTGATTGGGCAGGGGTGGGGTTTCAATGACAACTTCAGAAATTGGAGAACAATGCTAGTGCCGAGCAGACTTCTACAGTCTGTGCCCCAAAAATGACAAGGACAAATCAAGATCAAGTATACATATGTAGTATGGCATCATACCTTATGCTATAATGTTGGGCAGACTGGATGGACCATAGAGGTCTTTATCTGTCGTCATCTACTATATTACTATGAGTGGTTGTGGTGAGATATGGGACAGCAGGCTGCATCAGAGTGAGGGAGAGGAAAGAGGGAGAGGAAAGAGAGTGAGAGCTTGGGGGGAGGGGAGGACAGAGAGACAACTGTACCCTGCTGGTGGTAGAGAAGTAAACGGCCTGCACTAATCGTAAAGCTATGGGGTTGCACTAAAGTAGGGTTACCATATGGCTCCAGAAAAAGGAGGACGGATTGAGCCAGCCGGGTTTTACTTCCATTGCTTTGAAAGCAATGAAAGTAAAACCCGGCTGCCTCAATCCATTCTCCTTTTTCTGGAGCCATATGGTAACCCTACACTAAGGGATCCACGGTCCAGTGGGAAGAGAGAGTAAAAAGGAGAAAGCAATAGCTGTACTGTGTTAGGCCACTTGAATGCAGTTCTTGACCAGCTTAATCGGATCCGAACAGAAGGAGCAAACGCTGACATCAGCAGGGAATGGTAGTAAAGCAATGGACAGTCTCTGGGGCTGGTTGGACATTCAGCAGCTTACACTCAGCTCCTCTTCCAGCAGGGATGCTTTCTGTGATCTGCCTCACCCCTTCCAGTACCTGAAAGTGGAACTGGAGAAAGCTCTGCTCTTTCTCCTAATAAATAACATTTTCCCAGACAAACACAGCAGTCAAAGAAGCATTTGAAGAAGTCTGGGCCAGGAGCACAAAGGCTGAGGCTTTTGAAATGCTTCCTCATAGGCACAGTACAGAAAGGAGGATGGGGCCTGTGGCAGGTACCAATACACTTCTATTCACAGCCCAGTTTCTTAAACAAACAGAAGGATCAGGGGGCAGCAGGCCACTGACCCAGGAAAAATCCCTGTCCTGGGCAGAGGCCACCCCTTGTATGAGGAAGAAATGCCTGCCTGGCCTTTGTCACAGAGCCTTTTAAATGAGTGATTCATTACCTCCCAGCCTAAGCAGTTCTCTGTCCCCCTGACCTCTGGCATAGCATCTGTTTCTCAAGCAGGATCCATCTACTTTCTTACAGGATAAGCATGAGGCGCTACACTTCTCCCAGGTTAATATTAAAACTCCCAAACTCTTGCAGATAACTGCTTATCTCTAGAACATCCCTCTAATCTGTGCTGGTGGCTGGAAGATGACTCAGCTGTTAATTCTGTAACTAACTAATCTCTCCCAGTTTCAAGCATTGTTATCCTACATTCCAGCTGCCCCTGTGTCCTTGCTGGGAGGATCGAGAAGTTTCAGGTAAATTGCAAACCAAATGTTACCTTTTTCACCTTATACCCCTTTCTGCAAAGTGACTCCTCCCCTGTCTAATTCTATTCAGCTAATTGTACCTTTATTGCAGGGGTTTTAACTTCTATTCCAACATCTTCTAATTGTCAGTCTGGCTTTAAGTCACCTTAAAGTGCCCTGAAATAAGATTTATTTATTGATTTCTTGTTCAATGTGACTAACAGCTTATTGTAATTTAGAATACAACTCGCTCCTTTTTAAGGGGTCCTTTTACTAAGGTGCGCTGAAAAAAGGCCTGCGGCAGATCCATTTTTCAGCGCGCCTGCAAAAAACGCCAAAAATGGACATGTGGCAAAATAAAAATTGTCGTGCGTCCATTTTGGGTCTGAGACCTTACCGCCAGCCATTGACTTAGCGGTAAGGTCTCTCACGTTAACCGTGTGGTAAGCGCCTACGTGCATCAAGTCGGAGTTACCGCCCGATTTTCACCGTGCGCCAGAAACTAAAATATATTTTCTGACGCGCATAAAAACTGAAATGACCACATAGGCCACATGGTAGCTGGGCGCTAATTCCAAATTGGCGTGCATTGGGCATGCGTAGGCGCCTACGCGGCTTAGTAAAAGGGCCCCTAAATGTGGTGAACTTTTTCTGGATAGGAAGCTCAATTCTACTGAAAAGCGTGAGCTAAATCCAAATGAATTCTCCTGAGTTCTAAAAACCACTGAAAGTGGGAAAAATCCCTACGGTACCTGACAGGGGGATGATCAGAAGCCGGCGCTAGAGGCTGTTAGCACCATACTAGCGCCGGTGTTTGCTAATGCCCCATGATCAGAGACCTCGAGGGCTCTGAACACAACTAGCATGCAAATGCATGCTAAACAGGGCTAAACATATTCATCCCCAATGATCAGCGGCCAGCGCGCCAAAGATTGGGTCATTGGCCGTGGCAAACCCTACGCCAGCTCCGAGCTGGCGTTAGGGTTTGCAGATCATTGGAGAGGAATGGTGAGCCTTGTCTAGCATGCATTTTGCATGCTGGTAGGCCCCCATTCCCCCCAACAACAAACCTGCCAGCGACAAGGGGCTAGAGGTTCGGCGGACCTCCGGTCCCCTCCGACGATCCTCCCACCCCGAGGCTCATGGAGGGCTGGAGATCTGGTGGGTGTCCAGCCCCCCCATAACTCCCCCAGCAAAAGGTCCCTGGTGACCAACCAACCCCCCCCCCCCCCCCCCAGCGACAGGGGGTCTAGAAGTTCGCTGGACCTCCGGTCCTCCCCGACGATCCTCCCCCAGGTTCAGGGAGGGCTGAAGATCCGGTGGCTCTCCCCCCCTAGCCCCTCAGCAAGGGGGGAGTTTCTCCCTTATATGGTGTATAGCCCCGCCCAGCACATCCCAGGATACACTGGGCAGGGCTGGGCGCCGCCATTTTGCGGCATCGCAGGAAGAGGAGGGAGGCAGGCTACCCTCCCTCTTCCAACACAAAAGGTAGGGGGGACTGGACCACCAGGGACCCCTTGCTGGGGGACTGGGGGGGGCTGGAGACCCACCAGATCTCCAGCCCTCCCTGAACCTGGGGGGGGGATCGTCGGGGGGGGGACTGGAGGTCCAGCAGACCTCCAGCCCCCCTGTCGCTGGGGGGGGGGGGGGGTATTGGTTGGTCACCCACTAGGGGGACTGGATCGTCAGGGGGACCGGAGGTCTGCCGGACCTCCAGCAGGGGTAGTTGGGGCCTGGTGGTACCATGGACCTCCAAGCCCCTATGTTTGACAGGTTTGGGCTTTTCACAGCCCAGACCTGTCAAACAAGTGCAGGAGGATTGTGCTGAGTGCATGCTCAGGCACAATTCTCCCACACTTCTACTCCATGATCAGAGATAATGGCGTACTCAAATTTGCATACAATTATCTCTGATCATTGGTGCGGTAAAGCCCCACTTTGTTCTAGCACTATTTTAGAATGCTGTTTGGAACAATGCGGGGCTTTTGATCATCTGCTTGTGAATGTACACTGCTTCAATAGCCTTCAGGCTTGCAAGTGTCTCATATATTTAGGTACAGTAGGTATTTTTCTGTCCCTGGAGGGCTGACAATTTAAAAAAAAATTACAAAGACCTGAAGTGGATTTGAACATGGGTCTCACTAACCAGCGGGCTACTCCTCAACTCTATATAGATGTCTATTAAGAAGTTAATTTGAAAAACTAGTACCATGAACATCCATAGTTCCTGAAGCCGTCATGGAACCCAATATCCCTTGTTAGTTTCACATTCAAGAGAGAGAGGGGGACAGGAACCACTGGGAAACTAAGGAGGTGAATTGGACAACTGTTCATTTGGAGCACCTTTCTGTAACCTGGACGTGCCAAGCAGCAGGCCTAAATAACAACATTCATCTTTTTAGACATGGACGTCCCTTCTCATTCTGAAATCGGAGTTGGACATCCGTATTTTGGCCCCTCTTTAGTCTTGCCCAAAACGCGCCCAAAACACGCCCCCTTGCCATATGGATATAATGCAATTTTAGACACCCATATCCTGGCTTTATAAAATCAGGGTTTGGATGTCCACGCAATATCGATGTCTAAATGCCTGTTTTCAGACTTCCAAACCAGAAATGGAGCTTCTAACGTAAGGGTCTTAATGTGTACATATCCCGTACTGTAGTCTACTAAAGGCAGACATGGAACCCATGAAGAGAGAAGCAGCCAGAAGAGGAAGAAGATAAGGCAGAGGGAGACAGAGAGCAGGACTGGCTAGCCATACCCCTCTTCTGCCTATTTGATGTTTGCTTATCACTTATCTGTGGAGGTCGATTTGCATAACTGTATCCATTTGACAATGAACAGTAATTGTGGATATGCTGAAAACCCGATGGGAGTAGGTGTGCCCCAAGGACTGGGCTGGCAATGGCTGCCCTACGTTGATATTCTATATAGGATGCATACCCTTTATAGAAGAGAGCTCAGCACATAACATTTTCAGGGCCACTTATAGAATTTCCCTCTATAGCAATTGTGCATGTCCTAGAGATTGGCACTTGGTGTAATATTCAGCTTAGACTATGCTGATTGGACCAGCTGCCAATTTTCAGTGGCACATAGCCAGGCAATGCTGCTGAATTTTGGCTCTAACCGCCCAGGTGCCAGGTCAGTCTAGGGCAGAGCTGGGGAGAAGCCAGCATTTATGTGGGCCTTGGCTGTATTTAATTGTAGGTGGCACGACTGAGTGTAAATGACGATAGTCTAGTCGTTGACATGTGTAAATAACCTCTTATAGAAATACGGACTAGCGCAGTGGGTCCCAAACCTGGTCCTGGAGGCACCCCAGCCAGTCAGGTTTTATTTATTTATTATTACATTTGTACCCCGCACTTTCCCACTCAAAGCAGGTTCAATGCGGCTTACATAATAATATGGATTACAGAGTATTGATAGAGAATTGGGGAAAAGGCATGAGTTCTAGGAAAGCAAGCCAGAATCACTACAGGAACCAATAAGCAATCTGTCTGGAAAGAGTGGCGGGGCCTAGATGGAACATACCGCTTGATTCTCTCTCTTTAAATCTATTGGGCCAAATCATACAAATGTTTAGAGGCCAATATTCAAAGGATTTATGTTTCTTACTTTGACACTTATGCTCATAAATTGGCTGTTTGAAAATGTACTAGGACTGTGGAGGCAATTCTCTAAGAGGACACCTCCTTTTCGGCACCCCAGTGGCGTTCCTAGGGGGGCTGGCACCCGGGGCGGCTCGCCGATTCGCCCAGCCCCCCGGGTGCAGCGCCCCCCCGATGCAGCGCGGACCCCCCCCCCCTCGGTGAAAGGACACCTCCGCAAAGACCCCCCCTCCTGCCGGGTGCACGCCTCCGGGGGGGGTGCCGCGTGCGCCTGTCCTCCGTTGTTCCATGCTTCTTCTCTGCCCCGGAACAGGAAGTAACCTGTTCCAGGGCAGAGAAGAAGCATGGAACAACGGAGGGCAGGCGCGCGCGACACCCCTCCTGGCGGCGTGCACCCGGGGCGGACCGCCCCCCCTAGGAACATCACTGCGGCACCCCAAGGATACATGATGAGAGCTAATTCTGTAACCTGTTCCGGGGCAGAGAAGAAGCATGGAACAACGGAGGGCAGGCGCGCGCGCGACACCCCTCCTGGCGGCGTGCACCCGGGGCGGACCGCCCCCCCTAGGAACATCACTGCGGCACCCCAAGGATACATGATGAGAGCTAATTCTGTAACCTGTTCCGGGGCAGAGAAGAAGCATGGAACAACGGAGGGCAGGCGCGCGCGCGACACCCCTCCTGGCGGTGTGCACCCGGGGCGGACCGCCCCCCCTAGGAACATCACTGCGGCACCCCAAGGATACATGATGAGAGCTAATTCTGTAACCTGTTCCGGAGCAGAGAAGAAGCATGGAACAACGGAGGGCAGGCACGCGCGACACCCCTCCTGGCGGCTTGCACCCGGGGCGGACCGCCCCCCCTAGGAACGCCACTACGGCACCCCAAGGATACATGATGAGAGCTAATTCTGTAACCTGTTCCGGGGCAGAGAAGAAGCATGGAACAACGGAGGGCAGGCGCGCGCGACACCCCCCCTGGCGGCGTGCACCCGAGGTGGACCGCCCCCCCTAGGAACGCCACTGCGGCACCCCAAGGATACATGATGAGAGCTAATTCTATAACAACACCTAAGTGCCTGGATTCTGTTAGAGAACACTATCGGCAGGGGCTACTATTAACATATGTTATTTTATTGTTAACCCCAGTAATTAGTAACTAGGTCTCATTGCATAAAATTGTAGCATGAGTTAGTGGCAAAATAACCCATCTTATTCTGCAGCTGGACAAACTAACCAGAGAGCCGTCGTTCAGTGGAAATGTTCACTTAAGTTCCGCTGAGTATCGACCTCTTGGGTTTTTGATGACAACTCCAGTAGTTGGAATACAAGGACAGAGCCAGGCGGACTTCTACAGTCTATGTCCCAGAAACACCAAAGAAAGATGATGATCAAGTATATAATATCGCGTTCATTGTTGATTTAATCTTGAATTGAGAATGAATGTGACTGTTGGGCAGACTGGATGGACCATTCAGGTCTTTATCTGCCGTCACTTACTATAGTAATATGTGAACTATGTTACAATATCAATGTGATATGGCTTTATCGTAATTGTTGAAAGAATAAGGGTGGGATTGTACTTTGTTATGTAATGTTTTAATTTGACTGTTTATATTTTGGTAATGATAAACCGTATTGTTGAGGATTGTAATCTGCCTTGAACTGTATCTGGTTACGTGGAATACTGTGGGTTTTCTGGACATTACAGTATTTAGCTTCTTCGTTCCTGTAGATTATGGTTTAAGGTAAGATAAGTTGTGAACACTTACTAAGTGATTTTCAGTGAATTTAGTGTCAGGTGTACACGTTTCACGCATAAGCAATTTATTTGAGAAATGTTAGCAAACAGCTTGTTTCTAAAGCATGAAAACCTGACTTATTCTCAGCTGTGGCAGTTGTTCTCACAGTGGGAAGTGTTTTGTGTCGGAGTAATGTCAAGCACTGCCTTATCCTGAAGTCAGACAAAGTGTGTGTCATGAAAAACATCACTGAACATGGGGAGCCAAGCGAGGCTTCTTCACATACAACTTGTGCTGCTTCTGCTTTTGGTTATGTGTAATTACAAGCTAAAGAAAATACCGTTTTTAGCATTCTGAATGCGATCGAGATGGAAAGCCCCCCCCATGGCCCTGTACCCCCACCCTGTGCCTCTCATTTACTGCCACTTCAATTAACATGGGTTAATCTTCCTCATTCTCTGCGCTGCCTCTGATCCTTTCAAGCCCCCTCTCCCCTGGCTGTAGAACATTCCTTTCCTTTTGGAGGAGTGGATTAGACCCTGGTTAGGAGGCCCTGGGACAACAGAGAGAATTAGCTCTTTCCTTTACAAGTATGATATACAGTTCAAAGCCGGGGCAGACCCCCCTGCCCATGGTTTTCTTTTCTGGGCCAGACAGGGCAGCTTTAGGGCCGCCTCTTCTGAGGTTTGGCAGAGAATAGCAATGAACATGCAAAGTCCAGATAAAAACATCAACCAGTAGCATCTGGTATTAAGAGAGTGAAGCTTCTACTGCGCAGACGACCTCCAGTCATAGCTGCTCAGATACACATAAGGGCTAGCTCTTTGGGAGTTGAGTGTAGCACTCGCACTTCTTGGTTGCTGTAATTTCTCGCTTCAGTGCGCAGAAGGGCAGAGGAGCTGAGCAACTGCCACCAGCCATAGCGACTGCCCATAATATGTGAAGTCCAGAAAGCTCCACTTCAGGCTACTGCAGTGTTAGTTCCCTTGAATGCACAAAACTAAAGGTTAATCAATTCAAAATATATGGATTTGCCCGGTTAATTGGACATATTCATTGTGCTTCTGAATATCCCCTTTAACTGGTTAAACCCAAACTGACTATTGTGTGGGCAGCCTGGGAGCAGAGTCGAGGCAGATCCAGCCCTCATGCAGGTAGCAGCTGATTTTCAGTGGGATCCAGAAAGGTAAACCTGCCAAATAGGACCACACAAAAAGCAGGCCTAGCTTTGCCCAGCCAAGCCTATTCAGGTCCCAGCTGAATATTAGCCGGGACCAAGAAAAGAGCCGGCAGCCAACACAGAAATTCAATGTTCTGCCTAGACAAGGTCCCCACTGACTGAATATTGACCAGTACATCTATGTGATACCTAGTGCGACTTAAGTTGCATGTGCAAATCCAGTCATATTCTGAATTTGAACACACAACTTAATTAGCTTAACAAGCCAATCAGCGCTGCTAATTGTACTTAACAAGCAACTATTGACACTAATTGGCATTAATTAAAATTTACATGCATAACTGTCTAAGCACATTCTATAAAACGATGCATGTAAATTCTAAGACACGGATCTGAAAAGGGGGTGTGGCCATGGGAGGGGCATGGATGGTGCATGGGCATTTCTTGAATTTACGAGCACTGTTCTAGAATATGTCATTCAGGCATCAGCATTTTACACCAGGTTTTCATTGGTGTAAATGGCTGCAGCATAAAACAGGCGCTGGGCATATTCTATAAACCGTGTCTAACTTTAGGCGGTGTTTATAGAATACGTCTAGGCATATTTTTCAGGCGTGATATATAGAATCTAGCCCTTTATGACTAACACTCCCGACTGGGGGAAGGAAGAAAGCTCTTTCAGTTGGGCTTTGCTTTATTTTCATACATATTGCTCCATAGTATAGAGTGGAGGAGTGGCCTAGTGGTTAGGGTGGTGGACTTTGGTCCTGGGGAACTGAGGAACTGAGTTTGATTCCTGGCACAGGCAGCTCCTTGTGACTCTGGGCAAGTCACTTAACCCTCCATTGCCTGCTGCACAGAGCCTGCCATGAGTGGGAAAGTGCAGGGTACAAATGTAACAAAAATAAAAAAAATAGTGCACCTCAGCACAACGTAAGCCAGTTCTGGGTTTCTAGGGCAAGTTTCTGAAGGAAAAGCAGATATTCAAATCCCTGCATGCAATGGTGGAGAACCAGACATCACATGGCCCTTGAATGTAGTCAGTATTCTCAGTGTCTCCAAAACTGGGGGGGGGGGGGGGGGGGTATGAGTCCTCTTTCTGTCAACCCCCTCATCCCTTTAAACTCTTTGTTACTTTCCTGGATTGTTGTACCAGAATCTGAACTTTTGCTATATATCAGCTAGGTCCGGCTCAATTTATGGACCAGGTGAGATACTGGCGCAGGGCACCAGTGATAAACGGCAGCAAAATCCCAGTCTGGTCTACCTTCAGACTCCTAGAGGGTTAGATGCTGGTCTGGGATTTTGGTGCTCTTTATCAGCAGTACCCTGAACAGGCGCCTCACCTGGTCCAACAGGAGGGGGGGACTTGAGAGAGAGGGGGAGGTACTGGAAAATGGAGGGGGGAGGGAGAGATACCAGATTTTGAGTGTGGGGGTGTCAATTCAAAAGTTGGTTCAGGGGGCCCTGATGTCAGCGGCTGGACCCCAAACAAGTGAGTAATGTTTCATAGGAATGAGGTTGGCCACTGCCACTTCTGTATAGTTACATGGTCCAAATCATAAAACTTACAACTAACAGAATCAAGGCTTCTGGATGTCCTGCAACAAGGATCAGGACATTTGCAGTGTCCACTTCCTCTGTCCTCACTGAACCCTAGAAGTATTACTTTTCCAGGACCTCATAGTTCTGCAAACGCTTGCCTTGAAAACTGAGCATGCACAGGTGCCAGTATCATGGAGAGTTGTGTTTTCGTTACCATCAGCTTCAACTGGTGGAGCTTGGGATACCCACCAGCTACCACTAAACGTATGCTACTGTTGGGTGGGTCTCAACCCTAAATGGGTGGGCCCTGGCCCATCCAGGCCCACCTGTGGCTATGCCACTGATTCAAGGTGAGATACAAATAAAGAAACAGATGAAAACATCAGGAAATTACAATACAAAATTCAAAAATAATCTAAAACAAAACCTACATTACTTAAGTTAAAACTCTAATTTTTTCATATCCTACCAAGAATCAAAACAAATGTCTTCAAATCTTTACGAAAGGAATAATAACCTTTCACCAATCATGTTTCTAAAGGAAGATTATTCTACATGAACTGCCAAAAACAAAAAAGAATGAGAAAATCTAACAGTGTAATCATCAGAACAGCTAAAAGCAATTGATTAAGACTCCTGGTGGTCACAGTAAAGCTTAAACGATTGAGTAAATGGGACAAACCCCATGGACAATTACCTTCCAGAATTTTTAAAACTAGGCATAACACCTTAAAACGAATCCTACCCTGTACCGAAAACCAATGCAAGTCCCCTGATAGGGGAGTCACATGTTCACTATGAGACTTACAGAAAATAAGTCTAGCAGCAAAATTCTGGATCAATTGAATTTTATGGAACTGTCGAGCAGTTATAGCTAAATAAAGAGAATTGCAATAATCTAGTAAAGCTAGAATCCAAAATTGCACAATAATTCTAAAATGATCCCTCAAAAAATAGGAATGCAAAAGGTGAAGCTGCTTCATCTTAAAGTAGACCCGGCCCTTCCTAACAATCTATTAATCGGAGGTTCCATAGTCAAAGAGGAATCCAACAGCATCCCCAAAACCTTTGATACCCTTTCAATATTTACTTGAATCCCATGGCTAATTTGAATAGACTGTGGAATATTTAGCAAATTAAGGGGTCGTTTTTTCCATGCACCAGAGCCCCTTTTACTGCAGCGGGTAAAAAGCCCACAGATATATATAGCCACATGGTTAGAGAACTCTTACCGCATGGCCATGCAACGGGGATCCCTTGCCGCCACCCACTGAGGTGGCGATAAGTGCTCCTGCACTAACCCAGCAGTAACCGGGCAGTAAGTGGCAATGCCTGATTACTGCCGGGTTACTGCTGCGCAAGCCATTTCCGGGGGTTTTCTTTTTCCTTCAGAAATGGCGCACGCTCGGGACGGGACTACGGCCAGTGGCCGTGTTGGGCCAGCGGTAGTTCCGAAAGAGCCACTCTGTAAAAGCGCCCCTAAGGGGGGATGGTGCAGTCTCTGGAATCCACCGGCTTCCAGGACTCGGGGCCGCATGGTTTTACCAGAGGAAGGTCAGACAAATTTGGTCAATTTCTTTGACTGGACGATCAAAGAGCTGGGTCAAAGGAGAAAGGCCAATGTGGTGTATTAGACTTCAGGTAGACAAGCACAGCGGGGGTGACACGAAGGATGATGCAGAGCAGAAACTTCCAATGGACTAAAGACGTTCACAATAAAATGGACTCGACACTGTTTAATAGCGCTTCGGCGTTTTCTACGCGTATGAGTTCTTTTAGGTGCTTGACCTACGATACTGTGCAGAGTGTTGGACGGCTACTTTGTTATAATAGACAGAGACTCCTGAAGCAGCCCTTGGGGGCCGAAACACGATTCCATGTCGACTCCATTTTATTGTGAATAAAACTTCTGTTGTGAACTTCTTTGGTCCATTGGAAGTTTCTGCTCTAAATCATCCTTCGTGTCACCCCTGTTGTGCTTGTTTACCTGGGTTAGCTGTCTGGATGACTCCTGTTCTTCTGTGTTTGTCGAGTACTTAGATTTCAGCAAGGCAACTTATAAATCTATTTAGCTCTCTTGGCTTGGGCCCTAACATGACTAACTGGATTAGAAACTGGTTGACTAGGATGGGAGATGACAAAGGGTAGTGGTAACTGGAATTTATTCTGAGGGAAGGGGCGTTACTAGTGGTGTACCACAGGTATCAGTTTTTGGTTTGGTTCTCTTCAACATTTTCAAAAGGGATATTGTGAATGAACTATCAGGAAAGGCTTGTCTTTTTCTGGATAATACCAAAATCTGCAACAGGGTAGGTACTCTGGAAGGTGTCGATGGAATAAAGACAAATCTATCAAAACTTAAGGGTCTAGAGTTTGGCAGGTATGATTTAACACTGGAAACAGAAATGACGAGTGAGGTGATTAAATTTGTAGATGACACAAAGCTAATCAAAGTAATCTAAACATACAGATTGTAAAAAATTGCAGGAAGACCATAGAAAACAGGAAAGCTGAGCATCCAAATGGCAGATAAAATTTAATGTGGACAAATGCAAAGTGATGCACATTGGGAAGAATAATCTGAATCTTAGTTATCTGATGCTAGGGTCCACCTTAGGAGTTAGCACTGAAGAAAAAGATCTAGGTGAAACCTACGCTGAAATCTCCTGCCCAGTGTGTGGAGGCGGCAGCCAAAAAAGCAAACAGGATGCTTGGAATTATTAGAAAAGAGATGCAAAATCAGGCCAAAAATGTTATAATACCTCTGTATCAAAAAAGATATAGCGGAATTAGAAAACATTCAAAGAAAAGCAACCAAAATGATAAAGGAGATGGAACTCCTCCCGTATGAGGAAAGGCTAAAGAGGTTATCAGCGGCGTAGCGAGGCCGGCTGACACCCGGGGCGGGTCGCCACTGCGCAACCCCCCCCCCCCCGGGTGCAGCACGGCGTGCGCGCACCCCCTCGGCACGCGCAACCCCCCCCCCCCCCCCCGGAGTGCACCTTTACCGCTGGCGCTCCGCCCCGCCGAGTGCACATCGTCTCTGGGAGCTGCGTCAGCTCCGTTGGTTCCCTGCTTTCTCTGCCCCGGAACAGGAAGTAACCTGTTCCGGGGCAAAGAGAGCAGGTAACCAGTGGCGCCAACACCCCCCCAGCGTGTGCACCTGGGGCGGACCGCCCCACCGCCCCCCCCCCCCTTCCTACGCCACTGGAGGTTAGGACTCTTCAGCTTGGAAAAGAGATGGATGAAGGAGGAGTGGCCTAATGGCTAGTGCAGTGGGCTTTGATCCTGGCAACCTGGCTGTTAGTTCCACTGCAACTCCTTATGGCCTTGTGCAAGTCACTTAACCCTCCACTGCCCCAGTGCAAAACAAAATAAAACTGAGGGCACCTTTTACCAAGCTACGGTGTGTGTTTATGACGTGTTCCGAGGCCCCATTTTACTGCAGCAGGTAAGCCTTTCGGTTTTTTCAGGAAATAGCCGTGCAGCAAGTGAAGCACTTGCCGTGTGGCCATTTCAGGGGGGAGTCCTTACCGCCACCCACTGAGGTGGTGGTAAGGGCTCCCACGCCAACTTGGTGGTAACCACTGCCCAATTACTGCTGGGCACACACCGGCACTACAAAAATTTAAATATTCTGTAGCTGCAGATATGACTGCGCTGGAGGTGGGAGCTACTGCCCGGTTGCTACGGTAGCCCAATGGTACTTCCTGTTTAGCGAGCGCTAAGCCCGCGTTGAGCTTACCACCGCTTTGTAAAAGGGGACCTTAGATTGTGAGAAAGTACTTACATATAATGTGTGCAGCGCTGCGTACATCTAATAGCACTATAGAAATGATTAAGGATATGATTGAGGAATAGAAAATCCTGAGTGATGTAGAACAGGTAGAAGTGAATCGATTTTTCACTCTTTCAAAGGGGACACTCAATGAAATTACATGGAAATATGTTTAAAACAAATAAGAGGAAATAGTTGAGCTCTGGAACTTGTTTACCGGAGGATGTGATAACAATGGTTAGCATATATAGGTTTAAAAAAGGTTATATAAGTACATAAGTGTTGCTATACTGGGACAAACCGAAGGTCTGTCAAGCCCAGCATCCTGTTTCCAACAGTGACCAATCCAGGTTACAAGTACCTGACATAATCCCAAAACAGTACAATACATTTTATGCTGCTTATCCTAGAAATAAGCAGTGGATTTTCCCCAAGTCCATCTTAATAATAGCTTATGGACTTTTATTTTAGGAAGTTAGCCAAACCTTTTTTTAAACCCTTCTAAGCTAACTGCTTTTACCACATTCTCTGGCAATGAATTCCAGAGTTTAATTACACGTTGAGTGAAGAAATATTTACTCTGATTTGTTTTATATTTCAATATTTTTATTATACATTTCATGTATACACCAAGAACACCTCTTGTACAACTTAGGAGAACAGTACACACACTTTTATACAAAACACAACCCCCAATGCACAATCCCGCCTCCTACTTTAGTCCCCATCAAGGCTGACCAAACCACAATCCTGGGAAAAGAATAATGAAAGAAACCCCCCTTACCAAAAAGGGAGACAAAAATAAACCCGACTCTGAAGGGAGATGCGGGAGACTATTATACTTGAGGTGCTGATCTCATCTCAACTCCAGGTGATAGAGGAGGAACCCCCTCGCCCCCCCCTGGAGTCCAGGAACGCTTTCAACTGCATAGGTTCAAAAAACACATATTTGACAGCCTCCATCTTCACTACACATTTACAGGGATAATTGAGCCAAAACAGGCCCCCCAACTGAAACACAGTAGGCCGCAGCTTAAGAAAAGCTTGCCGCCTCTTCTGTGTTACCTTGGTCACATCAGGATACATCCTTACTTGAACATTCAAAAACTTTTCCTTCCGACATTTAAAGAACAACTTCAAAATCCGGTCTCTATCAAAATAAGAAACAAATGTCACAATAAGAGTGGCTCGCTCCTGCCGCTCCTCTTCGCCCTCCAGCTCCCTACTCTGATTTGTTTTAAATTTACTACTTTGTAGTTCCATTGTGTGCCCCCTAGTCCTAGTAATTTTGGAAAAAGTAAACAAGCGATTCACGTCTACCCGTTCCACTCCACTCATTATTTTATAGACCTCCATCATATCTCCCCTCAGCCGTCTTTTCTCCAAACTGAAGAGCCCTAGTCGCTTTAGCTTTTCCTCATAGGGAAGTCATTCCATCCCCTTTATCATTTTTGTCGCCCTTATTCAGATGGACATGGGGGAAGCCACTTCTTACCCTGGGATTGGTAGAATGGAATGTTACTATTTGGGTTTCTGCCAGGTACTTGTGACCTGGATTGGCCACTATTGGAAGCAGGATACTGGGCTAGATGGACCATCAATTTTATCCAGTATGGCTATTCTTATGTTCATACTGAAAAATACAGGGTCACCCATTTGGGCTGCAAAACTCCAAGGGAGCAGTACAGTGTAAGGGGTGAAGCACTTTTGTGCGTTAAATAAATTAAGGGTTGGAATGATTGTATCTGACAGTCCTAAGGTGGCCAAAGAGGTGGAAAAGGCATGGCCAAAGCCAAAAGGATGTTTGTGTGCGTAGGACAAGGAATGGCCAGCAGGAAAAAGGAGGGGGTAGTGCCTCTGTATTGGTCTCTGGTCGGACCTCATTTGGAGCGTCTGAATTCAAGAGAGCATGGGAAAAGCAGAAGGTATCTGGGAAGGGGAGGAAAGGACTGTAGTGCTGAGCAGTAGGGGTGGATGGGAACACTGGACAGATGCTATGGCCTTTTTCTGTTTTTATGTCTTGTTTCTCTGTTTGTCTTGCTGGTTTTACTTTCTAGGCTGCTAAACAGAAACGTCTTTCAACCCTATGTTTTTCAGTGCATTTCTGTTAATCTACCATCAGGATGCTTATTATTACTGGATGGCTGTATTGGTCAAGGTTTTATGTTTTTGTTGAAGCTCATTTTCGAAGCACATAGACTTACAAAGTTACATATATAAGCTGTGTAACTTTGTAAGTCTAAGTGGTTTGAAAATGAGCGAGCCACCACAAAAGTGGAACTCGTGTGAAGACACCCAAAAAGAGAGTCGTTTAGCACTTTGCTGAAACACGGCGGCAAATCAGGTCTTTCCAGGAATCAAGCTTTTCTGCTTATTCAGTCGTCTTCCTGTTTTTCCTTTGAAAATGAGCACCATTGTGTTATAACCACCTTGAGTGAATTCCTTCAAAAAGGCGGTAAATAAATCCTAATAAATAAATAAAATAATAACTGATTGCTTTAATTCTCTTTGTCGCTAACACATCGTCTATGAGCAGGCTGCTCTTCATCCATGTATGAACCTCACCTTGAGCTGTTACACAGATAAAGGGTTTAACAAATATTTGAAATCTATAAATCTGATCTCACTTTCCAGTGGGTCTTTCTTTCTGTTGCATCTCTTCCTCTTTTTCTTCCTTCTAATCTTCTTTGTGCTCTCTTGCCCTCCTCCTCCTCCTCTCTTTTCCCTTTCTTCTCTCACCCTACCCTATCCTTGGCCACCTGTTTCAGTAGACACTCAGGTTACCTGGAGCCAGAAGAATGTGACATACCAGAAGCTGCTTTGTACGAGTGCACAGGCTCTTCCTGCTGGGTCAGTGATTAATCACTGCCAAGTGACAGCATGGAGCAGAGAATGGGAGATTCAACCTCTGTCAGTGGGGCTTTGAAGAGCTGCCCTTCCTACACCTGTCCCATGTCCTGAGAATGATAGGACAGGTTTTCAAGTCCTGGAGTTCACAGTTTCGTATTTCCACTGAAAACTCCCAAATGCAGTGACAGTACACACATGCTACAGTGCGGCTTCCTTGCAGACAGCTGCGGACTGTGGGGAGCATTGAAACAAGGGGAACAGCCGTACAGAGGGCAGATCTGGGCCTTCCACACACACTATTAAACGCAGCAGCTATTCTGCTGCAATTATGACGCAGAATGTGATGCTGCTGGGCTGTATCACAAAAACTTGGGAAAAGTTAACAGCAGCACATAACTAGTAACCCATAGTCCCAATATAAAGCAACAAAAAATCTAATATAATAATTCGCACCTCCAACGTTCTGAAGCTGACTGCGTGGCAGCGTGACAGTGAAGCCGTGTAGTGTTCGTAGGGTTCATAATCGCACTCCCGATCACTGCCCCGCCCTCTAGGGAACTCTTTGGTTTTGCTTCTGTTTCTGCAGTTCCAGTGGTCCAGCCCTTCTGCAACCAGGAAATGAGGGCGGGACCAGAGGAACAGCTGAAACAAGCGGCATCTGTACTTGCTGCACTTCAGTGTTGCCAGACGAGCAGGAGGTAAAACGTTTTAAACAGCAGCTGCCACGTACGAAGGGTTGGGGCACCCGCATACGTCCTCCTTGCTGTCGGAGGCCACAGAGACAGAGGGAGGGAGGAGCTGGCCGGCGGAAATGGAAGGAGGGGGGTGCAGACATCAGAGGAGAGGGGAGGCCCGGATAGAGGTGGGTCCTGAGACGACAGGGGGGGTCCTGAGATGAGGGGGGAGGGGGAAGAACATTAATGGCAGAAGGTCATTACCTTGCTAGCGCCCGTTTCATTTCAATGAAAAACGGGCTTGTTTGCTACTATCAAATATTCCCAAGGTAACTTTAACATTTTTTAACGTGTGCTCATATGCACTGTGAAACCACCATAGATCATAGAATATTATCAGGCTGGTTATCAACAATTTTCATTATCTCACACTACAACGAGAACCAACAGCTCCACTAATTCACTCTCCCAACCCAACCAGTTAGGAAAATCCACTTCTACTATCACCCGCCCAATCACTTCCTCTTTCTTCCCTACTTAATCCCTACACACTACTAACTGAGTTCGATTCCCAGCACAGGCAGCTCCTTGTGACTCTGGGCAAGTCACTTAACCCTCCATTGCCCCATGTAAGCCGCATTGAGCCTGCCATGAGTGGGAAAGCGCAGGGTACAAATGTAACAAAAAGAAAATGGATACTATTGGAGATTCTACATGGAATGTTGCTACTATTGGAGATTCTACATGGAATGTTGCTACTATTGGAGATTCTACATGGAATGTTGCTATTCCACTAGCAACATTCCATGTAGAAGGCTGCGCAGGCTTCTGTTTCTGTGAGTCTGACGTCCTGCACGTACGTGCAGGATGTCAGACTCACAGAAGCAGAAGCCTGCGTGGCCACATTGGTGATTTACAAATAGTAGGAACAGGCAGTTCCTTGTGACTCTGGGCAAGTCACTTAACCCTCCATTGCCCCATGTAAGCTGCATTGAGCCTGCCATGAGTGGGAAAGTGCAGGGTACAAATGTAACAAAAAGAAAATAGATACTATTGGAGATTCTACATGGAATGTTGCTACTATTGGAGATTCTACATGGAATGTTGCTATTCCACTAGCAACGTTCCATGTAGAAGGCTGCGCAGGCTTCTGTTTCTGTGAGTCTGACGTCCTGCACGTACGTGCAGGACGTCAGACTCACAGAAGCAGAAGCCTGCGCGGCCACATTGGTGATCTGCAAGGGCTGACTTCCACATGGAATGTTGCTATTCCACTAGCACTTAACCCTCCATTGCCCCATGTAAGCCACATTGAGCCTGCCATGAGTGGGAAAGCGCAGGGTACAAATGTAACAAAAAAAAAACCTGTATCTGATATTCTGGAATGACAATGTCATAACAAAACTATGTAAGCACAATTGAGCCTGCAAATAGGTGGGATAATGTGGGATACAAATGCAATAAAATAAAATAAAAAAATAAAAATAAATATTGAACAAAATGTTTCCACATAAATATACAAAACACATTAAAAAAATTTTAAAAAGTATTTATCTTCAAAATAAGTTCCAACAAACACAGATGAATCCATGTGAAATTCCAAGACTGTAAAGTTCCAGGGTCCTGACAGGGACCACGTTTCGCTGTCAGCTGCCTCATGAAACTCCCAACGTTCAAATTTGCTTAAACTAATGACTATGGGCCCAACATATCTGGTGACCGGCACTGAATATCCAGGTTTATTTTGGCCACTTAAAAATTAACCAGCCTATGCTGATATTCAAAGCTAATTACCGGATTCTATGTCGCATGCCTAGAGATCCGTGCTGAAACTGCAGCGTATGCATAACTTAATAGGCTTAATAAGATGATCAGCGTTGATAACAACACTTAACAAGCAAGAATGAGCACTAATTGGTAATAATTAGAATTTACACGCACAACTGACTAAGGTATTCTGTAATTAACTGCACCCAAATTCTAATGCACGCAGTTCGAAAGGGGCATGGATATGGGCAGGGAAAGAGTGGGTGTTTCCAAATTTACACATGTAGTTATAGAACTTGGCCCAGTGTACGTAAATCTACTTGCAGGGATTTACGCCACGTTTTCGTTGCTGTAAATGGAGGTGAGTAGTTTTAGGTGCTGGGATATCAACTTAGGCTTACCACTTGTACACAGAAGTACCGCTGGGCTACCGCAGCAGCCTGGTGGTACTTCCCACCCCTAGCGAGCCCTTCCTGCCACCTCAAGGGCTCCCCCTGAAATGGCCACGCGGCAAGTGTTTTACATGCTGCAGGAAGGCGAGACTCCCTTTTTTTCCAGCTGCAGTAAAAGGGGGCCTCGTCGCGCATGTAAAACACGTGCTGCCGCCAGAGCTGGCCCCCTTTTGCCGCAGTGTATTCTATATACCGCGCCTAAATCTAGGTACCGCTTATAGAATATGCTTAGGTAGAAATGTTTACCACGCAGATTTTTTAGACATCATATACAGAAACCTAAACACCCAAACCCTGCAACACAACGAAACTTGTACCAGAAAAGGACACTTAATTCTTCCTCCTCAACTACCAAAGGCACTCTGAGGGGCATAATTGAATGAAAACGTCTATCTCCATGGGCGTTTATCTCCAAGAACGGGTCCGTGAACGGGTGGACCGAACCGTATTTTCGAAAAAAATAGACGTCCATGTTTTATTCGACAATTTGTGAGCTGGGCGTTTTTGTTTTTCAGCGATAATGGAAAATGAAAGCGCCCAGCTCAAAAACGAATAAATCCAAGGCATTTGTTCGTGGGAGGGGCCAGGATTCGTAGTGCTCTGGTCCCCCTCACATGCCAGGACACCAACCGGGCACCCTAGGGGGCACTTTTACAAAAACAAAAAAAAAGGTTAAAGAGCTCCCAGGTGCATAGCACCCTTCCCTTGTGTGTTGAGCCCCCCAAATCCCCCTCAAAACCCACTGCCCACAAGTCTACACCATTACTATAGCCCTAAGGGGTGAAGGGGGGCACCTACATGTGGGTACAGTGGGTTTGGGGGGGCGGTTTGGAGGGCTCCCATTTACCAGCACAAGTGTAACAGGTGGAGGGGGGATGGGCCTGGGTCCACCTGCCTGAAGTCCACTGCACCCCCTAATAACTGCTCCAGTGACCTGCATACTGCTGCCAGGGAGGTGGGTATGACATTTGAGGGTGAAAATAAAAAGTTGTGAAACGGCATATTTTGTGGTGGGAGCGGGTTTGTGACCACTGGGGGAGTCAGGGGAGGTCATCCCTGATTCCCTCTAGTGGTCATCTGGTCATTTAGGGCACTTTTTGGGGCCTTATTCGTGGAAAAACAGGGTCCAGGAAAAGTGCCCTAAATTCTCGCTAAAAACGCATATTTTTTTTCCATTATCGGCGAAAGGCGCCCATCTCTGATCGGCCGATAACCACGCCCCAGTTCCGCCTTCACCATGCCTCCGACACGCCCCCGTCAACTTTGTCCGCATCCGCGACGGAGTGCAGTTGAAAACGTCCAAATTCGGCTTTCGATTATACCGCTTTATTCGTTTTTGTGAGATAAACGTCTATCTCCCGATTTGGGTCACTATATAGGCGTTTTTCTCTTTCGATTATAAGCAGGTCTGTTACTCATCAACTTTAACGCAATTACCACTATGTATTTCTGATACCAGAATTGGCGATCGCTATCACGGTACTATGTAAGTCACATTGAGCCTGCAAATAGGTGGGAAAATGTGGGATACAAATGCAACAAATAATAATAAACAGTTAACTTTTTAGCAGTCAAAGGTAGAGCTGCTATTTAAGCAGCCTATTTTGACTGTTCAACACGACTGGTTTGGCGCTGAATATCTGTTCCTAACCGGCTACGTCACACGATACTCAGCGGAAGATAACCAGCTTAAACCCTATTTAACTGACCAGGGGCCGTTCTGGCTGCTTAAATAGTTTTGGATATCGGGGGTATGTATGTGAGTGCTTTTCCCACTGGAGTCCACTAGGGACCCTTTCACAAAGGCGCGGTAGGCTCTATGGTCGTGCAGAGCATGCCAAAACAGGGCTACTGCCAGGCTATTGCACCCCCTGGTGGTCACTTTGGATTTATTTATTTGTTACATTTGTACCCACATTTTCCCACCTCTTTGCAGGCTCAATGTGGCACGAGAAATTCAAAACAGTTTAACAATAAAGTTTATAAATGTTGAAGTGAATTATAAAATACGTTGGGTAGACAGATCAATTCATGCATGAGAGTTAAGGGGGTGATGCGTTAATGTTCATTGGTGAAAATAGATTTGGCGCGTGCCCGTACCAACAGAACAAATGATATTTTTATTTCCTACTGTGCACAATGTTTCTGGTGTTAATCGGCAGTTGGCACACGCTGACCGGTCACCGCATGTGTAGCGTGGGAGCCCTTACTGTTAGATCGATGGCTGGTGTTATTATTATTATTATTATTTGTAGCATTTGTATCCCATATTTTCCCACCGATTTGCAGGCTCAATCGGTGGGAAAATGTGGGATACAAATGCTACAAATAATAATAATAATAATAACACCAGCTAAGGGCTCAGGCCGTAAACAGGCGAACGCTGGTTTCAATTTTACTGCAGGCCCTTTTCCCAGATGCAGTAAAAAGCATACATATACATGGAAGCATTTTGTTCCATAGTGTGCTGTGATTACAACAGTTCATAACCAGCCTGATAAGATTCAGTGATCTATGGTGGTTTTTGCAATGCACATGAGCACACGCTAAAACATGTTAAAGTTACCCTGGGAATATTTGATATTTTTTGTTGCTTTCTGTTGGGATTATGGGTAATGTTATGTGCTGTTCGGTCTTAAGCAACACAGGCTTTGTATGCAGAGGAGTGAAGTTTCAAAGGCTTTGCACCTTTTACATGGGTAAAAATAGAATTTTCTCACTAATAGCAGCCATATCTGAGTAAGTGAATTTTTAGCCATCTGAAAATCTGCATGTGCAGGTTACAATTTATGTACCGCTAGTACCTGATCGGTTTAAAGCGGTTTACAATACGATTAAGAATATCACATCCTCATTAATAATAATTTTAAAAATCTAAAGTAATTAGAGATAAGAAAATCTTTCAAAAGAGCAGTTTTAAGCATCTTTCTACAATTACCTAAAAAAGAAGAAGAGTGTGACCGCCAGATTTTGGGGGCTTGATCAGCAAGAAACATATCACATATCCTAAAAGTCTTAACGCCTTTAGCTGAAAGAGATATAAAAGGAGAATAATTGAAGGTTCTACTTCTAGAAGAACTTAGGAATCATGGCAAGAAAACAGGACAATTACCAAGAACGAAATCTAATACACAAGAAGAAAATGTAAACAAAATCCTAGCTTCTGAAGGTAACCAATGAAGATCCAGATAACATTTTGAAATTCTGTTATATTTGCATAAAGAATAAAT
The DNA here is from genome assembly GCF_901765095.1 of Microcaecilia unicolor. Lineage (NCBI taxonomy): Eukaryota > Metazoa > Chordata > Amphibia > Gymnophiona > Siphonopidae > Microcaecilia > Microcaecilia unicolor. The sequence goes on along the minus strand of NC_044037.1, from coordinate 5,037,794 downwards.
TAGTCTGACTGCAGTGTTCTGAATTGTCTGTAAATGATGAAGATTATGCTTAGAAGTTACCATAGTCCAATTTTGATAGAAGTAACACTTGAACGAGTAACGTAGCCTGTTCAAATTCAAAAAATGTTCTAATTCTCAGTTTCCTCAAAAGGAAAAAAGAACTCTTGACCATGCTTGGAACAACCTTCCTGAGCCCTTACGCCAAGCCCCCTCCCTGCCCATCTTCAAGTCTTTGCTTAAAACCCACCTCTTCAATGCTGCATCCGGCACCTAACTCTTACCATTCACTAAATCCAGACTGCCCCAATTTGACCGCCCCTATCGGACTGTCCGTTCATTTGTCTCTTAGATTGTAAGCTCCTTGAGCAGGGACCGTCCCTCTATGTTAAATTGTACAGCGCTGCGTAACCCTAGTAGCGCTTTAGAAATGTCAAGTAGTATTAGTAGTAGTAATTTACTTGTGGATATAATGATAATGATTGATCTAAAAGAATTCTCAATATTTTGATAACACGATTCAATTCAATTCAGTTCCCATATGCCGCTAATATCCCCTTTCCAGTGCGGTTTACATTCTAGGTGAGACAAAAGCGGATAGTGTTAGTGTGAGGTATGAGAAACATTAGAGACCATTGGATTAATGCATGAGACTAAAAACATTAAAGGAAAGGATAATGGGGAAAGACAGTATTTAACTTGGTCTACATTAATACGATCGATTAATCGATCAGGATTATTACCCAAAAGCAAAACTTCAGTCTTCTCAGAGTTTAATTTGAGTTTGCAATTTGTACTTTGGGGGAGGGTTCAGAGATCAATGCTTTTCAAAAAATCTCGACAATTAGCAGGGCATGCCAATGCCATCTGTGTACACTGTAGGTCACTGTTTAATTTAAACGCTTATCTGCTGTTCAAAGACAGTACAAAGCAGATCACAAAGAAACAGAAGCAGAAAGAAATGAGATAAACAGACCCTCATACTTTTATATGACATATCAAGGGCCTTCTTGAAGCAGAGGATCAGATATAATGAAATAAAAAGATAACAAGCAAGGCAAAAAGGCAGGAATAGAAACCTAGACCTGATCCCTGATACAGTTATTAATGAGGCCAGTGGGTTGAACTAATTTTTTAAGTGAGGGCCACTTTGGATGCAAAGGGGCTGAAGGAGTGACTTCAGCTGCTGATTTAAATGACCATCTATTTGTCTTTGCCATAATTAGTAAATGCTTTCTCAAATTAACCCATTAGTGTCCAATGTTCCCATAATAAGTGCCCATATGCAAACATTGGGCACTAATGGGTTAAGGATGATTTCTTCCATCAGTAAACTTCTGGATAGGAAAGCTATATGAAATTTGGCTCATGCTTTAATTTTGAGCAATTTGGATCACTATAAACCTGCCTTCAAGGGCTCCGAACTGTTGATCTTGGGCATCTACAATTGGGTGAAAATGTCCCAGGAAAATGAATCACAGGTGCTCAAACATTTGACCCCTTAACCCCCCACCCATGAAAACACTGATTGCCAATATCATATAGGATCCCCTCTCTTTATGTTTTGGTATCTGATTCCGTATTCATAGCAATCTTCCTCCATTAGGATTATTTGGCATCACTGCACCCGACTCTCTGGAATGAGCTTCCTTCACATTTAAGGTTTATGGTTTTATTTTATTTATGCATTTTTAAACTAATCTTCCAAGCATTAGCATTTGTAACAGAAAGGAAAATGCTTTACAATTGCAACATTATTATCCCTTTCTTAGACCATCGTCAATATCGGGCTTAGCACGATAATCTCACAGGAACATAATTAACATCAGCTAACTCTCAGATGCTACAATCGCACTCGAGATGTTGTTCGTCCAAAAAAGCTCTAAGTTGATCCAATGTTAAAAGAGAGACATATTTAACCCCCCAATAACGTATTTAATATTCTAATGGATAGGTTTATGGTTTTATTTATTTGATATACTGCACTTTCATTTATTTCTTTATTTATTTATTTGTTGCATTTGTATCCCACATTTTCCCACCTATTTGCAGGCTCAATGTGGTTTACATTGTTCCGTCATGGCGATCGCCAATTCCGGAGTGAGAGATACAGGTGTTATTACATTAAGATCACAGCAAATTAAAGTTTAAAGAAAAGAATTCCGGGACCCTTTCACAAAGGTGCATAAGGGCCTATGCGTGTGCAACGCACGTCAAATCGGCATTACCGCCTGGTTAGCGCATGTGCCTGGCAGTAATTCTGAGTTTGGCGCATGCCGAAAACATGCGGTAAAAAAAGTCATTTTCTATTTTCAACCACAGGGCATTCCCGGCAGTAATCGGCAGCTGGTGTGCGCTGGACGGTCACCGCACGGGTAATGTGTGATCCCTTACCGCTAAGTCAATGGTTGGTGTTAAGGGCTCAGGCCGTAAATAGATGCACACTGGTTTCCCAGCCCACCCCAAAACCCCTTTTGTTCCCAGACATGCTGGAGAAATGGTCCAGTACATCCAATACATGTGTCCACACTACTGTAAGCAACTTTTTGGTGCACCTTTGTAAAAGGACCCCTCCATTATTTAAAAGGATAGAAGAAATAGCAGGTACATGATCACCCGGAGAACAGATACACACAAAGGACAGCCACGTTCAGTCATTAATACTAGGCCACCAAGAGGCTTATTTTCAAAGCACTTAGCCTCCCAAAGTTCCATAGAAACATATGGAACTTAGCCTCCCAAAGTGCTTTGAAAATATGCCTCCAAGCCTGACAAATAGAGAGACCCGTTTACAAAGAAGAGGTAGGGGCTACTGCACGTGTAGTGCGCAGCAAATCGACCGCACCTTGAGTACTGTGTTCAATTCTGGTCGCCGCATATCAAGAAAGATATAGTAGAATTGGAAAAGGTGCAGCGAAGGGTGACTAAAATGGGAAGAAAGACTAAGGAGGCTAGGGCTTTTCAGCTTGGAGAAGAGACAGCTGAGGGGAGACATGATAGAGGTATAGAAAATATTGAGTGGAGTGGAACAGGTGGAGGTGAAGCGTCTGTTCACGCTTTCCAAAAATACTAGGACTAGGGGGCATGCGATGAAACTACAGTGTAGTAAATTTAAAACAAATCAGAGAAAATGTTTCTTCACCCAACGCGTAATTAAACTCTGGAATTCGTTGCCGGAGAACGTGGTGAAGGCGGTTAGCTTAGCCGAATTTAAAAAGGGGTTAGACGGTTTCCTAAAGGACAAGTCCATAAACCACTACTAAATGGACTTGGGAAAAATCCACAATTTCAGGAATAACATGTATAGAATGTTTGTACGTTTGGGAAGCTTGCCAGATGCCCTTGGCCTGGATTGGCCGCTGTCGTGGACAGGATGCTGGGCTTGATGGACCCTTGGTCTTTTCCCAGAGTGGCATTATTTATGTACTACTGCCCAGGTACTGCGCCCTCCTGGCAGTAATTCTGAAGTTGGCGCACATTGTTTCCCATGGTAGAAAATATTTCTCCATTTTCTACTGTGGGGGGTGTTCCTAGCGGTAATCAGCAGCATGACCACATTGGCGCACACTGCTTGAGTAGCATGCATGTAGCGCGAGAGCCCTTACCGCTAGGTCAGTGGGTGAAGGGCTCAGGCAGTAAATAGCCAGGCGTTACTTTTCATTTTAGCGCACAGCCATTTACTGCCCCCATTAAAAAAGGCCTTTTTTCCCATCCGTGGTAACAAATGGCCCAGCATGTGGCAAAAACACATGCCCACAGCACCACAGGCCACTTTTTACCCCAGCTTCGTAAAAGGACCCCAGAGTTAGTTGCTTCCATGGCATCACATTAAGGGAAAGGGAACTGGGGCTTGACATGCCACCTTTCTGAGGTTTTTGCAACTACATTCAAAGCGGTTTAAATATATTCAGGTACTTATTTTGTACCAGGGGCAATGAAGGGTTAAGTGACTTGCCCAGAGTCACAAAGAGCTGCAGTGGGAATCGAACTCAGTTCCCCAGGATCAAAGTCCACTGCACTAACCACTAGGTTACTCCTCCACTCATTCCACCAATAAGAGCCAACCTCATCAGTGATGTCACAATGGCTTGATTGCCCGATACTTGGCTCACTTCTGATATTGTGATGTCATAAGGGAAAGGGAAAAGGGGGAAAGGGAACTGGGACTTGACATGCCGCCTTTCTGAGGTTTTTGCAACTACATTCAAAGCGGTTTACATTTGTAGCTGGGGCAATGGAGGGTTAAGTGACTTGCCCAGAGTCACAAGGAGCTGCAGTGGGAATCAAATCAGTTCCCCAGGATCAAAGTCCACTGCACTAACCACTAGGCTACGCCTCCACTCATTCCACCAATAAGAGCCAACCTCATCAGTGATGTCACAATGGCTTGATTGCCCAATACAGTTCCCCAGGATCAAAGTCCACTGCACTAACCATTAGGCTACTCCTCCACTCATTCCACCCACCAATAAGAGCCCAACCTCATCAGTGATGTCACAATGGCTTGGCTCAATTCTGATATTGTGATGTCATAAGGGAAAGGGAAATGGGACTTGATATACCGCCTGAGGTTTTTGCAACTACATTCAAAGCGGTTTAAATATATTCAGGTACTTATTTTGTACCAGGGGCAATGAAGGGTTAAGTGACTTGCCCAGAGTCACAAAGAGCTGCAGTGGGAATCGAACTCAGTTCCCCAGGATCAAAGTCCACTGCACTAACCACTAGGTTACTCCTCCACTCATTCCACCAATAAGAGCCAACCTCATCAGTGATGTCACAATGGCTTGATTGCCCGATACTTGGCTCACTTCTGATATTGTGATGTCATAAGGGAAAGGGAAAAGGGGGAAAGGGAACTGGGACTTGACATGCCGCCTTTCTGAGGTTTTTGCAACTACATTCAAAGCGGTTTACATTTGTAGCTGGGGCAATGGAGGGTTAAGTGACTTGCCCAGAGTCACAAGGAGCTGCAGTGGGAATCAAATCAGTTCCCCAGGATCAAAGTCCACTGCACTAACCACTAGGCTACGCCTCCACTCATTCCACCAATAAGAGCCAACCTCATCAGTGATGTCACAATGGCTTGATTGCCCAATACAGTTCCCCAGGATCAAAGTCCACTGCACTAACCATTAGGCTACTCCTCCACTCATTCCACCCACCAATAAGAGCCCAACCTCATCAGTGATGTCACAATGGCTTGGCTCAATTCTGATATTGTGATGTCATAAGGGAAAGGGAAAAGGGGGAAAGGGAACTGGGACTTGACATGCCGCCTTTCTGAGGTTTTTGCAACTACATTCAAAGCGGTTTACATTTGTAGCTGGGGCAATGGAGGGTTAAGTGACTTGCCCAGAGTCACAAGGAGCTGCAGTGGGAATCAAATCAGTTCCCCAGGATCAAAGTCCACTGCACTAACCACTAGGCTACTCCTCCACTCATTCCACCCACCAATAAGAGCCCAACCTCATCAGTGATGTCACAATGGCTTGGCTCACTTCTGATATTGTGATGTCATAAGGGAAAGGGAAATGGGACTTGATATACCGCCTGAGGTTTTTGCAACTACATTCAAAGTGGTTTACATATATTCAGGTACTTATTTTGTACCAGGGGCAATGGAGGGTTAAGTGACTTTGCCCAGAGTCACAAGGAGCTGCAGTGGGAATTGAACCCAGTTCCCGAGGATCAGAGTCCGCTGCACTAACCACTAGGCTACTCCTCCACTCCACTAAAGACTATCATAGAAGACAAGTTGAAATACAAAGGTTTTCAAGGCTGACTTAAATTTAGGGAATGATAATTCAAGGTGAAAAGAAGTGGGTAAGATGGGGCGGATTGAATGCCGCATAGAAGGACACCAGAATATATAATATTACAATAATCCATTTGTGAGATAAATAGAGCATAAAGGAGCAAGAAAAGAGCAAATAACACACAATTGTCTTGAGACTGAAAAAACAAGATTTAACCAGTGCTGACACTTGAGGTTCAAAACTAATGGCCTGATCAATAAAAATACCTAAGTATTTGAATTGTGTGACCAATTTAATAGGTGCGCCCTGGATTAATGGAGCATGTGAAGGGGGCTGGCAGTTCCCAGTAATCCAGCAAGACTTGAGAATGAGACAGTTCTGATCTATCCATGCACAGGTGGCATCAAGTCCATGCTGGAACTGAGAAAAACCTGGAAGAAGAGTCAGTGTAGTGCACCAGAAGATTGATATCAGTGTAATAGAATGCATTGATGTTGTGATCCTGGATAAGGGTAGCGAGAGGGTATGAAAAATATGAAACAAAAGTGATGTCAAAACAGAACCCTGGGGTTCACCACAGTAAAGCAGTAGAACATGAGTGAGGCAATGAAACGAAAAACGATCTATCAGTACGAAAAGAGGAGAACCATTACTGGACTAGTCTAGAGATACCTAAGTCAGCAAGATGGTTAAGTAAATTGGAGTGGCTTAGTAGGTCAAAGGTGGCAGATAGGTCAACCGAGACACAGCAGGAAAAGTTCGGTATGTTGAGACGAGCTTAACTGCGTTTTCTGTTGCAGGGGTTCGGATATGGAATTGTCTCTTGAGTTCACTTCGCTTATGCAGCAATGTGGTTCAGCTCAAGAAATTGCTATCAATAGAAATCAAACAAAATAAAACATGGAAAAGAAAATAAGATGATACCTTTTTTATTGGACATAACTTAATACATGTCTTGATTAGCTTTCGAAGGTTGCCCTTCTTCGTCAGATTGGAAATAAGCAAATGTGGTAGCAGATAGTGTATATAAGAGAAACATCAAAGCATTACTTTGACAGTCTGACAGAGTCTGATGTTTCTCTTATATATACTATCTGCTACCACATTTGCTTATTTCCGATCTAACGAAGAAGGGCAACCTTCGAAAGCTAATCAAAAAATGTATTATGTCCAATAAAAAAGGTATCATCTTATTTTCTTTTCCATGTTTTATTTTGTTTGATTTCTATTGATAACCTTTAAGAGTGGACTAACACGGCTACCACACCTCTCTACTTAAGAAATTGTTAAAAATAGTTGTTTGTTGACGCTTTTATGTAGGAGCAGCTGGTGTTATCATTACTAATGAAGAGCAGTATTTGCAGATTATGGTAGGTTGTATGATATGTTGTTTGTTATAACTGTTTTAATGTGGTTTTTGTTATGTATGTTTGAGTAAATCGCCTAGGTTATAGGCAATATATAATTTTTTAAAATAAATAAAATAAGAAGAGCTATTTTGCCATGATCGATAGCTGAGTGAAGATCACTAAGTAAGGCTGTCATGACTTTTTGCAGCTGTTAACCTGGGTGGAAACCGGTCTGTCAAGGGTGCAAGATGTTGACTTCATCAGCAGATTGGAGCAATTGTTGAAAGATTATCTGGTCAGCTAATTTAGACATGAAGCATAACTTAGATATTGGTCAATAACTGGAAGGAAGACTGAGGTCCAGTGAGTGACCCTTTATTATAGGTCAGACAAGGGCTTGTTTCCAAGCTATTGGGAGATGACCAGTGGGTAGACGGTTGTTAATATGTAGGAGTGCAAGTGGAGGAAGACCATGGCAAGGAATTGTGAGTCCGGATGATGGAACCGGATCAAGGGTACATGTAATCTCTCTAGCTGATTGAACAGTTTTCTGTAACATAGTAAGTGAGGGTACAGTGAAGGCTGACCAAGTGTTGGATGGAAGCTGGTTCCCATCAGTAAGTGATGTGGAAAAGTCTTGAATAATAGTAGGCTGTGAACTTATGGCGTAATCCAAAGGGGATGTTTGCAAAGAGATGGGATTTTTTGCAAAGAATTAACTTTAGTAATGAAAAAGTGAGCTAGCGATTCTGCAGATGGAGTTGGAGGATACAGTATTTGTATGTCCCGGAGAAGTCAATTCAGAAGGTATTGAAAATAGCTTCTTAGGTTTATTGGCAGCTTTTAAAACGATAGAGCTGGAATAAGATTTCCTAGCCTGCTTTAAGCTGTTGTGAGAAACTTTGTAGCAGGATTTATAGGTGAGACAACTGGACTTTCTCCACTTCCTTGCAGCCTGTCTGGTTTGGTGTTCAAGCAAGCCAAGGTCCTCCTGAAACCAGGGCTACTTAGGTTTTTGTTTGAAAGAACGCCATCGCAACAGCTTTAAGTCTGATCCTCTAGGAGAGTGCAAATGAGATGAAAGGACAGAGTTCCAGGGAGAGGTCTGGTCGTCTAAGGACTTGGCCTGAAAATCAGACGGGAAAAGAGACGAAACAGTGGAAAGACGGTCTGGGTCCAGATGTTGAAAAGTTTTTACCTGTGGAGGAGCCAAGTGACTAGAAGGAATATCAAGTCAGAAATTTAAGACTGGGGTATGCTTAGGAAGTTATGCACATAAATTGTAATTATTGCCAATTAGTGCTCATTTTTGCTTGTTAAATGCTATCAACAATAGCAATAGTGGAGAAGTGGCCTAGTGGTTAGAGCACTGGTCTTGTAATCCAGAGGTGGCCGGTTCAAATCCACTGCTGTTTCTTGTGATCTTGGGCAAGTCACTTAACCCTCCATTGCCTCAGGTACACACTTAGATTGTGAGCCCTCCTGGGCCAGAGAAATATCCAGTGTATCTGAATGTAACTCACCTTGAGCTACTACTGAAAAAGGTGTGAGCAAAATCTAAATAAATAAATAAACAATGCTGATTGGCTTGTTAAGCCAATTAAGTTACGGTCATTGTTATGGAATATGCTTAGAATTAGGCACAAAATGCTCGGCGTGATATATAGAATCCAGTCGTTAGTGAGTTGTGCGCGTAAATCTCAATATCAATTACTGCTGATAACTGCTTGTTAACATCTAATTAACAGCACTAATTAGCTAGTCAACCAGTTAAGTTATTCGCATTGTTATAGAATGCACTTTGATTTCTGTGCAAAACGCTAGGCACGATATATGTCCCTAGTGATGTGCTCTCTGGTTTAATTAATACATTTTTCTTATTTTTTATTTATTAGGATTTATTTGCTGGCTTTTTGAAAAAAAATTCAACCAAGCCGGAGTACAGCAAGAATAAGTTGAACAAAGGCAGCAATTACAGCAGTAAAAATGTCCAAATATCAATAGACAGTATGATATCATATTACTACTTACAATACACAGTAAATCAATATTTTCTTCTGTACAATAAGCTGCTTTTTGTTGTTCTTCTGGTGACACTATACATAGTTTATAAATGGCTCTGCGTTCAGCGAGCCTTTTGTAGGAAAGTAAGGGTTTTTTTTCCTCCAGTGTATGAACATAAACATCTTTTTTCCCACTTAAATGTTTGCTACAACAGCCCACAAATTGTTGGAAGAGCCGAGAGTAGAAGCAAAAAACAAGACAGCCGAAGATGAAACTGAGAAGGTCTTCCGGGCCCAGGCTTAGCCACATCTCACTTTATCAAGGACAAAATGTGACACATTATCTTTTATCCAAGCTATAAACTCTGCCCTTTTTATTGCCAAAACTGTTCCCAAGGAGGACACCTGGGTGCAGGGGAAGGCGGCTGGCCGACCAGCTGGAGGAAGTGGTAACTGAGAACTGATTTATGATAGAAGAGCACTGAGTAATCCTCAATAGAATAACAGACTTGGACATCTGAAACGGGCTTGTTTTCACTTAAACTAGTCTCTGTCCAATAATTTACTGTTTCTACTGATAAACAGTTTACATTACACCGATGTGGGAGTAACGAGCTGAAGATGAGAAGAGGAGATCTGAGAGTCAGTGCGGAGGGAGAGTGTAGACACATGGACTCTGATGCACACGGTGAAACACGTGATGCACATGTCTGGCTGGGATATTCTCAAGTGCTTGTCTGAGGTTTCGGGCATCCGGTGCCTTCACAGATTCCCTGGCTGAAACCTGGGCTGGCACACTAAGGAGTGGAGGAACAGCCTAAAGCAGTGGTTCCCAAACCTGATCCTGAAAGAACCCCAGCCAGTCAGGTTTTCAGGATACCCACAATGAATATTGATGAGTGAGATTTACATGCATTGTCTCCGCTACATGCAAATCTCTCTCCTCAATATTCATTGTGGGTATCCTGAAAACCTGACTGGCTGGGGTGCTTCCAGGACCAGGTTTGGGAACCACTGGCCTAAAGAGTAGAGCAGCAGGCTACGATCAAGGGAAGCTGGGTTCAAATCCCACTTCAGCTCCTTGTGACCTTAGATATAGGGCAAATTCAATTCAATTCAAATCAATTCTTGTATAACGCTAATATCCCCTTTCCAGGGTTCATTGCAGTTTACATTCTAGGTGAGACAAATGCAAATAGTGTTAGTGTGAGGTATGAGAAACATTGGAGACCATTGTTGTAACACATGAGACCAAAACAATTATAGGAAAGGATAATGGATGATACTAGGAGGTAGAAGTCAATGGATTGTTATGAAATAGTCTTTGGAAAGAGAAAGGCTTTTATCCTCTTCCTGAAGCTGAGGTAGCTGTTTTCTGTTTTGATGGGAATAGGTAAAGAGTTCCATATTTTGACTCCAAGAACGGGGAATAGAGAGCTGAAAATCTTCTGATTTCGAATTGTCTTTTGGAACGGTGATGCTAGCATCAGTTGTTGTTTCAGTCTGTTAGACTGAACCAGACATAGCGAAGCTGTCTTAGTCTGCAGCTCAGAGATGAAGCCCTGTAGGATTTGAAAAACTAAACAAGTAGCTTTGAACCTGAGTCTTTCTGCTATGGGAAGCCAGTGCAGTTTGTTTAGATGAGTTGAAACACTAGTTTATCTATTCAATCTGTATATAAGTCTAACAGCTGTGTTCTGTATGATTTGCAATTGTTTCTGATATTGACACTTAATACCAAGAAATAGAATGTTACAGTAATCCAAGTGAGGTAGGACTAACATTTGCACTCGTAGTGCGAAGACCTTTTGGTCGAAGAACAATCTGACTAGATGTAGCTATCTCATTTTAAATAGTGTTTTCTTCCATAGCTGGTTAATATAGGAAGAGAAGGTGAGTGAAGAATCAAGCAAGAACCCTAGTACCCTGGTTTCAGATTCAACTGTAAAGATTTGACCATTGGCCAAAGGTACTGATGATGGGATCTCAACTTCCTGATTTCAGAACTACAGGACCTTGCTTTTTTGCACAATCAATTTCTGTTTATTGGTCAGGGCCCAGGTGCTAACAGCAGTCATACCATTTGCTACAGACTGTTGGATCTATGTTTAATGTTGTCACTGGTAAGAGAAGCAGGTTGTCATCCGCGTAAGATAATAGTAGTTCATTAAGTCCGAGGTGTATTGAGGCAAGGGATGACATAAAGAGATTGGATAGGTGAGAGGGGAGAACTCTGTGGGACCCCGCAGTTAGGAGACCAAAAGTTGGAAAGTTGGCTGTTTTGCTTGACAGAATAGCTTCGATTTGAAAGGAATTCACTGAACCATTTGAACACAGTTCCTGTTATTCCTATCTGATCTAAGTGTTTGAGTAGCAATGTGTGGTCAACCGCATTGAACACCACTGATATATCAAATTGGAGAAGAATTACTTGGTCGCCTTTGCATAGGTGTTGTTTGACATATATAGTTACAACTAGCAGCAGTGTTTCCGTACTATGTGACAATCTGAAGCCAAATTATGACCAGTGTAAAATAGAAACGTTTTTCCAGATATAAAGAGAAATGTTTGCTAACATAGGTTTCTAATATTTTAGTAAAAAGGGGTATGCTTGCTACTGGATGGTAGCTTGCAGGTAATGTTACATCTAGCCCAGATCCCTTCAGTAGTGGAGTGAGAACAATTTTGACCATGCCAGGAGGAAGAGAGCCAGTTTTCAACAGCTCATTGAGATTATCCAGTAGCCAGTTTACTACTTCCATAGGGATGGATTTGAGTAGGTGTTTTGGGCATTGATCCAGTGAGCAGTTGGCTCAGGAGCATTTCAACAGCATTGATCTTATATCCTCAACTGTTAGTGGTTGGAAAGATTCCCAGTTTTGGTCAGTTTTGAGTCCTTGGGTTGTAGAATCTCCAGCAATTAATGCTGAGCTACGGGTTGGACTATTTTCCTCTGTTGGTGTAGCTTTAGATAGTTCGAACCTAATTTGGAGGATCTTGTTGGCGAAATGATCTGCTGGGTCTTGGGCGGTGGGACATGTTTTCTGTAAATGTTCATCCTTATTAGTGGAAGCTAGTGTTTTTTATTTATAAATTTCCAAATTTCTTACAAGCATATCACTTGTTACAGAAAAACAGCATAATACAAACGTTAAAGAAAATAATCAAAGAGAAAAAAAATTATACATGCTTCCTTAGACCTCAAATTGATGGGAGAGTTACGGTTTAGTGGAGTTTTATACAGGAATATTAACACAAATATATAATAAGAAGAAAAATGCGGTTTAAGTGTGTAATTCGTCACATATCATTTAACTAATTCTATATTGAGCTGTTTCATATCCAGAAAAGATTTTAGCTGTTCTGAGTCATAAAATACATACTTTATCCCACTATACCTGACCAGACATTTGCAAGGGTACACTAGCAAAAATGAACCACCCAATTTTAAAACATCCTGTTTCAATGCTAGGAATAATTTTCTACGTTCTTGGGTTACTTTAGTAACATCTGGAAATATCCATATTTTTGTTCCGTAAAAAGGAACCTTTGAAAACTTAAAGTATAACTTTAATATTGCATTAAGGTCTTGTTCAAATACTAACGAAACCAAAAGGGTGGCTCTTTGTGGAACTATTTCAATAGATTGTTCCAGAATCTCAGACAAATTGTTAAAGTCTATACCATCCAAACCTTCTTTTTTTCCTTCTTTTCCACCTGAACTTGTCGAAAGATAATAAATTTTGTTTATAGGAGGAATAAGTTCTTGAGGCATTTTCAAATTTTCTTGTAGGTATTTTTTAAATAACTCAATAGGCGGCTTATCAGGAATTTTTGGAAAGTTCAAAACACGGAGGTTTAGTCTTTTATTGAAATTCTCAATCTGTTCAATTTTTCTATGCATTGCCAAATTATCTTTTATCACCGTCATTTTAAAGTCTTGCAATTGATCCATATCTTTTTTTAAATCTTTTACTTGAGTCGTCAGGTCTTCTTTAACCATTTCTAAATTTTTTGCCATGTCCTCAATTTTCAAAGACAAAGTATTTACCTTTTCTGAAGCATTTTGAAGCGTAGAGTCCATTTTGCTCAGTTTTAGCCATATCTCCTCTAGATTAACCTCCGGATTTGTTATGGGTCCCTTAAATTCAAGGACCTCTCTCTCCTGGCTACTTCCCTGTGGCATGGGACCTCCGTCCGTTGGCTCCTTGTTCCCCATATTGGGTTCTTGGATGCCTGCTCCCCTCACCACATCTGTAGCCGGACACGGAGGACATTTAGAATCGGGAGGCGGGGATAAAGATGTTTCTAGGCCCATCAGGAGCTCCGCTCCACCGGTTGCCCCTGCTGCAGGCGACCCCGTCTCTTCTCTCTGTGACGGGCGCGTCAGGAAGCGGACCATGCTGCCCCGGAGTGGAGAAGAAGAAGCTGTGGGCGGCGGTGGAAGCCTCACGGCTCCTTTTTGTTTTGTATGCGGCATTGTGAACTAAGGAAATCTCTTCACCCACGGACAGCAAGGAGCGGTTTCGCCGAACGCGCTCACACTTCCGCCATCTTAGGTAACGCCCCCCCTGTCTTCTCCTGGAAGCTAGTGTTTTAACTAAGGAGAAAAGTTTTTTGTTGTCAAAACCATCTTGACCTATTAGGCTGCTATAGTATTGGCATTTTGAGTCTGTTACCTTCTTTTCGAAGCATCTGAATTGACTTCCATTTGGATTTATCAGTAGTATCTTTGTTCTTTCTCCATTGCTTTTCAAGGCGTCAACATTCCTTTTTGTAAGATTGATAGTTCCTCTATAAACCATGGTGAATTTCTCGATGTCTTGACCTTTTTTGTGGTAAATGGAGCAATTTTGTCTAGTATGGCTTTCACCTTGCTGTCCCATCGGGATTTGATCGAACCATGTGGAGGAGATGCAGTAGTGAGGGAATCTGTTAGCTCAGACCAGAAAGTGTCCTCGTTGATTTTTACCTCTGGTGGAGATGAGTTTGGATGACTTGTGTCTAGTTAGACTTGATATACAGATATCAGTGGTTAAATCCAGTTGGAAATGGTCAGACCATGGTACTGGCTTCCATTTGAATGAACTAATCATGATAAGAAGTCATGAAGTCTAACATATGGCCTCCTTCATGAGTTGCACCCTCAGAGAATGTAGTTAGTTCGCAGTCCTTCAGGAATGATTTGAAGTGGTGGACATTGGTTTCTGAATCATTTTCCAAGTGTAGGTTTAAGTCTCCAAGGAAAATAATCCTTGAAAATTGTGACATGGCAGAAGAAGTAATCTCTTCAAGTAGAGGTCCTGCCTTGGACCAAGCTCCCGGAGGATGGTAAATGAGGAGTACAGTGATTTAATTGGCCTTTTTTGAATCATCGCAGAATTTGCACAGCATGTATTCCAGTTCAGGGAAAACTCCAGAACTAACTAAAGACACGTGGAAAAAACTCTTAAAGCTAAGAGCAAGTCTGCCTCCTTTTTTACCCTGTCTTGGAGAATGAAGAATACCATAACCGGGTGGATAGTTGTGGGGCAGTATCGGACTATCAACTTCTGTGAGCCATGTTTCTGAGATAAACAGAAAGCCCAGATCTAAAGATTCTAGCAGATCCCTGAGTAAGAGTGCCTTGTTCCCCACGCCTGGCGTTGATATACATGGTGGGGACAGAAGTGAGTTGAGACTTGTGTTCCAAAGGGGAGAATTGTTTGGATAACTGCAAAAGGTAGCAAGGTTTATTAGGCCATCGAATGTTAGCCATTTGGTTCTGGTCTGTAACCATAGAAGTGTTCTGACAGTATATATTGGCATTGTCTAGCAGATATCTGATATTACAATTAGGGTGTTTCTTAGTACAGGGTTTTCTAGATGGGTTATAGATTATGGGGACTTTTTATCCGCTACAGGTGCGCAGAAAAAATGGCCCCCGCCGCTAGCGCAGGGCCCCTTTTCCCACAGCTTGGTAAAAGGACCCCTATTATTCTGGGCTACACTAAAAACATTTCCTATGAACTCCAACTTCTATAGAACACTGCAGCTAAATTGATTTACAGATGTAAAAGCATTTAACTTAGCAGGGTTTAAAAACGTTTTGGATAACTTCCTAAAAGAAAAGTCCATAAGCCATTATTAAGATGGACTTGGGGAAAATCCACTGCTTATTTCTAGGATCAGCAGCATAAAATGCATTGTACTGTTTTGGGATCTTGCTAGGTACTTGTAACCTGGTTTGGCCACTGTTGGAAACAGGATGCTGGGCTTGATGGACCTTCAGTCTGTCCCAACATGGCAACACTTATGTTCTTAAGTTTGATCGGGCATCTCCTTTACTGAGAGACCTACAATGGCTGCCTATGGAGGCTCAGGTGGAATTCAAGGTAGCCTGTGATTTCTGGCTTATGTCCATTAACCCTTATTGATTTATTAACTTTCCCTTCTTTAAAATTGAGTTATCATTCTAGCACTGTTTTCAAGCTGGGCTTCCCTTCAGTTAAGAATATTCAGTTAATATGTTTTCACGATAGTTCTTTCTGTTATTTATCTAGTAAGATTGTCACCTCTCATTTAGACTACTGCAATCTGCTTCTTGCTGGCCTCCCACTTAGTCACCTCTCCCCTCTCCAGTCGGTTCAAAACTCTGCTGCCCGTCTCATCTTCCGCCAGGGTCGCTTTACTCATACTACCCCTCTCCTCAAGACCCTTCACTGGCTCCCTATCCGTTTTCGCATCCTGTTCAAACTTCTTCTACTAACCTATAAATGTACTCACTCTGCTGCTCCCCAGTATCTCTCCACTCTCGTCCTTCCCTACACCCCTTCCCGTGCACTCCGCTCCATGGATAAATCCTTCTTATCTGTTCCCTTCTCCACTACTGCCAACTCCAGACTTCGCGCTTTCTGTCTCGCTGCACCCTACGCCTGGAATAAACTTCCTGAGCCCCTATGTCTTGCCCCATCCTTGGCCACCTTTAAATCTAGACTGAAAGCCCACCTCTTTAACATTGCTTTTGACTCGTAACCACTTGTAACCACTCGCCTCCACCTACCCTCCTCTCTTCCTTCCCGTTCACATTAATTGATTTGATTTGCTTACTTTATTTTTTGTCTATTAGATTGTAAGCTCTTTGAGCAGGGACTGTCTTTCTTCTATGTTTGTGCAGCGCTGCGAACGTCTTGTAGCGCTATAGAAATGCTAAATAGTAGTAGTAGTAAGATTTGGAACATGTTGCTTTTACAGATTTGGCTTTTATCTAACTATTTTCTATTCCAAAAAGTTTTGAAAACTTTTCTTTTTAGTACATTTTATACATTTAATTGGTGAGTTTCATAATCCTTGTACTTTGGCTTTAGAGACTTAGTTTTTATATTACTCAATTTGATATAAGCAGGATACAAGTATCGGAATAGTATAGTATAATATAGAAACTCACCTTGAACTACTACTGAAAATGGTGTGAGCTGAATCCAAAAATAAATAAGGGGATCTTTAGCTTTGTACACCCCTCAATCAACTATTGGGCTCCTAAAGTTCTCCCCCTCCCCGGAAGCTGATAATTAAACTCCACACTCATGATCATCTCACCTCTGTTCACAGAACAATTCCTCTAAATTTCAGAAATGGACATCATGAGGTCGATATTTAAAAGCAGTCACATGGTCTGTGGTAGTAGCAAATGCTAAATGCTTTAAAGAAAAGGCAGGGCCACTTCAGTGGACATTTTGGATTATACTGCCAAAATTATCTGTCCAAAAAAGGGCAGGATTTGGGGTGGTGTTGGGTCGTCATTTTAAAAGGTTTAGGCAGTCTTCACCCGTGTAAAAAGGCAGTTCACATGTAGATCTACAGCATGTCCAGGTTTTAACGGGGTGTGGCATGGTTTTGGCAGGTGCAGGCTTTTTAAATATACACAGACTTCCTCTTTCAGAAGGGCATTTACTCGGAATCCAACCTAAGTGTGAGCAAACTGCTTGTTTGGACTTGAACTTCTAAGGACAGAATAAGGCAGCAACTGGGATTATCTTTCTGGTCTTAAAGATCACCTTAAAGCCAAAAATGTGACATGCAGACCTCAGCTCCTTCATTTGTTCCTCTTGTAGGTGCCGTTCCACAAAATCTGGCACTTAACCTATGTAATTTGCAAAACTGACACACGTAGGTTAACATTAGAATAACACTCAAATTGAAACTGTGTGTGTGTGTATGTGTGTGTGTGTGTGTGGGGGGGGGGGTTAAAATTCCTATCTCACCTGTACATCCTGGCAAATGTACATGTAAACCAGCATGCCCTTACACATATGTATGAAAGGCTACACGTTCAGTGTGCCTTTTAGAAAATACCTAGAAAATGTAAACGTCCTATGCAAAATTTGCCTTCAAATTGTCCAGCCAACATCAGCCCGAGGCAGTCAGCATTTTTTTAGATATATCTAATCCTACCATTGTGAATTTGCCTGGTATTATTTTATCTGGGGAAGAGATCAATCTGCTAAATAAGGGTTTATCTTTTGTACAACAGCTAAGTACAATGTTATACAGACTATAATAGACCTAGTTAAATTCACAAGGAAACTAAAGATCACACAATTCTTTTTACTGAAAGGTAGGCTAGACAATGACATATCCTGTAGTAAAAACACCAGGCCAAGCTAACTCTCTAATTTATACATTTGAATAGATGGTACTAAAAGATGTTGAGGAATTAGAAAAAAAGAAAACACAAGCAATTTTACAATCTCACTAAAGCAGATCACACAGCAATGAAGTCATTACAAAGCAGGAAATTAATAGTGGTAAAACCAAGTAAGAAAAGGGTGCCATGGTGATCCTGAATCAATGTGGTTATGAGACACCTGAATGATTCAAAATATTATACCAAACTGAGAAGAGATTCAACTCCTATGCTACAAAAGAGAATTATTTCATTAGCAGTGGATGGAGAGGCTTTCTTGATACAAAATGATTTCTTGACAGTTGAATATCCTACGATTCCTACATTTTACTTTGTGCCTAAAATACAGAAACAACTTGTTAACCCTCTAGAAGACCAATTGTTAGTGATATCAGTTCTGTATTGGAACGACTTTCACAATTCACTGATGTATTTTTACATTTATTCATTATTTCTGTTCCTTCCTTCATTAAAGACTCTGCTCATGTGATACAATTACTAAGACATGTTACGGTACCATTGGATGAACTACTCTTGGCGACATTTGACATAGAGTCACTATATACTAATAATCACCAGAATGTATCAGTCATTATGGTTTGGAATACATTGTTAAAAAGAGATGCCAAACAAAGGATTCCCACTGAGCTTGTAGTTCAATCAGCCGAATTGGTCCTCAGAGAAAATTGTTTCTGCTTTGAGGGTCAATTTTGCAAACAAATTAAGGGTACTTCAATGGGGGCCACAATGGCACCTGACGTAGCTATATTGTATATGGCAGAATTTGGAAACACACATCTGATGGATTATGAATTTAAAGAACATGTTGTACTTTGACAAATGTACATTGATGATATACTATTATTGTAGAGAGGAGGATTTTTTTTTAAGTACAAGAATTTCATCAATGGCTTGATTCAGAAAATGTTCATCTCAAATTTCAGATAACATACAATGATAGAAAAATTCCCTTTCTGGACATTTTGATTTTTAGAACATCAGATTGCTTTCAAACTTCTATTTATTGAAAATCCATTGACAACGAATAAATTGTTATATTTTACCTGTTCCCATAATTATTCATTGAAGGAGAATTTACCACCCAATATTTGAGATTAAGGAAGTTATGTTCATCTTTAAGAGGTTTTGAGCATAAGGCAGAGGATATGAAAAAGACATTCCAAGTGAAGGAATATCTAAGCATTTTAATTCAGAAAGGTTACTTGAGAGCAAGACAGACAGATAGGTTTACAGTTATAGATAATAACAATAAAAAGATGGAAGATAACATATTATTATATCCACTCTATTTTTCAGGATTGCCAAAATAATTTATGGAATTACTGGAAAATTAAATAAACTTTGAAATGATTTCAGGAATAAGAGATTAGTAATCTACTGTTCTAGGGAAAGTATAGTGTAGCTTAAACAGCCAGCTTAAACCAGTCCCAAGTTGAAGCTTTACCTCTCAATTCTTAAGCAAATTTTCTTTATTGTAGTACTCAGAATAAACAAAGAAAATCCAACTTACAGTTCAGCTGCTTAAAGAGAAATGTTGCCTTCTGCACATAGAATCTTTATCTGGTCACAAGGAATTGGCCAGAACCTCAGCCCAGCTGAGAGGAAAGCTATGGCTCTCAAAGGAAATAAGGGGAAGTAACTCAGGGAAAATAAAAGGGGAATGATTTGGGGAGATGGAAAAAATCTTGATGGAATTACAGTAGATTAAGGAGGGATCAGCCCCCTAGAACAACTGCTGATCAGAAAGGCATGCTAGGAAGACTGGCCTCTCTACACACAGTGTCACGGTCTCAGGCTCTAAGCAAACTGTCATGGACTCAGGAACAACATGAGCTCTTGGGCTGCTGTTGATGAGTGGCAGCAGCAGGCAAAACCCTCCAACCAGGACTGGACTAAACAAGCAAGGCTGGAACAGCAGGACTGGAGCTGAAACTGAAGGCAGACAGGACTGGAACAACAGGACTGGAGTGGAAGCTGAAGGCAGGCAGGACTGGAACAAGCAGGACTGGAGTGGAAGCTGAAGGCAGGCAGGACTGGAACAAGCAGGACTGAAGCTGAAGCTGTAGGCAGACAGGACTGGAAAAACAAGACTAGAGCTGAAGCTGAAGGCAGGCAGGATTGGAATAAGCTCTAGGCAAGGCAGACTAGGCAGAGCTCAAGGCACACAAACACAAAAGAGAACAAACAGGCAATAACCAAGACAGAAGTGCTAACACTAACACACAGACAAGCTGAAGAACTAAGGCAGAAGTGCCACACAAGCACACTAACTAGGAAAACAGGACAGAAGTGCTAACAAGCACACCGACAAACCTGGAGACCTTTGGCTTTGCAAAGGCCCTGAATGAATGTCCACAACTTCCATATAAAGGCCCTCACTGATGATGTCACAACTACAAGACAGAGGCAGGAAACACACTGAACACCAGAGTGAGGCTTGAAACATACAGGAAGTGGAAGCTCTACAGGAAGAGGCTTGGAACACACAGGAAGTGGCAGCAGGGGCAACAATGCAAAGGAAAAGAACAAACTGGAGCCACCTCTGAAGCTGACCACTGGAAGACATGGTGAGACTGAAAGTGGAGTCATAACCACAGTTGTGACACACAGCCCCGGGGGCAGAGAGGGAGGGCTGACCCTAGCTCAGAACTATGAGCCAATAGGGAGAGCTCATAAGGAGTCAATCACAGGATACTACAAGGCGGAGAAGCCCCAGTACACAGTGCTATCTATTACACAGATAATGCAATAAATACAAATAATACTCATATTAAATATACATGCAACCTGCCTCCATGAATATGGGGGCATAACAAATAACAAATATGTCTCAACATCTGCTTTACCAACAGTTACTCAGAAATCCAATAATATTGTAAGTAGAGGCCAACCAAATTTCGGTTTTGGTTTCGATTTCAGATTTCACACCAGATTTCTAATGTGGTATATATCATTCAGTGTAAAAAATGTAACGAAGGATGCTATATTAGAGAAACAGGCCAGATGCTTAAGACAAGATTCAATTTACATAGACATCACATGAACAATACTGGTGCCAGTAGGGTTCCCACCCCTGTTGGTCAGCATTTTACAGGACCAGGACACTGTACCAGTGACTTCACAGTGAGAATCCTCAAAGGTAACTTTAAAACCATACAAGAACGTAAGACCTTTGAAGTCAGAATGATTGAATATTTTAACACCCAACAGAAAGGACTTAACAAGGATCTGGGGTTCCTAGCCCATTATAAACCATAAAGCTGTATTTCTCTGTTGATCACCCCACCCCTCACCTATCCACACCCATCCTGTTAGAATATCAATGATATGCTTTGATGTCCCCATGCATACCTCCGACCCACCCCCATCCTCCCACCCTGTCAGACTGTCATAGTAATGCTTGAATGTTTTCACTTATATACACTGTCAGCTAGCACATTTGCTTATTTCCGATCTGACAAAGAAGGGCAACCTTCGAAAGCTAATCAAGAAATGTATTAAGTTATGTCCAATAAAAAAGGTATCATCTTATTTTCTTTTCCATGTTTTATTTTGTTTGATTTCTATTGATAACCTTAAGAGTGGACTAACACGGCTACCACACTCCTCTACTTAAGATTTCACACCGAAACTGACCCAAAATCCGAGTTTGGGTTTCAGCCAAAAATGCCTGTATGTTTTTGATGGAAGCTGAAAACATAGCCTCCTTCCCCCCGCAGCCACAAGCCAGTCTTTTCCCCAAACCAACCTCTCCCCCAACAGAAAACCTGTTCCTCGCCCTGGGCTACCCATCAGTTCTGCCCTCCCCACCCCCCGTAGGCCCTGCCTTTTAAAGACATGGTGAGCTAGTGACCTCTGGGGCAGGAGCGTTCCGAGTTGCTCCTGCTTCCACTGGTTGTGTTGTAAAAATAGTGGCTATGACTTTCCGCCATTTTGTGACCGCCATTTTGGAACTGGAAATGGAATGAGCAGGAAGTCGATCCTGCTCATGCCATTCCCAATTGTGAGACTGCCATGGGAAGTTGCGGCCGCCGTTTTCAGAATGCAGCCAGCATGAGGGGAGCAACTCAGAATGCTCCTGCCTTGAGTCAGCCACTAGATCACCAGAGATTTTAAAAGGTAGGCCCGGGGAGGGCAAATTTGGTGGGCAGCCTGGGGAAGGAATGAGTTTTTTGTAGGGGAAGAGGCTGGCTCATGGGGTTGGGTCTGTGACGGTGGCAGGGGATGGGGGCCACGGTTTCAGTTTCAGTTCTGGCCAAAACTGAATGGTGGATTTCAGCCACGGATTTGGTTTTGGCCAGAACCAAAACCATTGGTTTCAGTAGGCCTCCAATTGTGGGACATTTTAGATGTGGGAAATGCAATGTATGCACACTCAATTTGTAAACAAAGGTTTTCATCCACCCAAATAGGGGTGTGAAATATTCCCTTAATCCTTTCTCTACCTGTGAAACAGAAAACATCGCATATGTGGTGCAGTGTCTTTGCTACTGAACATAAAAGCTGTCATAAGAGAGATTCCCGATCAAGTTAGTCACTGTATTGAGATGAAACTTACATTTCAACAACTTGTTGTCTGTGTGATATGTGTTGCTAAGTTATCCTGGAGAGGTGATGATGCCAACAGACACTATTTAAGGATTCAGCAAAAATGTATTAATTAAACATTATGCATTCAAATGGATTAAATTTAGATCTCGACTTAAGTGTATTTTTATAGAAGTATGTTAGTATGTCTGATCTCTATCTATATGTTTATATCATTATAGAGTGTGTTAATCATATATTATAAACCAACTTATTAACAAACTTATATTTTAGCAGTTTTTATAAGTGAGCTTTAAAAGAACATTGACTGTTTTAGCCATTTTTAGATTCTGTTAACAATGCTCTTCTGACTTTAAAGATAAGGAATGTCCGTGTAAACTGCTATAATTAGGGAAGATTGGAAGGAAAAGGTTATGGAAATCAAACATAGTCTCAAAAGAAAGGGTGAAAATGAATATGTGATTAATCACTGTGTGGATAGGAATCACAGGTTTAAGAAAATAATCCTTTATGGCCTTTGGTGAGAAAGTTATCAACGTGGGCCACCATTAAGATAGATTATTTCACTGTTAACCCTTGTTATTATTAACTATGGACAAAATGGGACCTGTGCTAAAATAGCACGAGTTACTGGTAAAATAACGCATCTTAACAGTAGCCCACATTCATATAACTTCCCCCCCCCCCCCCCCCATATGTTGTTAAATTATCATGGGGGAGGGGAGGAGATACAGACAGATAATTGCTAAGTATGGAATAGAAACTTTCTCTCCTGTTTACTAAGCCACGCAACAATGCCGACACAGCCCCCCCCCTGTCAGATGCCCCCCCCCCAACCCCTACCTTAAAATCATGTTCCTCCTGTCTTTGCCCAGGCCGCAGCAATGGTACTTATAGGCTGCCTGTGGCCTGCACCAGGGCTCTTAAGAATTTGGGGAGCTTGGCTACTTTAACAACCGGCCCCCTCCTGAACTCCCTTTTATTCTGCTGGCAGCCATATAAATAGACTACCTCCGCTTCTGGGACTTCTCATGCATGTTGCTCAGAGCTGGAAACAAGCAGCAGTGAGCAGTGACAGTCCATTTGTTTTTGTTACATTTGTACCCCGCGCTTTCCCACTCATGGCAGGCTCATTTGGCTGGCAGAGCTCAGAATCCCTGCCAGCAAAGATATGCCTAGCACACCCACATGGGGGTGGGGAGACGATTGCCTTGCTCCCCAGTCCACCTCTAGCCACCCCCTCCCCCCCAAATTGCAGGGCTGGCTACACCTGGAGAGAGAGCCCGTTGTTAAAAATTTACCAGCACATCACTGGCTACCGCATAAAAATAGGACAGACTTTAACGCGGTCCCATTTATGGGTAAACCTGACCGCTTAAGGGTGGAAATCAGTATTTAAGCGGTCACGTGCTGACTCCACCCCACAATATTCAATAGCAATGAATATTAACAGCTAGCCCTGAACAAACGACTTAACCAGTCAGCAACTGGCTAAATCTTTTTGACTATCAAGCCCAAAGTGATTTAAATTCAATTCAGCCTGGCATTGGAAGCCAATGAAGAGACCTTAATAACGGAGTGACATGGTCAAATTTAGACTTATTCAAAATGACCCTCGCAGCAGTATTTTGTGACAACTGAAGCCTGAAAAGCACATTCTTAAAGAGAATTACAATATTCCAACCGCAAAAAAACAAGTGCACGTGTGATTTTCTGTAAATGATCTAATGAAAAATATGGTCTAATCTGTTACAAAAAGTGCAACTTGTGGAAAACGGAAGACGTAACAGATTTAATCTGAGGATTCCCTTTCTGTGAAGAATCCCACCCTACCCCACGGCTATGAACAGAAGAACGCAATAGGATGGAAGATCCATCAAAAACCAGGCGAAGATCCGGTAAAACAGATGAAAGCTCACCGACAATAATGACATCTTGTAAACATTAAACTTCACCAGGTTCATTGACATCCAACTGAAAGGCCCTTTTACTAAGACGCTTAGGTGCTTACGTGTGTACAACGCACGTCAAGTTACATAGAGGGGCATAATTGAACGTTGCCAGCGAAATAGATCGCCGCCGATCTATTTTGGCGGCGGCGCAACAGCTGGCCGGAACCGTATTATCGAAAAAAATGGCCGGCTATCTTTTTTTTTGATAATACGGTTTAGGCCGGCCAAATGCCAGAGTTCGCTGGGTTTGAGATCGCCGGTTTTGTTTTTCAGCGATAATGGAAAAAAATGCCGGCCATCCCGAACCAGGCAAAATCCAAGGCATTTGGTCGTGGGAGGAGCCAGCATTTGTAGTGCACTGGTACCCCTGACATGGCAGGACACCAACTGGGCACCCTAGGGGTCAGTGCGGTGGACTTCAGAAAAAGCTCCCACATGCATAGCTCCCTTACTTTGGGTGCTAAGCCCCCCAACCCCCCCCCCCCAAAACCCACTACCCACAAATCTACAACACTACCGTAGCTCTTAGGGGTGAAGGGGGCAACTACATGTGGGTACAGTGGATTTTGGAGGGCTCCCATTTACCAGCACAAGTGTTACAGGTGGGGGGGGGGATGGGCCTCTAGGACTTGTTGCTGCTGTAAAACCTTGGCACACCAGTTGACACCTGAAGACTAATCTCTTTGAAAAAGTCCTTTATTTGAATAAGCACGTTTACTCACAGTTAACTGCAGATCAGATCATCTGGTCAGTTGGGGCACCTTTTTGAGGCTTGATCGTGAAAATTAAAGGACCAAGTATACCTGGCGAAATACTGCTTAACGCCGCTTTTTTTTCCATTATCCGCGAAAGCCGGCCATCGGACAGCCATTGCCATGCCCGCCCATGTCCCACCTTCGCTACGCCGCCGACACGCCCCCTTGAAATTTCGCCGGCTCGACGACGGGAAAACAGCGATGGTGTCAAAAAAGGGGATTTCGATTGTACCAATTTGGCCACTTTTGAGAGATCGCTGGCCATCTCCCGATTTATGTCGGAAGATGGCCGGCGATCACTTTCGAAAATAAGCCTGACAGTAACTTAGTAGATGATGGCAGAGAAAAACCTGCACGGTCCATCCAGTCTGCCCAAAAAGATAAACTCATATGTGCTACCTTTTGTGTATACCTGACCTTGATTAGTATCTGCCATCCTCATGGTACAGACGTTAAAAGTCTGCCCAGCACTAGCCCCACCTCCCAACCACCAGCCCCCCCCCCCCCCCCCTCCATCAGCTCTGCCACCCAATCTCCACTAAACGTCTGAGGATCCCTTTCTCAGTTAGAACTGCCACCCGGCTACCATGTGCCCAGGGTGGTAATTCCCATGGTTTCACCAAAGGGAAATCGTGCCAAACGAATCTCATTGAATTCTTTGACTGGGTGACCGGAGAATTAAATCAAGGATGTGCTATGGACGTAATCTACTTAGATTTCAGCAAAGCTTTTGACATGGTTCCCCACAGGAGGCTCTTGAATAAACTAGACAGGCTGAAGATAGGACCTGAGGTGGTGAACTGGATTAGGAACTGGTTGACGGGCAGACCCCAGAGGGTGGTGGTAAATGGAGTTTGCTCGGAGGAGAGAAAGGTGAGTAGTGGAGTGCCTCAGGGATCGGTGCTGGGGCCGATTCTATTTAATATATTTGTGAGTGATATTGCCGAAGGCTTACAAGGTAAAGTTTGCCTTTTTGTGGATGACACCAAGATTTGCAACAGAGTGGACACCCCGGAGGGAGTGGAAAGCATGAAAAAAGATCTGCGGAAGCTAGAAGAATGGTCTAATGTTTGGCAATTAAAATTCAATGCGAAGAAATGCAAAGTGATGCACTTAGGGAGTAGAAATCCACGGGAGACGTATGTGTTAGGCGGTGAGAGTCTGATAGGTACGGACGGGGAGAGGGATCTTGGGGTGATAGTATCTGAGGACCTGAAGGCGACGAAACAGTGTGACAAGGCGGTGGCTGTAGCTAGAAGATTTGCTAGGCTGTATAGAGAGAGGTGTGACCAGCAGAAGAAAAGAGGTTTTAATACCCCTGTATAAGACGTTGGTGAGGCCCCACCTGGAGTATTGTGTTCAGTTTTGGAGGACGTATCTTGTGAAGGATGTAAAAAGAATTGAAGCGGTGCAAAGAAAAGCTACGAGAATGGTATGGGATTTGCGTTACATGACGTATGAGGAGAGACTTGTTGACCTGAACATGTATATCCTGGAGAAAAGGAGAAACAGGGGTGATATGATACAGACGTTCACATATTTGAAAGGTATTAATCTGCAAACGAACCTTTTCTGGAGAGGGGAAGGCGGTAGAACTAGAGGACATGAAATGAGATTGAAGGGGGGCAGACTCAAGAAAAATGTCAGGAAGTATTTTTTCACGGAGAGAGTGGTGGATGCTTGGAATGCCCTCCCGCAGGAGGTGGTGGAGAGGAAATCGGTAACCGAATTCAAACATGCGTGGGATAAACATAAAGGAATCCTGCTCAGAAGGAAGGGATCCCCAGAAGCTTAGCCGGTGGTGGGAGGCAGGGCTGGTGGTTGGGAGGTGGGGATAGTGCTGGGCAGACTTATACGGTCTGTGCCCTGAAAAAGACTGGTACAAATCAAGGTAAGGTATACACAAAAAATGGCATATGTGAGTTTATCTTGTTGGGCAGACTGGGTGGACCATGCAGGTCTTCTTCTGCCGTCATCTACCATGTTACTATGTTACTATGACATGTGTCCAAAGCGCGCCTTGGCACTAACTGGGCGGTAATCGGCAGTGTACATACGCTGACGATTACCGCCCGGTTAACATGTGAGACCTTACCGTTAAGTCAATGGGTGGCAGTAAGGTCTCAGGCTCAAAATGGACACGCGCTGATTTTTACTTTGCTAAACGTCCGTTGTCGGCAAAAAAATGGACCTGCGCATGTCAAATACACGTGCCTACACCAGTACGCCTTAGTAAAAGGACCCCTAAGTATGTTCTGTACACAGGAGTTCACGTGTTGAAATGTGTCTTCGACTGTGGTAATAACAGGAGACAGAATCAGCATAAATCAATGACATTTAGCCCAAATTCTTTAACATTGTACCTAAGGAACTGAAAACGATGCTAAGAAGGTATTGGGGACAGAGGGAACCTTGCAGAACACCACAGTCAAGTGACCACAAAACGGACAGCTGATCATTTTGTAAACCTTTGTAACAATGATTTCAAGGAAGCTGAAACCTAGGTCCAAACAGGTCCTGCAATTCCAAGGGAATCAAATTTTTGAAGCAACAAACTAAGATAAGGGCGAACTGTTTACTTTCAATAGTCCTTGTAATTGACACCCTTCAAGGTTTTCTTTGTTGTTCAAACTAATATCTCTACACTCTATGATGTTCTCACACTTAGTCCATGAAACTATGGCACGTAGATGTCCATTACTATATTTGTCCATACATTCTTTCACAATATCTTTTTCAATTTGTTCTTCTCAACCACTATACTCCACTCATGATGCTTCTTCCAAACAGCTACAAAAGTTTTACACATTAGCTTGTGTTTCACCACAGGCGTCTTCAGGAGCCGTTCAACATATCACCATATGTCCAGGAAGAGAGTCTTTTTCTAATGAAGGAGAGCTCTGGAATGAGGGGGCATATGACAAAGTTAAGAGGGAATAGGCTTAGGAGTAACCTAAGGAAGTATTATTTCACAGAAAGGGTGGTGGAGGCGTGGAATGGCCTCCCGGTGGAGGTGGTGGAGTCGAGGACTGTTCATGGGATAAGCATGTGGGATCGCTTAGGAACAGGAAGAATTAGGGGTTACAGAGGATGGGCAGACTGGATGGGTCATATGGAGGGGCATAATCGAACAGGGCACCCATCTTTAAGGGTGCTCATCTGTAAGGACGTCCCGGCGAAGGGGCGGGGCATCCTATATTATCGAAACAAGATGGGCGTCCATCTTTGGTTTCGATAATATGGTCGGCGACGCCCAAATCTCAACATTTAGGATGACCTTACAGATGGGCGACCTCGGTTTTCGCCGATAATGGAAACCGAGGACGCCCATCTCAAAAACAACCAAATCCAAGGCATTTGGTCATGGGAGGAGCCAGCATTCGTAGTGCACTGGTCCCCCTCACATGCCAGGACACCAACCGGGCACCCTAGGGGCACTGCAGTGGACTTAACAAATTGCTCCAAGCTGCATAGCTCCCTTACCTTGTGTGCTGAGCCCCCCAAAACCCACTACCCACAACTCTACACCACTACCATAGCCCTTAGGGATGAAGGGGGGCACCTACATGTGGATACAGTGGGTTTCAGGTGGGTTTTGCAGGGCTCACATTTACCACCACAAGTGTAACAGGTGGGGGGGGGGGGGGGGTGGGCCTGGGTCCGCCTGTCTGAAGTGCACTGCACCCACTAAAAACTGCTCCAGGGACCTGCATACTGCTGTGATGGAGCTGGGTATGATATTTGAGGCTGGAAAAAATGTTTTCAATTTTTTTTCTAGGGTGGGAGGGGTTTGGTGACCACTGGAGGAGTAAGGGGAGGTGATCCCCGATTCCCTCCGGTGGTCATCTGGTCAGTTCGGGCACCTTTTTGAGGCTTGGTCGTGAAAAAAATTGGACCAAGTAAAGTCGGCCAGATGCTCGTCAGGGACGCCCTTCTTTTTTCCATTATCAGCCGAGGACTCCCATCTCTTAACCACGCCCCCGTCCCGCCTTCAGTACACTGCCGACACGCCCCCATGAACTTTGGTCATTCCCCACGACGGAAAGCAGTTGAGGACGCCCAAAATCGGCTTTCCATTATGCCGATTTGGGCAACCCTGAGAGAAGGACGCCCATCTCCCAATTTGTGTCGAAAGATGGGTACCTTTCTCTTTCGAAAATGAGCTGGATGGCCTTTATCTGCCGTCATGTTTCTATGTTTCTATATTGTTATGGTTTTTATTGTTACTGCAAATTCAATCTCACAACCATTTCCAGCATAGCTCTCTCAGGTCGGACCAAAGCAGTCTCAACCGCAAAACGATTGTCCTTGCCATTCTCAGGGCACAGACCGTAGAAGTCTGCCCGGAACTAGCTTTGCTTCCCAATTACCAAAGTGCAAAACATCAAACAAAAGCACACACTTGATTATAGAGCTTATTTTGTCAATACACACTGATGTCAAACGCCAACACATCGCAAAATGCAAGAAACTTAAGGGTTAATACTTAGCTCAAAAGCTCAGATGGTCGTCTTTCCTGAAGTCATAGTTCCAGCCTTGAACAGTCCCCCAAACCAACGTTGGCCAGCGTTTCGCTTGAGCTCAAATTAGCAATGCTGCTTTAGGGTCTTGAAGATCGGGGCTGTGAAAAGAGGAAAGAATCAGTATATCATAGTAACATACAGTAACATAGTAGATGATGACAAAAAAAGACCTGCACGGTCCATCCAGTCTGCCCAACAAGATAAACTCATATGTGCTACTTTATGTGTATACCTGACCTTGATTTTTATCTGCCATTTTCAGGGCACAGACCGCCTCCCAACCACTAGCCCCGCCTCCCACCACCGGCTCTGCCACCCAATCTCGGCTAATATCATCTTGCAAAACACTCCTCACATCTTTCTTACTAAAGACAAATTTCTGCCCTTGGCCCCACATTTATCTGACACTAGCTAAGGAATTCAAAGTGAGGAGTGTTTGATCGAATCCTCACTGCTTCTACTTTAGTCCACCTATGGGATAATACTTAGGAGCTGACTAATTTGTACTTAGGCAGACTGGAATCCTTCAGGCGAATTTCATAACTTTCCAGAGAGAGCTGGAAATTGTAGGAAGTGGAAGAATAAAAGGAGTGTCCAGTATAATCAGTGGGAGGCTCTGGTTTCAACAGAATCCTCCTCTGACTAGAAAACAGAGACTCTTCCTTGAAACCATGTCTTAGGTTTTACGACTCCTGGCCTCTGACCTTCTATCTGCCAGGGAGACCCTTCAAGCGAAGCCTTATCAATGAAGGTCTCAGAAATATTGAGCTGATTGCCTTGTCATCCAGACCAGTAGCTAGGCATAAACCCCGGGATTCTATATATCGTGTCAAGATTTCCATGTGGCATTAATTAGACTTTACACGCACTACTTGTTAAGCGCATTTTGTATCATGTGGGCATAGTTGAAATGTGGGCGTGGTTATGGTTGTGGAATGGGCGGGTCATGAGCATTTCTGAAATCTCTGTGCGTTGTTATAGAATACCCCCACTCCGCACCTAATTTACACATCAGAATTTACACCAGATTTTAGTTGGTATAATTGACCACGACTAAATTATTTGCGTGGACTGGCGCTCGGTTTATTCTATCAAATACACCTAAATGGAAGCATATTTTATAGAATACGCTTCAATCTCCACGCAAAAATCTCATTGCGATATTTAGAATCTAGTCCAAGGAGTGATATTGAAGTAGAGAAAACAGAACCTCTAAAGTTTCTGACCGGTGTGGATGCATTAATTTTAGTTACATTTGTACCCTGCGCTTTCCCACTCATGGCAGGCTCAATGCGGCTTACATGGGGCAATGGAGGGTTAAGTGACTTGCCCAGAGTCACAAGGAGCTGTGCCTGAAGTGGAAATCAAACTCAGTTCCTCAGGACCAGAGTCCACCACCCTAACCACTAGGCCACTGCATGAGGGAGAAGGTCCTTCTGTACTCCTTCTAATCTACTCCTAGTACTTATCATTTCTATAACACTTCTAGATGTGCACATCTACTTTGTGAATACCAACAAGGAGCCCTGGTCACAGTCCTTTGTAATCCAGGAACATCTTAAGGTGAAGGATCAAAGTTCTGCTCATCTCTGCAGGAGTATCTGTGGGTTCCAGCACAGCCAAATGGATCCTAAGCAGAAACTCAGGGGCTGATGCTGAAGCTACTGCAAGCACATAGCATTTTAAAATGTATAATAAAGAGCCTCTTATCTACCCCTGCAGCAAAGTCTACTGTGGGAGCACAACACCAGCTACCTACTGCCAAGTCTGAGGTGCCATAGAGCCTCCCATGGTCTGCATTGGCTCTATTTCCCGAACCCTGCCCCAATAAAATTTAAAATAAAATCCCTCCGGCAACCTCCCACGCTCTGACATGCCCCACACCAGGACCTCCTGCCCCAACAGGATCACCTCCCTCCCCGTTGACTTTAAAAAATTGCCCTGGTGTCCAGTGGCCTTCCTCCCTCCCTCCCTCCTATCCTGCCTGACCTGACTTTTAAAAAAAGGCCCTGGTGTCTAGTGGGAGATTGCACTATGTAGAGCAGGCCACAGACATTTTGAAGAGGACAGCAAGTGGGCATTGCTTCTGCCTCATTTAAGGTAGGGGTCTGAGGAAGCATGGGCGAAGGGTCAGGAGTCACTTACTAGATATCAGGGACTTTTTTTTTTTGGTTAAGTCAGGTGAGGGGGATGGGAGGGAGGGGGTGTCACTAGACACCAAAGTAATTTTTTAAAGTTGAGAGAGAGGGGTCATTCCTGTTGGGGGGGGGGGGTATTTGCTGGTGCCAGTTAGGTCAGAGGGTGCCACTAGACACCAGAGCAATTTTGAAGAGCTTCTACAAAGTGCTTATTTTGGCTAGGGCTTGAAACAAGGGATTGAGGGGCAACTGAACTTAAGCCCCTGGTACTTTGTGTAAGCTATAAAAATGTATTAAAGATCATGAATTTGACATACTGTCTTTCTGTGGTACAACCAAAGTGATTGCAGGTATTTTCTCTGTCCCTAGTGGGCTCACAATCTATATTTTGTACCTGGGGCAATGGAGGGTTAAGTGGCTTGTCCAGAGTTACAAGGAACTACAGTGGGAATTGAACCAAGTTTCCCAGGATCTCAGCCCACTGGATTAACCATTATACTAAAAATGTACCCTTCGAGGCTTTGTTCCTGAATTGGCTGAAGTTATGCATATGATTGTCTGGAATGTGGCTCTGCACGTGTAGGTTGTGGAAATGGAAGCCTGCGATGTATGTGCTGGAATCCTTATTCCCATTCTACAAAAGACTGCGTTCAGCAAAGCCTTTTGTAAAATACGGAGGGATTATAAACATCCCAACCCGGACATTCCATTTCCTTCCATGACAGCAATCACAAGCAAAACCATTTATATGTCACTTAATCCCAAGAAATTTGGTTCAAAGCAACTTAACAATACAAATAGTGCAAATGTCCACATTATAATCATGCAAAAATATAAAAGGAAATCATTGTTCTAAGGTCTTTAAATATTTAGGAAACAAAGAAAGAGTCGGTTCTGGTTTAACATTCCTAATCTGAGTGGCTTGGACAGGAAAAGTACATTCAAAAACTCTCATATTTTGATCACCCTTACATGAGGGGACGGACAACAAGAAGTGATTAATTACATGAGACGTTTGCTTATTTGAAGTCCTAAATGTTACTCCAGGAAAATGTTTGAAAACAAATCAAGATATTTTGAATACAATCCTTGTCTACACTGGAAACCAATGAAAGTGCATAAACAAAGGAGTTCCATGATCAGACCTTTTCAATTTATAAATTAAATGGGCAGCTGTATCCTGAAGGAGCTGAATTTTCTTCTGTAATATAACTGAAATCCCAGAGTAGATAGAATTACGATAGTCCAGACGGGTCAGATGTAAACTCTGTACTAGAGAGTTGCACGGGGACAGAAATCCAACCCATCCCCGCTGGAATCTTACCCGTCCCCACTGGAATCTTACCCATCCCCGCAAAAATTTAAACCATCCCAACCCGTCCCCACAAGAATTTAACCCATCCCTGTAAGAATTTAATAGTACATAAAAGAAAGTTCCAGTCAGCTCCCTCAGTCTCTTTCTGGATTTGAGCCACAGCACTGTAGGCAAGGAAGGAATGGAAGTTGGAACTTGGAACACTCTGGTGCGCACATGTAAGATTTGTCTCTGATTCACTGGCAGTGTGTGCTGAGAGGCCACCACATGCACGCGCCAGTAGGTCAGGTGACATCTGATTCTCGTGCCTGTGTCAGAGCTGAGGTCTGTGCACCAGCCTGGGAGCAAAGAGGATTAATAGTAACATAGTAAGTGACAGCAAATAGACCTGAACGGTCCATCCACTCTGCCCAATAGTCACACTCATGATCAATTCATCATTAAATCAACGAGTGTGATATTATATACTTGATTATGGTCTTTCTTTCGTGTTTCTGGAACAAAGACCACAGGAGTCTATCTGGCCCCATCCTTATGTTCCAACTGCTGGAGTTGCCATCAAAGCCCACTCCAGCCTATTCATGTTCTCATTTGTGGGACACAGACCGTAAAAGTCTGTCCAGCACTGTCCTTATGTTCCAGCCACTGAAGTTGCTGTCTAAGCCCTTTCCAGCCCATCCTACACCAGATTGCCATGTATGAGACACAGACCATACAAGTCTGCCAGGTATCAGCTCTAGTTCATCACAGCCAGAGTCGCCATCTAAGTGTCACTTGACATATCCACACACATGCAGCCATTTAAGGTTAGCTTTTATATAACTTCCATTTTCTAATTAGAGATCCTCTGTGTTCATCCCACGCCTTTTTGAATTCCGTCATCATTTGTGACTCTACCACCTCCTTAATGGAAGACTTTCCACATTTATGCTGTTAAAGCAAGGAGGAGGAGGAGGAGACAGCACTCAAATAAATTGGTATTCGATAGATGAGAGGCTGGTGCAGGTGCAGCTTACACTTCCACGGGAAGCCCACAGAACTGGTTCCATCCCCGCGGGAACCCCGCAGGAACTGCCTCCGTCCCCGCGGGAACCCCGCAGAACTGCTTCCATCCCCGCGGGAACCCCGCAGGAACTGCCTCCGTTCCTGCGGGAATCCCGCGGGTTCCGCGGGATTCCCGCGGGGACGGAAGCCGTGCAGCTCTCTACTCTGTACTAACAGAGCAAAATGGTCTTTGAAAATGAATGAATGAATAATTCTAAGTCGACAAAGAGGGGCATAATCGAACGAAAACGTCTATCTCCATGGGCGTTTATCTCCAAGAACGGGTCCGTGAAGGTGTGGACCGAACCGTACTTTCGAAAAAAATAGACGTCCATGTTTTATTCGACAATTTGTGAGCTGGGCGTTTTGTTTTTCAGCGATAATGGAAAATGAAAGCGCCCAGCTCAAAAACGAATAAATCCAAGGCATTTGTTTGTGGGAGGGGCCAGGATTCATAGTGCACTGGTCCCCCTCACATGCCAGGACACCAACCGGGCACCCTAGGGGTAACTGTTACAAAAACAAAAAAAAAGGTAAAAGAGCTCCCAGGTGCATAGCACCCTTCCCTTGTGTGTTGAGCCCCCCAAATCCCCCTCAAAACCCACTGCCCACAAGTCTACACCATTATTATAGCCCTAAGGGATGAAGGGGGGCACCTACATGTGGGTACAGTGGGCTTGTGGGGGTTGGACGACTAATAAGCATTAAGCAGCACAATTGTAACAGGTAGGGGGGGATGGGCCTGGGTCCACCTGCCTGAAGTCCACTGCACCCCCTAATAACAGCTCCAGTGACCTGCATACTGCTGCCAGGGAGGTGGGCATGACATTTGAGGGTGAAAATAAAAAGTTGTGAAACATCATTTTTTTGTGGTGGGAGGGGGTTAGTGACCACTGGGGGAGTCAGGGGAGGTCATCCCCGATTCCCACCGATGGTCATCTGGTCATTTAGAGCACTTTTTTGGGACCTGTTCGTGTGAAAAAAGGGTCCAACAAAAGTGTCCTAAATGTTAGCTAAAAACGCCTTTATTTTTTCGATTATCGCCCTAACGCGTACATCTCTCCTCGGCCGATAACCACGCCCCAGTTCCACCTTCGCCACACCTCTGACACGCCCCCATCAACTTTGTCCGCATCCGCGACGGAGTGCAGTTGAAAACATCCAAAATCAGCTTTCAATTATACCGATTTATTCGTTTTTGTGAGATAAACGTCTATCTCCCGATTTGGGTCGAAATCTAGGTGTTTTTCTCTTTCGATTATAAGGTGGAAAGTCTGAAAAAAATCTTTTTATATAAATGATTTATGTTCTTATGTTCTAATCCACATGGAAGCCACATTGTGCCTGCATTTGTGGGAAAATGTGGGGTAGAAATGAACCGTAAATAAATAAATAAATAAATAATCCAAGAGGATACCAAAAACCTTAGATGTATGATAGACTGGCAAATATTTTCTTCCTTGTGTTTCTTTTACTTAAAGGTTCTTTTAATGAGATGTCATATCCATGGTGCACATGGGAATAGATATGAGAATTTGTTTGTGATTTTTTGAAATATTTATCCAACCCAAAATGTATTTTATCAGGGAAAGTCTCCTGATGTAAATCAAACCACATAACCTTAGTTTTTATATGTATTTAACATCACTAAATGTGTCATGGCCCAAAGTTTTATCTTATTTTAGCACAACTAACAATTTTCTGATGTCTGGTAATTGCAGGTATTAAACCCTTTAGTGTCCAATGTTCCCATCAACCTGTTCCCATATGGCTTATTACAGGAACATTGGACACTAAAGGGTTGACACCCGCATAAGAATAGAGAATCTCATCAGACTCTAAAATGATGAAAGCAAGTGGTGGAGATGAAAACGGTAACGGAGTTCAAACATGCGTGGGATATGCATAGAGGAATCCTGTGCAAAAGGAATGGATCCTCAGAAGCTTAGCTGAAATTGGGTGGCGGAGCAGTTGGGGGGAAGAGGGGGTGGTGGTTGGGAGGCGAGGATAGGGGAGGGCAGACTTATACGGTCTGTACCAGAGCCGGTGATGGGAGGCGGGAAATACTGCTGGGCAGACTTATATGGTCTGTGCCCTGAAAAGGACAGGTACAAATTCAAGGTAAGGTATACACATATGAGTTTGTCTTGGGCAGACTGGATGGACCATGCAGGTCTTTTTCTGCCGTCATCTACTATGTTACTATGTTACTATGTAAGTGCTAAAGGTGGCATTTAACTTCTTATACTCAGGCCACGCAAAGCCTAGCCGCCATATCCTGAACTAATTACAGCTTACGAATCTGCTTCTTCAGTAGACTGCAATAAACCAGGTTACAGTAGTCTAGTCTGGACGTTACTCATGACTGAACTCCTAATTCAAAATCCTTCACAGATGGATATCAGGGGCTTTTTTTTTTTGGTTGTCAGGTGAGGGGGATGGGAGGGGGTGCCACTAGACACCAGATCAATTTTGCAATTCAATTACCAAACTATTATTTCCTTTCTTCAGATCTCGGATCTATATCCTGAGGTACTTCAGATCTGGGACTCTCTCCATCTGTAGCCTACAAGTTAAATTTCAGAATGAAAAAAATACGAATTGTCACATCTCACTGCATGGGATTTACATAGTCAGGAGCTAGTTTTGGTATACATTTTAATGTGCCTTTTTTGTGAATTGAAAACCTTATTCGATTTTATTCACAGAAAGGCATGATTACATTGGCCCCAGAGAACCAGAAAACTGCCGTCACTCGCTGATGAGTCTTCTCTAAATTGAAATATCTTATCGTACAGTAACACTTCCACTCACTGTTCCCAGCTGTGTTTTTCTTTGCAGAATGATGCTGTGAACCAGATTGTGTTTTTAGCTCAAATTTTCTAGTGAAGACATGAAAAAATAATTTAGAACTTTTTCTATTTCTCCTTCGTTGAAAAGGCCGGTTTGAAGTCTAAAAGTGTCGACTCCCCTTCTTAGCTCTCCACTGTGTTAATGTTTCCTTCCTATGATCTGGAAAATGTGGCTTAGATCAGTAACCTGGGAAGTGACACGCTCAAGAATTACATTTCTTTTGAAAGAGAAGAATAAAACAAAAGTTTGCAGACGGGAAGCTGGAATTCTTAAGCATTATTTCTTCTAATCACCGGGCTTCGTAGAGAGAGCTGCTGACAGTGGAATGAATCTTATTCCACTAGCAGATCCTGTATACAAATGAGGGCATCATTTCAGCTAAAGGGCTGTTACCCAGATGTGTCCCAGAATGGCAGCCAGCTGGGTTCTGCATAGGTTGTATCATGCTCG
This sequence comes from Microcaecilia unicolor, assembly GCF_901765095.1. Lineage (NCBI taxonomy): Eukaryota > Metazoa > Chordata > Amphibia > Gymnophiona > Siphonopidae > Microcaecilia > Microcaecilia unicolor. The sequence continues at coordinate 5,000,422 of NC_044037.1, read as the reverse complement.
GTTAGACTTCATCCGAAGTGCCAGCCTCATTCAGCTCTAGGCACAAGCATGTGCATTTCACAAGAGCCTCAAGGTCTAATGAAAACAATCTGACATCTGTCAGGGTGAAGCCCAAGTTGGAGTGGCATCACCAGCTGACATTTAAAACTACTGATGTCATTCCATGAATTGTCCAGGCCAATCAACTGACACAGCCCGGACCCTTTCATCTGCCAACAGGCCATAAGTGAGATCCTGTGAAATGATGAGAAAAGCAAAGCTCCTGCTTACATGTTTGATAAGCTATCCATCAGACACAGGGGGTATTTCCATATCGAGCCCCCTTCCTCCCATCTGCGCTTGCTTCCAGTTTCCTGAGCGTCACACAGGCCCAGCCCACCCCAAAACAAGTCTGCTCTGCCAAGTGCTCAGTGCCACCTCCTCACACACAGGTATAAATCTTTGCTTATCTGAAAATAAAAGGTGAAGGGAGGAAGGAGAAGAAGGACCCCTCCTCCGGTTTACATTAAAGAGGTTGGATAAAAGGCAGAACTGAACCCCCCCCCCCCCCCCCCAAGAATAACATGAGACAGATTTACCCGTCCTGCTGCTTTTAATTCTTAGGAAGTGATGATGACAACTTAAGCTGCTTCCTTGCCCATCGGCGGGGTCTTTGGACAGAAGCAAGGCCCTGCGTGAAATGGAGTGAGATCCTCAGAGCCTGGACACAGGGAGTTCGGGAGAGATGGCAAAAGGCCTTTACTAGAAGGTCCAGGCTACAATTGTGCCTACAGACCTGACTCTGGGAATGGTTGTTGGTATTAGCAGCTTTATTTTAAACTGCTCCAACAGAGGGTCATTTCAAAGCAGGACATAGGCTTGATTTATATAGGCAACACAAGCACCTAAAAACAGCCCGCAAATAGGTGGAAAAATGTGGGATACAAATGCAATAAATAAATAAAGTTACACCAGCTCAAAGGCAGCTGTAACTCTGCGTTTATGTCGGTCTGAATTGGCGCTTATGAAATACACTGACAAATGAGCTGCAGCCTGTTTTGCAAAGTGTCCACACCCAAGACTGCCTAGGCTTCTATCAGGTAAAAGCTGTGGCCATGTTTGTCTAGTGTATACGTTGAGCTGTTAGCTTCCTGCCTGAGTGTGTGCAATAGTCTAACACATGCTCAGGTTTTTAATAAAATTACCCCCAAGTACATGGGAAAATATGGAGACCAGCTTGAATCGGATATTGGAAGAAACTCCAGAATTCATCAGGAAACTGATTGTAAATCCTTTTATTTTCAGGATTACTATATGGAATTTCTAAATAGTATATGTTACTGTAACATGTGACTCAGGAAGGCATAACGAGCAGATTTTATAATGAAACATATGCATAGTCCCGTTTATTCATCCTTTTCTGGGTACTAGACCATTATTAAATTGACTTGTGGAAAATCCACTGCTTATTTCTGAGATAAGCAGCAGAAAATGTTTTGAGCTTTTCTGGGGTCTTGCCAGGTCCTTGTGACCTGGATTGGCCAATGTTGGAAACAGGATGCTGGGCTTGATGGCAGGGGCGTAGCCAGACAGGGCCGTGCCGATGCGGTAAGCGGGGTAAGCACTGCAGGAGGGCGCCCACCTCTGGAGGGCGCCGCCGCAGTGCTTACCCTCGCCCTGCGCCGCCGAGGCCTTTAAATCTTTTACTTGCAGTCGCAGCAGCGTCTGTGAAAACGGAGCGCTGCCGACGTCTCCCTTCCCTTGCACTCGTTGGTTCCCTCAGTGTCCCGCCTTCTTCTGACGTCAGAAGAAGGCAGACACTGAGGGAACCAAGAGCGCGAAGGGAAGGGAGACGTCGGCAGCGCTCCGCTTTCACAGACGCTGCTGCGACTGCAAGTAAAAGATTTAAAGGCCCCCAGGGCGCGCAGCGATCATCTTCACGGGGGGGGGGGAGAGGGGCGCACGCGCGCCAACTGTTCTTCTGCGGGGGGGCGGCATAGACCCTTGGCACGGGCCTGTAGCCAGACAACAGATTTTGGGTGGGCCTAAGGAAGGACTGGGTGGGCACCAACTGTTCTCCCCCCCCCCCAACCACCACCCAAAAAATATCTCAGCGGGTGGGAAAACCCTTCTTTCCACCTTGGCAGTCTGCAGCAGGCATGCACTGAAAACTGAGCCTTCGCAGGTGCCTGTATCATGGACAGTAGCATTTTCGTTACCATCAGGGGGAAGTCTTCAGCTGGCCAAGCTTGGGATCCCACCAGCTACCACTAAACGTGTGCTACTGTTGGGTGGGCCTGAGCCCTAAGTGGGTGGGCCCCGGCCCACCCAGGCCCACCTGTGGCTACGCCACTGCTTGATGGACCTTTGGTCTGTCCCAGTGTGGCTATACTTATGTACTTAAAAAACAAAGACTGTGCCTGCAGGAATAGGAAGCAGGACTGCCAAGAGACAGAGCTGGGCCACTGCCACCACCGCCCCCCCCCCCCTCACCACTCAGACCACCACTGCTTCTGTCCCCTACTCGGGCCACCATTGTTGCTGCCCCCTCCCACTCAGGCTGCCACCGCTACCACCCCCCACTCAGGTTATCGCTATGCTATGCTATCAGAGACTTATTACTCTTAATTAAGATTCAAGGCGAGTTACATCTGTTAAATAAGAAACTGATACAATGAACCAGGAATTAACACATGACTGTAAAATACAGATAAATAAAAGAAATCACAACCCCTCCAACCTAGAAAACAAATAAGTCTTCTGAGTTTTTTCAAAATAATAAATAACTACTCATTGAACGCAGCTCTGAAGGAAGATTATTCCAACTCTGAACAGCTGAGAATAAAAAAGAGTGAGAAGAAGCAGCTTTAAACCATGGAAAAGTGAACCTCAAATAAATACAACTCCTGGAGCTTGTCCAGATTTTTAACAAACTTAGGGCCCTGTTTACTAGGCCGTGCTATAGGCGTGCTAACTTTTTAGAATGCGCTAATGTAGAGACACCCAGTGGATCTCCAGTCCCCCTGACCCCCCCCCCCCAACACAAATTTAGCATTTATAGCCCACCTTTCACAAGGGACAGATACCCATACATAATCAATGCGCACATATAGTCAATAACAGACATAATACCATTACTTGTCAGCAAAATGGATGTCTACATCCCTTTTCAGAGCTTCTAAAATAACCCCCATAGTCACGCCGGTAGGTGGGTAATCTTAAAACATCAACAAGTAAGGGGGAACTGAATTTTAACACGGAAGCAGACCTGGGTATTGACTTAAATGTTGATATTATCCAAAGCAAAGTTGACCATGGCAAAGACCGGATCTGGCTCTACCAGTAGAAGTGGTGGAGGCTATTTTGGGTATGCTGAAGAAGTTACGGAGTGGATGGTAAGGGGCTGGGATGCATGAAGGGTCTCATACGCACATCTACAGCTTGACAGACGATCTGGGTCATTCTGCCTTTATCTGCTGCCATCATTCACCAATTTATTTTGAGACCCCCCCCCATCCTCCGCCACACACACACAAAACTCTGCCAGTGCACTTCTACCCTGCAGCAAGACTCCCCCCCCCCCCCCCCCAATGTACACAGAGTTATGCCAATAAGTCTCAGTCCTTCCCTGCATCCACATCATTCTTGTCCAGACCTTAGTCTGTTAAAGAAATCTCCCCGGAGTTCTCGAATTTATTTATGTGCAGAGTTTGTATTTATTAAGAGTGACTTTCTTAATTTCAACCAGATTTCCAGTAAGAAAACAAAATGGGAAAATAGCTGAGCTGGACAGAAGTGTCCGATGTGGCCCACAAGTGGACTTTTCAGCATCCGGCTCTTCCAGTCCCCGGTCTACATTGCTCAAATATTTACCCAGTGGGGCTCCTTCTATTCTTTTCATTTTCTTTCCATCTGCTCTTTGGTTCTGATGTGAGCAATAAAATTGATTGGTACAATGTCTCCTTTGCTGTCCTGTCTTGCCTCTCCGGCAGCTGAGAATACTAGGGGGGAACAAGGGAACCCACTGATTGCATAGGAAGTGCAGATTCCTTGGGAAGTTTCCCGTCCTATGAGGTGCCATCTCTAACTACCAGCAATGTAAGAATATTCCTGTTTCCCCTAGAAAGAGCAGAGGAGTGGCACCTGCTGAGAATATTGCCTTATGGTATGTGAGACCAGAGAGAAGGGCAGACACAGCAGGATCCTAAGAGGAGGGACAGACTGTGGCTTGGAAACTTCAGGGAGGAAAAGACAGGATGACCCGAGATTCACATGATAACAGTCCAGCAGCAGGCAGACAGAGGAACCCAGGCAGACTATGCACACACATTCCAGAAGATTAGATTTTCATTCTCGGTTAGATTAGATTTTTATTAGACAAAAATAAACATTCCCTCTCCTATGCTATGAAAGCTGCAGCTTCCTAGAGCAGGAGGCCTGGGCAGAGTGTGTGTGTGTGTGTGTGTGTGTGTGAGTTGTGTGTATACGTGCATGTGCCTGTGTATATGTGTGACTGCATGCAATCACGTGTATATATGTTGAATTCTAATATACCTGCATCATGTATTCACAGGCTTTTCCGTGTTTCATGTGTGCTCTCTATATGGGCATATCTCTATGTTCATATATGTATCTGTACATGTAGTGCATTGTGTTTTAGTGTATATGTCAGTTTTCTGCATTCATGTAAGTTAAACCCGAAAGAAGAAAATCGGATGTGGAAGGAACGTGATTGACTTCGCTGTGGGTTTAGTGTTTGCAGACTCTGCCACAGCAGAGAAGAAGGGACCTGAGAAACAGGATGTCACTGTTCTGAAGATTTCAGACCAAACAAACACTCTCTCACAGAAACACACACACACACATATACATAAAGTTTCAAGTTTATTACTTACTATCCCGCCCAATGGGAAACCTTCTGGGCAGCTAACAATCTAATGTAAAAGAGAAAGAGAAGAGGCAAAGAAATCAAATTACAAACATCAGACACTGAGATATGACTTGCAGGATAAAGTGTAGAATTACAATATTAGATACGACAGAGGGGGGAAGGAAAAATACGAGGATATGTTATAAATATACCTTCGAGATTCTCCGAGAAACCATTGATACGTAGAGGGTGCTAGTTATGTACATCAATGAAAAGATGAGTTTTTAGTTCTGATTTGAATTTGTCAAGTGCTGTCTGTAGGTGAAGAGAGACTGGAGGATTATTCCAAAGTTGGGGGCCTTCAACATTGAAGATAGCATGTCTAGTATGTTCATGGATTATTTTTTGATGACTTGGAACGACTAATTGATTTTGTTGAGTGGATTTCGATGCTCGTGCAGGGCAATAAGGGATGAGATGACTCATAGAAACAGAAGCCTGCGCGGCCGCATTGCTGATCTGGGACTTGACATGCCGCCTTTATGTGGTTTTTGCAACTACATTCAAAGCAGTTTACATATATTCAGGTACTTATTTTTGTACCAGGGGCAATGGAGGGTTAAGTGACTTGCCCAGAGTCACAAGGAGCTGCAGTGGGAATCAAACCCAGTTCCCCAAGATCAAAGTCCACTGCACTAACCACTAGGCTGATCCAATAATTATATTATCTTACTATATTAGGGGTTGATATAAACTCTGGGATTCGTTGCCATAGAATGTGGTAAAAGCAGTTAGCTTAACGGGGTTTAAAAAAGGTTTGGCTAACTTCCTAAAAGAAAAGTCCATAAACCACTATTAAGATGGGCTTGGGGAAAATCCACTGCTTATTTCTAGGATAAGCAGCATAAAATGTATTGTACTGTTTTGGGATCTTGCCAGATACTTGTGACTGGATTAGACACTGTTGAAAACAGGATACTGGACTTGATGGACCTTCGGTCTGCTCTAGTATGGCAACAATTATGTACTTATCTTCTTATGTTCTCATATTCAAAGCGATTTAACTGGCCAGAAACAGCTCTGTGCCACTGAAAATAACCAGATAACGCCAAACTGAAAACTGGCTATTTTGGGGACATTCTGGGGGCCAGTGATGTACCGATATTCAGCAATTATCTGGCCACGTCAACCACATAAATAGGACCACATAAAAGTCAGTCCTATCTTTATGCAGTAACCCGTAGCTGGTTGAGTGCTGAGTATTAGGGGGTATTTTACAAAGGCGCAATAGCGTTGTTAGCAGACTAAATGTAAAAGGCGCCCATATAGGGTTTAGCACACACTAAAAATGCCAGCGTACCTTTGTAAAAGGACCCCTTAACTAGCTATGTGTTAGCTGTCTCTGGAAATCCAGAAATGCAATGCCGATGCTCAGACATGATGCAACATTGAATTTACAGGTTTAAAACTGGTGGCAGTCTGAACATCGGGCCCTTCGTTTTTATATTTACTATTCTTGTAACCTAGGCATCCCCCCTTTTCATTATTGATTTGAATTTACATCTCTGTACACTGCTTAAAAATCATTATTTTATTTTTGGTACATTATTGGGTTCATTTTCGAAACAGAAGGACGCCCATCTTTTGACAAATCAGAAGACGGGCGTCCTTCTCACAGGGTCGTCCAAATCGGTATAATCGAAAGCCGATTTTGGACGTCCCCAACTGTTTTCCGTCGCAGGGACAGCCAAAGTTCAAGGGTGCATATCGGAGGCGCAGCGAAGGCGGGACTTGAATGTGCCTAACACTAGGACGTCCTCGACCTATAATCAAAAGAAACAAGGACATCCCTGACACTTGGACGACTTTACCTGGTCATGTTTTTCTTACAACCAAGGCACAAAAAGGTGCCCAAAATGACCAGATGACCACCAGAGAGAATCAGGGATGACCTCCCCTTACTCCCCCAGTGGTCACTAACCCCCTCCCACCCTCAAAAAATATCTTTCAAAATACTTTGTGCCAGCCTCTTGCCAGTCTCAGATGTCATACCCAGGGCCATTACAGCAGTATGCAGGTCCCTGGAGCAGTTTTAGTTGGTGCAGTGCACTTCAGACAGGCAGACCCAGCCCCCCCCCCCCCCCCCCCCCACCTGTTACGTTTGTGGAGGAAACAGTGAGCCCTCCAAAACCCACCACAAACCCACTGTACCCACATCTAGGTGCCCCCCTTCACCTGTAAGGGCTATGGTAGTGGTGTACAGTTGTGGGTAGTGGGTTTTGGGGGGGGGGGTTAGGGGGGCTCAGCACAAAGGTAAGGGAGCTATGTTCCTGGGAGCAATTTATGAAGTCTACTGCAGTGCCCCCTAGGGTGTCCGGTTGGTCTTCTGGCATGTCAGGGGGACCAGTGCACTACAAATGCTGGCTCCTCCCACGACCAAATGCCTTGCATTTGGTCGTTTCTGAGATGGACGTCCTTGGTTTTGATTATCGCCGAAAATCAGAAATGAAGACGTCTAGGGACGACCATCTCTAAGGATGACCAAATTTCAGGATTTGGGCGTCCCTGATCATATTATCGAAATGAAAGATGGACATCCATCTTGTTTCAAAAATACGAGTTTCCCCACCCCTGTATGGGGACGTTTTGCGAGGACATCCCTTTCGATTATGCCCCTCCACATAATCCTAAAATGGGAACTCTAAATGCATGGACTTAAACACCTGTTTTCTCATCTAATTGTCCTATACAAATGTAAGCTCCGTATCATATAATTCATTTTTACAATCAGAGATAAAAATAACTTTGAGAAATGATCAAGTGTTCCACCAATCATCACACCCCCATAATTCTAACACAAGTTCACACTACCTCTGAGTTCAGAAGCGTTCTAAAATACACAGATTCTCCAAACACCTAGAATCAACTGAGGGGCAAAACAGGACAAGGCTTGTGCTTCAGTGTCTATGTTTCTTACTTCTTCTAAAACACAACCACCAAACTTTCCCTCCTGCAACAATCCAAGTGTCGCACACACCTAGCATGCACCATCTAAGCCTATCCCAGACGTACCTGGGAGTGCTTATAAGCAAGAACATATCTAGCAGGGTAACACCTCAAATTCCACCCTAGTCTGGGCATTGTTGGTCCTGAAGGACAGAGGAAATATAATCACAACTTCTGTTCTGCAGACACAATTGTGTTTCTTCCGGAAGCACAGCGAGACTTCTGAATCAGGAAAATACAGGCATAGCCTGGAACACAGAAATCACCTGCACACACATGATGCATGTAAAAAAACATACATGAGGACACATCTGCTCAACTCTTGAGAGGAAGATGCTGAAATCAAGAGCCTCTGTGGGGGAGGGAAGTATCTTTGGCCAATTTACAAAGAGGACTCTTGGGGTACAGCAGGCATTAAGGCTGGGCGAAGGGCTTTGCTGCCACCTATTGGTCTATTTCTATCATTTCCCTCATGACTCTCTCTGTACCAGTCTGTGTGGGCTAAAGGTTGACCCCATCCTGCCACTGACAAAACACTGTTTGAAAAACAAGCTTCATCAAACAGTCAAACGTCTACACTGAACTAACAGCAAGGAAGTATGATGTGGGCAGGGAGGAAGTGGTCTGGAGCAGCACACGTTACAGTACAATTAGACAGGAACCAATCGAAAGCTGCACCCTTCATATACAGTATGGCAAAGTACTGTTCAAGCAAAACATAAATCACGGCTAATCTAGCTCAAACACCACACCTTGCAGCTCGGAAATATTGCTCAAGTTATTAAAAGTGAGAAAATACAATGGTCTGTCTGTCTGTCTGGGGACTGCGGGGCTTCACGAGTGGGAAACACCTACAGGACCTGGTGAAAACACAGAAAAGAGCGAGTGACCCTAAAGAGCAAGGGTCAATCACTATCACACCCAAAAGCTTGCAATTGATGTCGGCTCCCTCCTGGCTCTAGACTGTAGAGAGAGGGTGCTTACTCTGTGTATCATATTTCTGTTTTATATCATACAGTGATTTGCTGGATTTCCATGTTCTCAGTATTAACCAGGTTACAGAGAACAATTTATTATTTATTTAGATTTTTGCTCACACCTTTTTCAGTGGTAGCTCAAGGTGAGTTACATTCAGGTACTGTAGATATTTCTCTGTCCCAGGAGGGCTCACAATCTAAGTTTGTACCTGAGGCAATGGAGGGTTAAGTGACTTGCCCAAGATCACAAGGAGCAGTGGTGGGATTTGAACTGGCCATCTCTGGATTGAAAGACCAATGTTCTAACCACTAGGCCACTCCTCCACTCCACTCACAATGCAAGGCCTCCTGGAACCAGAAGCTCTCTGTACCCTGTATGTGACTGGCATTTTTATTGCAGAATAAACTTTGAAGATTTTACACTTCCAGTTGTACTTGGAACTATTTCTCCCATCCTTATTCTCTTCCTTTGACTTCTGTTGACCTGTCGCTTCTTCCTCTATAATATTAGCAAAATCCGCCCATTCCTCTCTGAACAGACCACCCGAACCCTCGTCCACTCGCTCGTTACCTCTCGTCTTGACTATTGCAACCTTCTCCTCGCTGGCCTCCCGCTTAGCCACCTATCCCCCCTTCAATCTGTCCAAAATTCCGCTGCACGTCTTATCTACCACGTGAACCGATACTCTCATATCACCCCTCTCCTCAAGTCGCTTCACTGGCTCCCGATTCGCTACCGTATTCAGTTCAAGCTTCTCCTAATGACCTTCAAATGCACTCAATCTGCAGCCCCCCATTACTTCTCTACCCTCCTCTCCCCCCCTATGTCCCCACCCGTAACCTCCGTTCTCAGGACAAATCACTCCTATCTGTACCCTTCTCCACCACCGCTAACTCCAGACTCTGTCCCTTCTGCCTCGCATCATCTTATGCCTGGAACAGACTCCCCTAGCCCATACGCCATGCGCCCTCCCTGCCCATCTTCAAGTCCTTACTCAAAACCCATCTCTTCTCCCTTGCTTTTGGCACCTAACCACCTTCCCCATTCATGATACACTGACTACACTGACTACATAGTTTGTTACCTTTAGATTGTAAGCTCTCTTGAGCAGGGACTGTCCTTCCCCATGTTTTAACTTGTACAGCGCTGCGTAACCCTAGTAGCGCTATAAAAATGCTAAGTAGTAGTAGTAGTAGTGTTTGCTTTTTCCCTGCGTAGCCTTCCCATTATTTTCTGGCTGGAATAAGGGGTATTGCCCTATAGCCCCCAGGGGGCTCTGTCTGCTTCCACTAGAGAAGGGCTCCATGGAGTACATGTTGCAGGATAGAGGCAGAGTCCTCAAACACAAAAATAGCAATCTCAGGACTGCAGGAGTAGCATAATAGTTATTGCAGTGCCTTGACGCTGGGCAAGTCTTTTAGGGGGTCCTTTTACTAAGCCTCGACAAAAAGAGGACTGCAGTAGCGTGGGCGTGTGTATTAGGCATGCGCCGGGCCAGTTTTTACCGTGTCTGGAAAAAGGCTTTTTTAATGGGGCAGGAAAAGGGCATGTGGTAAAACTGAATCCAGCGTGCGCCTAAAACCTGCCTGAGCCCTTAACACCACCCATTGGTCTAGCAGGAAGGGCTCACACACTACATGCGCAGTGACCAGTCGGTGAGTGCCAACTGCCGATTACTGCTGGAAACGCCACAGGTGGGAGGAAATAAATCATCCAGGCATTACGGGCGCATGGCAAATCTGAAATGACTGCCAGGGGGCACGGTAGCCTAACAACCTTTGTAAAAGGGCCCCTAGAGGCTTATTTTCAAAGCACATAGACCACAAAGGGGCTCATTTTCAAAAGAGAAAAATGTCTAAAAAAAGTGGCATAAACCAGCATTTGGACGTTTTTTCTCACCAAAATGTCCAAATTGCTATTTTTGAAACCCATTTTCCAGGCATTTAACGTAAGAACATAAACATTGCCATACTGGGACAGATTGAAGTTCCATCAAGCCCAGTATCTTGTTTCCAACAATGGCCAATCCAGATCATGAGTACCTGGAAAGATCCCAAAAGATTAAAACATGTTAAGCTGCTTATCCAAGAAATAAGCACTGGATTTCCCCAAGTCCATCTTAATAATGGCTTATTGACTTTTCTTTTAGGAAATTATCAAAACCTTTTTAAAACCCTGCTAAGCTAACTGCTTTTACCACATTCTCTAGCAATGAATTCTGGAGTTTAATTACTCATTAAGTGAAGAAATATTTTCTCAGATTTGTTTTAAATTTACTACTTAGTAGCTTCTTTGCATGCCCTCTAGCCCTAGTATTGTTGGAAAGAATAAACAAGCAATTCACATCTACCTGTTCCATTCCACTCAGTAGAATGCATCCAGATCTAAAGGGGACATGTTGGAGGCATGTTAAGGGCGGAATTTGTGCATTCCGAAGACCTGAATGTTTTTCAGCCATAATGGAACAAAATGAAAATGTGCAGGACTAAAACTAAGACATTTTAAGCTAGACAGGGCCGGTCTTAGGCAGAGGCGACCGAGGCGGCCGCATAGGGCCCCGCGCAATGCGCCTCGCCTCTGCCTCGCCTCTCCGACCACACTCGCCTGCCCTCCACCCATGTCCCACGACGCGAGTCTCCTCGTTCCCCTGCTGCTCTCCCTCCCTCCAGCCACCTGAGACCCCTCCCGTCTGAGCCCCCCCTCCCCGACCCGCCAAATGACCCTCTTCTGCCGCCCGCACCTCGCCTGACCTGACCCAGCATTTTAAAAAAGCCTCCAAGCGGCGGTGCCGGTGCCTCGTGTCTGAGAGAAGAAAACTCGCTTCGTCGTTGGCCGGCCTTCCCTCAAGTCCCGCCCTTGCGGAAGTTACATCAGAGGGCGGGACTTGAGGGAAGGCCGGCCAACGACGAAGCGAGTTTTCTTCTCTCAGACGCGAGGCACCGGCACTGCCGCTTAGAGGTTTTTTAAAAATGCTGGGTCGGGTCAGGTGAGGTGCGGGCGGCAGAAGAGGGTCGTTTGGCGGGTAGGGAGAGGGGGCTCAGACGGGAGGGGTCTCAGGTGGCTGGAGGGAGGGGGAGCAGCAGGGGAATGAGGAGACTAGTGTCGCGGGACATGGGTGGAGGGCAGGGGGGACAAGGGGGGTTACTGGACTTAGGTGAATGGCAGTTGGCAAGGGGGACAGGAGGGTCGCTGGATATGGGGTGGATGGAGGGGAGAGGGGCTTGTAGACATAGGTGGATGGCAGGTGAGGGCAGGGGGCACAGGAGGGTCGCTGGACATGGGTGGATGGCAGGGGAGGGCATAGGGGACAGGGGGGGTTGCTGGACATGGCTGGCAGGGGGGACAGGAGGGTCACTGGACATGGGTGGATGGCAGGGGAGGGCATAGGGGACAGGGGGGGTTGCTGGACATGGATGGCAGGGGGGCAGGAGGGTCACTGGACATGGGTGGATGGCAGGGGAGGGGGGTTCTGGACATAGGTGGATGGCAGGGGAGGGCAGGGGGCACAGGAGGGTCGCTGGACATGGGTGGATGGCAGGGGAGGGGGTTTCTGGACATAGGTGGATGGCAAGGGAGGGCAGGGGGCACAGGAGGGTCGCTGGACATGGGGTGGATGGAGGGGAGGGGCTTCTGGACATAGGTGGATGGCAGGGGAGGGCAGGGGGCACAGGAGGGTCGCTGGACATGGATGGCAGGGGGGACAGGAGGGTCACTGGACATGGGTGGATGGCAGGGGAGGGGGTTTCTGGACATAGGTGGATGGCAAGGGAGGGCAGGGGGCACAGGAGGGTCGCTGGACATGGGGTGGATGGAGGGGAGGGGCTTCTGGACATAGGTGGATGGCAGGGGAGGGCAGGGGGCACAGGAGGGTCGCTAGACATGGATGGCAGGGGGGAAGGAGGGTCACTGGACATGGGGTGGATGGAGGGGAGGGGCTTCTGGACATAGGTGGATGGCAGGGGAGGGCAGGGGGCACAGGAGGGTCGCTAGACATGGATGGCAGGGGGGCAGGAGGGTCACTGGACATGGGTGGATGGCAGGGGAGGGGGGTTCTGGACATAGGTGGATGGCAGGGGAGGGCATAGGGGACAGGGGAGGGCATAGGGGACAGGGGGGGTTGCTGGACATGGATGGCAGGGGGGACAGGAGGGTCGCTGGACATGGGTGGATGGCAGGGGAGGGGGTTTCTGGACATGGGTGGATGGCAGGGGAGGGGGTTTCTGGACATAGGTGGATGGCAGGGGAGGGCAGGGGGCACAGGAGGGTCGCTGGACATAGGTGGATGGCAGAGGAGGGCAGAGGGGACGGGGGGGGGTTGCTGGACATAATTGGATGGCAGGGGGGACAGGAGAGTCGCTGGACATGGGTGGATGGAGGAGAGAGAAGAAATGGTGGACATGGATGCAGGCGAGGGAAGAGTGAGGAAGGAGATGAGGTGAGGGAAAAGTGCACATGGATATAGAAAATAGGCAGAAGCTGGATCCACTGGACAGTCAAGTCTGCGGAGGACCCAGCTTTTACTTACGGATGTAGGGCAAGAAATGAAGAAGAAAGGCGGAAAGTAAAGAAATAAATGGAAAGGAAGCCCTGGAAACAGAGTTAAGAGGACAGATAGCAGCACAATCGGATACTGAGCCAGCATGATCAGAAAAACAAAGTCACCAGACAACAAAGGTAGAAAAAACTATTTTATTCAGGATTTATTAATTGGAATATGTTAGTTTTTGGAAATATGCATCTGTGATATTTTTCATGTAAGTTTTAATTTTTGTAGTATTGCTACATGCTGAGTCTGACTTCTTGAGGTAACTTTCCAGTTCACTATTTTGCATTCATGTGTTTTTCAGGTGTGATCAAGGAAGGTGCAGTATTCTGCTAGCGTATAGTTTGCAGCCCTTTTTGTTTGGTTTTTTTTCACTAGGTTGTGCACTGGTGTTTTAGAGCCAGGTGTAATTACAGTTGCCTTTTCACGCCACGCATAAGTTTGTAGCTTGTCCTGTCCTTGGAATTAGTGCTGTTTATGGTTTGTTAAGGTTATGAGTGTGTGTTTGCACACGTTTGTGTATAGTGTTTTGCAGTGGAGAGATTGTGTGTTGGCCTTACTAAGGTGGCACCAAACATCGGAAAGGGTGTAGAGCCTAAATCATGACACACTATCTCTAAAAGGGTGTTTTGTGGCTCTACATGAGAATTGTGATATTATGATCCCTTGCTAGCTTCATATTGTTGATAATCTGCATTTTCCGTATGGCTGGTATATTGGTGTATAAGGTATTAATTGTGACTTTTTTTTTTCTACTTATTTTTTTTTCTGTGTGTTGTCAGACAATTATGGATGACAGAGTCGGAGTCTTCTTGAGTCAGAGAGTTGTGGTATATATTTTAAAACTATTTTAATACCTTGGTGGTCTATATGTTTTTATATTGTACATTATATTTTACATATCACTTTATTTTATTGTATATCTTTTCATTTCATTTTTATTTTATTGCATATATGGGTTACAGAGTAATAGGGGAATTTGAAAGTACTGAATCTTTTCTTAATATTTTTCCTTTATTCTCCTTTGTTATGAGAATTGGAACTACTAATTGTAGTGGACTTGAACTGAATAATTTCTGGGGAGGGGAGGTTTCATGATAGCATTGGGCTTATTATTTCAATCAGTTTTTTTTGTACAAGTTTAGCTTCATTTGTCTTTATTTGAAATTTCATAAATAAAAAAATGTTCTAAAAATGGAATAATCTTATGGGGTGGAGCTAGGGTGGGGGCGGGGCTATGGTAGGGGTGGGGCTAGGATGGGGCCCCACCAAATTGGTCTGCATAGGGCCCCGCACTTGCTAAGACCGGCCCTGAAGCTAGACCTATTTTAATAACAACTAAGCCACAAAAAAGTGCCCTAAATGACCACTGGAAGAATAAACAAATGACCTCCCCTTACTCCCCCAGTGGTCACTGACCTTCTACCACCCCCACCCCTCAAGATGTAAAAGAAGCAGTACATACCAGCCTCTATGACAGCCTCAGTTGTTATCGCGAGTTTTATTAGAGCAGCAAGCAGGTTCCTGGAGTAGCCTAGTGGTCGGTGTCGTGCACTGTGGAGAAGGAGACCCAGACCAGTAATCACTTGTGGTGGAATGTGTAAGCCTTCAAAAACCCAGCAAAAACCTTCAGTACCCACATAGAGGTGACATCTGCAGGCATAAGGGCTATTATAGTGGTGTTAGGGTTATCATATTTTGTCCCCCAAAAAGGAGGACACATGCCCCGCCCCACCACACACCCCACCCGCACCCTTTCACACCCCGCCCCGCACCCTTTCACGCCCTCACTCTGCCCCCTGTCACATTTTCCCATCCCCCCTGTCACACACCCCGTCACCCCCCCTCCCCATCACCCCCCTCCCCTTACTACTGCCCTGGTGGTCTAGTGACCTCTTCGGTGCAGGAAAGAGCCCCCTCTTTCCTGCCCGGAACGCTGCCCTGCATGCTTCTTTCCTGTTGCTGATCTCGGTGCCGATTCAAAATGGCCGCAGAGAGTTGAAGTGTCTTGAGGTCACTTCAACTCTCGGTGGACATTTTGAATCAGCGCAGAGATCAGCAACAGGAAAGAAGCATGCAGGGCAGCGTTCCGGGCAGGAAAGAGGGGGCTCTTTCCTGCCCCAAAGGCGGAAGAGGTCACTAGACCACCAGGGGAGGGGAGGCTAGCAATCTGCCCGTTTGTCCAGAAATCAGGCCGGTGGCAAGTCAGCACCTGTGAATCGCTGCTGCCACCCGGCAAGTTTTGAAACAAATTTAAGGTAGACTCGGGGGAAGAGGGTTGAGGGAGGAAGAAGGGAGATGATGGCCTGTTTGGGGGGGGGGGGAGGGAAAGCGTGAGAGATGTTGGGCTCGGAGTACTAGAAAGAAGGAAGGGAGGGAGTGATGTCACATTCATGGGAGGGAGTGGGAGAGGGAGATGGAGAGATGGACGGGGAGAGATGGACTAGGGGGAGGAAGGGGAAGAGAGGATGGAGGAGCAGGGATAGATGGGGAGGGGAGGGGAGAAATCTGGACAAACGGGCAGATTGGCAAAACCCGCCCGGTTGCCCAGATATGTCCTCAAAAAGAGGACATGTCCAGGTAAATCCGGACATATGGTAACCCTAAGTGGTGTATAGTTGGGTACAGTAGGTTTTTGGTGGGTTTTGGAGGGCTCCCCATATAATATAAGGGAGCAATGGTGAGAGGTGTATCTGGGAGCATTTATTTGAAATTCACTGCAGTGCCCTGTAGGGTGCTCCACTGCCCTGCTGAGATATCTGTGAGGCCAGTCTACTAAGAACGCTGGCTCCCCCTACATCCCAATGGCTTCATTTTGTGCGTTTTTCACTTGGACTTTTTCAAAAATGGATCAAAAAGATAAACAGAGCACAAAAACAGATTGAATGTTCTAATGCTGCTTATTAGGTGGATCATTAGTATTATGCTAACATTGTATTATATCTCTGGTATTTGAATTCCAGTGCTGTTTAACGTGTATATTTTTGATCCTGTTTCACGGTAGTTCTATAGAAATCAAACAAAATCAAACATGGAAAAGAAAATAAGATGATACCTTTTTTATTGGACATAACTTAATACATTTCTTGATTAGCTTTCGAAGGTTGCCCTTCTTCCTCAGATCGGAAATAAGCAAATGTGCTAGCTGACAGTGTATATAAGTGAAAACATTCAAGCATTACTATGACAGTAAAATAGATACTATTGGAGATTCTACATGGAATGTTGCTATTCCACTAGCAACGTTCCATGTAGAAGGCTGCGCAGGCTTCTGTTTCTGTGAGTCTGACGTCCTGCAGGACGTCAGACTCACAGAAGCAGAAGCCTGCGCGGCCACATTGCTGATCTACAAGGGCCGACTTCTACATGGAATGTTGCTAGTGGAATAGCAACATTCCATGTAGAATCTATAGAAATCAAACAAAATAAAAGATGGAAAAGAAAATAAGATGATACCTTTTTTATTGGACATAACTTAATACATTTCTTGATTAGCTTTCGAAGGTCGCCCTTCTTCCTCAGATCGGAAATAAGCAAATGTGCTAGCTGACAGTGTATATAAGTGAACACATTCAAGCATTACTATGACAGTAAAATAGATACCATTGGAGATTCTACATGGAATGTTGCTACTATTGGAGATTCTACATGGAATGTTGCTATTCCACTAGCAACGTTCCATGTAGAAGGCTGCGCAGGCTTCTGTTTCTGTGAGTCTGACGTCCTGCACGTACGTGCAGGACGTCAGACTCACAGAAGCAGAAGCCTGCGCGGCCACATTGCTGATCTACAAGGGCCGACTTCTACATGGAATGTTGCTAGTGGAATAGCAACATTCCATGTAGAATCTATAGAAATCAAACAAAATAAAACATGGAAAAGAAAATAAGATGATACCTTTTTTATTAGACATAACTTAAATAAAAAAGGTATCTTATTTTCTTTTCCATGTTTTATTAACCTAACACGGCTACCACACCTCTCTACGGTAGTTCTATTATTAGGTTTCAATTTGCTGTTTTCAAGTTTACCTCATTTATTTTATTTGACTAGTAAAACATGCCCGTTTCTGGCACAAATGAAACGGGCGCTAGAGCGCGTTTTTCCTCCCGAACCCCCTCCCCCCTCCCTACTCACCCCTTCGGCGTTGCTTGTGTTGCGGCTGCGGGCCCAGGAACTGTTCTCATGCCTCCGATGCCCCGGATTCGCCACTTGCATCCTGGCTCCACCTCCTCATGACCCGTTCGTTCCCTACGTCAGTTCGGTCGTGACACCGGTCGTGACGTCATGACGGTCGACGCAAGGGCATGACAGACAGGTATGGGCAGTGGAGAGGCTTCACCACCATGAATCCAAGAACCCTTCACGAAAGTGGGTGGAGCTTGAGTGGCTTCATTCGAACGTTGAGGTTGCGAATTATGTCCAGATGGGGCGTGGCTGAGGGCGGGTGTATGAGTGAGAGTGAGAATGAGTGCTGTGAGAGGCTGCAACAGTACAGGGCTTCAGTGTTTCCCTGCCACACAGTGAGCTTCAGAATTGGAGGTGAGAATTATTTATATAGATATTCGGATTCTGGACATTTTGAGAAACATGTCCAACGTTGGACTTAGACGTCATATCGAAAATGTCCCTCCACGCAATTTTGTAAATCTATGTGCTTTGAAAATGAGCACCTTAACCCTCCTTTGCACCAGGTACAAAATAAGTACTTATATATAAACTGCTCTGATTGTAACCACAGAAAGGTGCTATATCCAAATCCCATCCCCCTACAGCCTATCAGTATGTAGGAAATAAATTTGCATATGTTGGAAACCCAGGAGATGCCAGTTTTGCTTATACATCTTTATGGCTGACAGCTTGAAAACTGGATTGGTTGTGGAGTTCCCAGGACAGAGAAGAAAGTTTTGCTTTTGTCAAATCTTGGATGACTGTGACCAGACGTAGTCTGAGCCCCTGAGAAAAGTCACTGAAAGGAAAAGATTGTGCTGAATTCATTCAGGCTCAGTAAACACAGTGATGAACTTTACTGTCTTCCCTCCAGTTCTTTAGATCACAAGTGGTTCACCACGTGCGCACCTGCCTGCCCATCCCGGACCAGCATCTCCCCTTGTCCTTCCTCCCTCCCTCTTCCCCCGAGTCTACCTTTAATTTCAAAAGTTGCCGAGCAACGACAGCGATTCACACATGCTGCCCTGCCGCAAGCCTAACATTCTCTCTCTGATGCGGTGGCCCATCCTATTTCCTGTTTCCACTGGGGTGGGCTGCAGTGGAGAGAAAAGGTATCAGGCCGGTGGCAAGTCAGCACCTGTGAATCGCTGCTGCCACCCGGCAAGTTTTGAAACAAATTTAAGGTAGACTCGGGTGAAGAGGGTTGAGGGAGGAAGAAGGGAGATGATGGCCTGTTGGGGGGGGGGGGGAGGGAAAGCGTGAGAGATGTTGGGCTCGGAGTACTAGAAAGAAGGAAGGGAGGGAGTGATGTCACATTCATGGGAGGGAGTGGGAGAGGGAGATGGAGAGATGGACGGGGAGAGATGGACTAGGGGGAGGAAGGGGAAGAGAGGATGGAGGAGCAGGGATAGATGGGGAGGGGAGGGGAGAAATGGATTTGGTACAGGATGGAAGGGGCAAATGGGGAGAAGGGGAGATGGGGAGGGTGGAGGTAGGAGATGGATGGGGGAGGAGATGGATGGGGGAGGGTGGTAGTGGAAAATGGGTAGAGGGGACATGGACTCAGGGAGGATGTGAAGAGATTGACAGGGAAGGCAGAGAGGAGATGGACGGGGGGCAGAAGGGGGAAAGAGAGAAATGTCAGATGGGGTAGATGGGAGGGAAGGAGAGATGTTCGGGGGTGGAAGTGTTACAATGGTGGGGTGAGGGATAAGGAGGGGGGATGCTAGGAATGGTGGATCTATGGGAGAGAAGCAATGGGAGGGATTGCAAGGAGATGAGTAAGACTTGGACAACTGCAACAATCGACATACGATGAACTATGCTAAGTCAAACCAAGATCCATCAAGCCCAGCACCCTGAAGATCTCTGAGTCTGAATGAGTGAAAATGGCAATGACAGGTCAGAATCAAGTATGCTTATTTTATATCACATTCATATCATATGCTATAAGTGCAAGTGCTGTACATCTCAGCGCGGTAGAGAAAAACATTGTAAAATGTTATAATATTGGATCGTTGGTTCAATAATGATTTGATAATGAACGTGACTGTAGGGCAGACTGGATGGACCACACAGGTCTTTATCTATCATCATTTACTTTGTTACTATGTAGAGCTTAGTAGTATTTATTTATTAATTTAATTTAATTAATTTATTTATTTATTATGATTTATTTACTGCCTTTTTGAAGAAATTCACCCAAGGCAGTGAACAGCAAGAACAAGTTAAACATAGGCAACAGACAATTACAGCAGTAAAAATATTCAAATAACAATACAAAATATGGCATAGTATTCTATATTACAATGCCAACACAATACGTACTAAACCATTTGAATAGATAGCATTGGGTGTAAGCAAAGATGAAACATATATGTAACCCTGGTTTCACTACACTCACACAGACTGGGAATCAGCTAGCTCATCACAGGTCAGTACCCCCAAGACCAGGGCCACAAAAATAAAAACCAAAACCAGATCTAAAATATACAGTCTATTCCTTTTTTACTTTTATATTGAACTGGGCGCAGGCCAAGGCCAGATAAAGGTCTGGAAGGCCGTAGGATGTTAAGCCTCCACTTGAAGTCTCGGCAGCCATTTTCAAGAAGTGGCGGTAGTGGGCAGGTCAGCGTCAATGGACAGGAAATGATGGAGTTCTTTCTTGCTCCAAGTAGGCCACTAGACCACCAGGGTGGTCTAGTGGGCAGATAAAGACCATGAGGCCTATGCAGTCTGCCCATCCATGCAATCTACTCTCCCTATCACTCCCTTCGAGATCCTATGAACTTGTCCCAAGCTTGCTTGACTGGTACAAGCAAAGACTGTGTGAGTGTGGAGGGAGAGCAAAGTGGAAGAGAGGAAAAGGTTGGAGAGGGCTTATATTTGACAATGTGCCCCAGGTCATGGGATTGTGAGGGTCGGAGAAGGTGTCCAGACCCCGTGGAACTGAGCTAGTGTGGGTTGGATACTGTTTGTCTCCACCATTTCCACCAGGAGGCTGTTCCATGAATTCACCACCCTTTCCGTAAAGTATTATTTCCTCATGTTACTTCTGAGTCTATCCCCTTTCACCTTCACCCTATGCCCCCTCATTCCAGAGTTTCCTTTCAATTGAAAGAGATGCCTCCTGTGCATTTATGCCACATAGGTATTTAAATGTCTCTATTATATCTCTACTTTCCTGTCTTTCTTACAAAGTATATGTAACCCCAGGGTCCAACCCACACTAGCTCAGTTCCACGGGGTCTGGACACCTTCTCCGACCCTCACAATCCCATGACCTGGGGCACATTGTCAAATATAAGCCCTCTCCAACCTTTTCCTCTCTTCCACTTGGCTCTCCCTCCACACTCACATAGTCTTTGCTTGTACCAGTCAAGCATGGGAGTGGCTAAACAGTCCGGAATAGAGATCCTCACTCCCAAGAACCACATTGTACTCCAAGGTTTCGCTTTATTGATTTCAACTGCAGGCAAGTCAATTTTTTAACTCCATCTGTACAGAAGAACTCCTCCTCTCTATTCAAGATTGAGTATAACAACCACAACCCTTTCTCAAACTTGATCCTCTTTGCAACTTTCAGTATTTACACATTTACAAACACCACCTCTCCTTTACTCATCCCAGAGGCTGGTAATAAGCCGAGGCTGCTCCTAAATTTCCTTGATCACAATCCACTTCCCTCAGGCACAGACCCTTTAGGCTGTCTTTCTTCCAGCGATGCACTTCTTGAGATGCATCCTGGCCTTGAACAGGCTTCCCCTGTCCGGGTTCCTGCTTTCGGGCTGGGACCCCTTAACTCACCCTCAGCTCTCACACCTTCACAGTTGCCACGGTAGGGGCAGCAACTACTCCTCAATTCGGTTTAAGGTTATTTAGCCACTATGGGATCTCCCTCTCCTCCAAGGGTCATGGTGGGGGTACAGGCAACCAAAGAACCTGTGTCTCCTCTAACTGTAGCATAAGAACAGAAGAACATAAGAATAGCCATACTGGGTCAGACCATCTAGCCCAGCATCCTGCTTCTAACAGTGGCCAATTCAGGTCACAGATACCTGACAGAAACCCAAATAGTAGCAACATTCCATACTACCAATCCTAGGTTAAGCAGTGGCTTCCCCCATGCCCATCTCAAATACAGACTGTGGACTTTTCCTCCAGGACCTTGTCCAAACCTTTTTTAAACCCAAATATGCTAATCGCTGTTACCACATCCTCCGGCGGCGAGTTCTAAAACTTAAATATTCTTTGATGCTTCCTCCTATTTGTTTTAAAGTATTTCCATGTAATTTCATTGAGTGTCCCCTGGTCGTTGTACTTTTTGAAAGACTGAAAAATTGATTCACTTCTACTCATTCTACATCACTCAGGAGTTTGTATTATATATATTTCTTATTTTACTTTCACATATTAAACATAAATGTATAAGCAATCTCTGAAAATTGAAAAGAAAAAAAGAAAAACATCCTAACAAAATTATCCATCAATTTTGTCCACAAACTCAGGATTTTGTAGACCTCAATCATATCCTCAGCCATCTCTTTTCCAAGCTAAAGAGCCGTAATCTTTTTAGCCTTTCCTCATACGAGAGGAGTTCCATCCCTTTCATCATTTTGGTCGCTCTTCTTTGAACCTTTTCTAATTCCGCTATATCTTTTTTGAGATACGGCGACCAGAATTGAACAAAATATTCAAGGCGAGGTCGCACCATGGAGCAATACAGAGGCATTATAATAGTCTTGGTCTTATTTTGCATCTCTTCCTAAAAATTCCTAGCATCCTGTTTGGTTTTTTAGCCGTCGCACACTAGGCAAAACATTTCAGCTTATTATCTACAAAGACACCTAGATCTTTTTCTTGAGTGCTGGCTCCAAAGGTGAACCCCAGCATCAGGTAACTGTGATGTGGATTATTCTTCCCAATGTGCATCACTTTGCATTTGTCCACATTATATTTCATCTGCCATTTGGATGCCCAATCTCCCAGTTTCCTAAGGTCTTCCTGCAATTTTTCACAATCCACATGTGTTTTGACAACTTTAAATAGTTTTGTGTCATCTGCAAATTTAATCACCTCACTCATCGTTCTGATTTCCTGATCATTTATAAATATGTTAAATAGCCCCAGTCCCAGTACAGATCCCTGTGGCACTCCACTATTCACCCTCCTCCATTGAGGGAAATGACCATTTAACCCTACCCTCTGTTTTCTGTCCAGCATTTATTACCTTTTACTCTGTCACTCACATTACAAAAACGTTTCTCCCTGCATCTTATTCCACAAGCCCACCCCCTTTGGGCAGGGTCCTCAAACTTCACATAACTCAAATCCTCCCCCTCCCCCAGTACCTCTGGAGAGTTCTACAAACACTTAATCCCCAATATAATGAGATCTTTTCGTCTGTCCCCATATGCTTCATGACGAAGAGCACTGACCACCCTGTTTTATATCTTTTTGAAGGTGCTTCTCCAGAATTGTAAACAATATTCTAAATGAGGTCTTACCAGAGTCTTATACAGGGGCTTCATCACCTCCTTTTTCCTATTGGCCATTCCTCTCCCTTTGCATCCAAGCATCCTTCTAGCTTTCACCATTGCCTTTTCTACCTATATAAGTACATAAGTATTCACACTGGGACAGACCAAAGGTCCATCAAGCCCAGCATCCTGTTTCCAACAGTGGCCAATCCAGGTCACAAATACCTGGCAAGATCCCCAAAAAGTTCAGTACATTTTATGCTGCTTATCCCAGAAATAAACAGTGGATTTTCCCTAAGTCATTTTAATAATGGTCTATGGACTTTTCCTTTAGGAAGCCGTCCAAACCTTTTTTAAACTCCGCTAATCTAGCCACCTTTACCACATTCTCTGGCAATGAATTCCAGAATTTAATTACACGTTGAGTGAAGAAAACGTTTCTCCAATTCGTTTTAAATTTACTACTTTGTAGCTTCATTGCATGCCCCCTAGTCCTAGCATTTTTAGAAAGAGTAAACAATCGATTCACGTCTACCTGTTCCACTCATTATTTTATAGACCTCTATCATATCTCCCCTCAGCCACCTTTTCTCCAAGCTGAAGATCCCTAGCCACTTCAGCCTTTCCTCATAGGGAAGTCTTTCCATCCCCTTTATCATTTTCACCCTTCTCTGTACCTTTTCTAATTCCACTATATCTTTTTTGAGATGCGGTGACCAGAATTGAACACAATATTCGAGGTGCGGTCGCACCATGGAGCGATACAAAGGCATTATAACGTCCTCATTTTTGTTTTCCATTCCTTTCCTAATAATACCTAACATTTTATTTGCTTTCTTAGCCGCCGCAGCACACTGAGCAGATGGTTTCAACTTATCTTCAACAACGATGCTGAGATCCCTTTCTTGGTTGGTGATTCCTAACGTGGAACCTTGAATGATGTAGCTATAATTCGGGTTCCTCTTTCCCACATGCATCACTTTGCACTTGCTCACATTAAACATCATCTGCCATTTAGATGTCCAGTCTCCCAGTCTCGTAGGGTCCTCTTGTTTAGCCCCCTGTTTGGCCACCTTAAGATATCTATTTTAAAAGGGGGAAAAAAACAATCAAATACAAAGGAGAAAAAAACCATGGTGCATAGTTTAAAATGGGACCTCGCCACAACTGGTAGCCAATGAAGTTTATGAATATATGGCAATATTGGCTCATCTTGACGCAATTAATATATAACCCTAATTGCTAAATTTTGAACCATTTGCAACTTTTGCAGAATCAAATTGGTACAGCCCACAAAAACAGTGTTGCAGTAATCTAGAAAGCAACAATGGTTGTTCTACAAGTCAGTAAGATGGCAACTCAAAATATCTTCAAAGTGAGAACCAGAAGCGATGTTTTAGTACTAATGTCTAGAACTCAAACTATTATAAAGAATAAAATTACAGAACAGGTTGACAAATATGGCTTAATGTGACAGAGTCAGGCAAGGGAAGTCCTGCCTCACCAATTTGCTTTGTTTCTTTGAAGGCGTGAATAAACATGTGGATAAAGGTGAGCCGGTTGATGTAGTGTATCTAGATTTTCAGAAAGCTTTTGACAGCTTCTACCCCGCAAAAGTCCCATTAGAGTTCCATGCGGTTTACAGCCCTCAAGAACCTGGGAAGTCCCTGGAAAAGTACATAAGGAAAAAAACACAATAAAAATACAAGTAATAGCTAAATTACAGAGTGTTATAATAGGTTATGGAAGAATTCATAAAGATGAGTTCTAAGGGCACTTCTAAAGGAAAAGTAATGAAGAATCTGGAGAAGCTTTAAAGGAAGCAAATTCCACCAGCGAGAAGACTGATAAGAAAAAATAGTTTTATAAATTACTTTCTTTGGATTTGGAAGTTGTAAGAGCAAAGGCAATCTAGCTTTTAAAGCCAAATTTCTGTATGATAGATGAATTAAATGTGCCAAATATGATGGCAAAAATCCATAAAGGATAAGAAATCATAGTACATAATTTAAAAATAATTTGGGCCTTTGCTGGAAGCCAATGAAGTTTCATCAGAAGTGGAGTAGCTGATTCATACCTCAATTGGCTAAAAATCAGATGCACAGCTGTACTCTGCAGCCTCTGAAGTTTTTTAGTCAAGCTCTCACTCAAGCTCCCATAAATGATATTGCAATAATTGAGATGGGACAAGGCTAAAGACTGAACAACCAATCTAAAAGCCATGAAACTGAAACAAGACCTAACCCTCCTCAGTCTCTACAGTCTCCACAAAATATGAAAAACCCTTGTCAACAGCTTGACGTGTGGCTCAAATGTAACCCCAAGAATTTTAAGCTGTGTTTCCAGCTGAAATGAGATTCCTTTTCTCATCAACATTTTTTCTAAGTATGGTTTATGGGGTCCCCTTACTAAGACATGTCAAAATGTGGCCTTCAGTACTGTGGGCACATGTTTTTGGTGCGCACTGGACCAGTTTTTACCACATCTGAGAAAAGGGACTTTTTCCAATGGGCCAGGAAAAGGGTGTACGGTAAAACTGAAACCAGCACACCTACGTATGTCCTGAGCCCTTAATTCCACCCATTGACCTAGCAGTAAGGGCTCAAGCACTACATGCTCTCTGACCAGCCGGTGCATGCCAACTGCTGATTAACACCAAAAACGCCACCAGTGGTAGGAAATAAAAAAATAACTTGTCCCACCAGATCTGAAATTACCGCCAGGGAAGGGGTGCGCTAGGGGTGCCTCTATGTGAATTACTTAAAACTAAAAATGTGTTTTTATCATTAATCAGTTTCAGTTTAAAGTTAGTTGCCAAATTAGTAAGGATGTCAAAGCCTGCTTTTATTTGCTGCAAGATAGATGAAGTAATTTAAAAAAATGGAACAGAAATAGTTGCATCGTTAACATAGATATACGTTTGAAATCCAGATGAGATCAGTTGAATAGCTAGTTGTGACATTGTTACGTTAAACAAAATGGGCAAAAGAGTTGACCCCTGTGGTACTCCAGTGGCCCAAGAGCTCACGTTTTTCCCTGAGTCCGTGACAGTTTGTAAAGGCCCCGAGGCCGTGACCGTATATAATCCCAACTTTTTCTGCTGGGGGAGGGTAGATTTGTAAGATGGAAGAAAAGAAGACAGAGACATGGAGGGGCATTTTCGAAAAGGACGTCCAAGTTGTGATTTGGACGTCCTTGCAAAACGGCGAATTCCAGGGGCGGAGAAACCCATATTTTCGAAACAAGATGGACGTCCATCTTTCATTTCAAAAATACCGTCAGGGACATCCAAATCCTTAAGTTTGGACGTCCCTAGACATGGATGTTTCTGACTCAGCGATTTTCGAAACCAAAGACATCCATGTCAAAAACATCCTAATGCAAGCCATTTGGGCATGGGAGGAGCCAGAATTTGTAGTGTACTGGTCCCCCTGACATACCAGGACACCAACCAGGCACCCTAGGTGCCACTGCAGTGGACTTCATAAATTGCTCCCAGGTACATAGCTCCCTTAACCAGTGGCGTACCAAGGGGGGGGCGGTGGGGGCAGTCCGCCCCGGCTGCACGCTGCTGGAGGGGTGCCGTGGTGCGCGCCTGTCGCCGAGTTCGCATGTGTTCACTGCTCCCTCTGCCCCGGAACAGGTTACTTCCTGTTCTGGGGCAGAGGGAGCAGTGAACACATGCGAACTCGGAGCCGACAGGGTGACAGGCGCACGCCGCGGCACCCCCCCCCCCCCCCGCGGCGTGCACCCGGGGGGAGGTGTCATTTCGCTGGGGGGGGCACCGCGCTGCACCCGGGAAGGGCGCATCGGCGATCCGCCCTGGGTGTCAGCCAGCGTCGGAACACCACTGCCCTTAACTTGTGTGCTAAGCCCCCCGACCCCCCCCAAAACCCACTCCCCACAACTGTATACCACTACCATAGCCCTTACAGGTGAAGGGGGCACCTAGATGTGGGTACAGTAGATTTCTGGTGGGTTTTGGAGGCTCGCTGTTTCCTCCACAAATGTAACAGGTAGGAGGGGTATGGGCCTGGTCTGCCTGTCTGAAGTGCACTGCAGTACCCACTAAAACTGCTCCTGGGACCTGAGTATGACATCTGAGGCTGGCATAGAGACTGGCACGACATATTTTTAAAGATGTTTTTTTGAGAGTGGGAGGGGGTTAGTGACCACTGGAGGAGTAACGGGAGGTCATCCCTGATTCTCTCCGGTGGTCATCTGGTCATTTCAGGCACCTTTTTGTGCCTTAGTCGTAAGAAAAACACGTCCGGGTGAAAACGTCCAAGTGTTCATCAGGGACGTTCTTGTTTTTTCGATTATGGGTCAAGGACGTCCAATTGTTAGGCACGCCCAAGTCTCGCCTTCGCTACGCCTCTGACACGCCCCCTTGAACTTTGGCCGTCCTTGCGACAGAGTGCAGTTGGAGACGTTCTAAATCGGGTTTCGATTATACCAATTTGGACGTCCCTGGGAGAAGGACGTCCATCTTCCAATTTATGTTGAAAGATGAACATCCTTCTCTTTCGAAAATGAGCCCAATAGGTTGTAGTTACTGTGTGTCTAATTGGGTTGAACTATTTTCTTAAATTTGATTAAAAGTGCATGGTGAGGTGATGGGGGCACAGGGGACAGCAATAGGACTGGGGTGGGTGGGGGGGGGGGGGTTATGCTGAAATGTCCCTTTTAAAAAAATGCTTCCCTTGGTAGCTCTGGGTACTTTTCCTCAATTCTATCTTACTTTGGAATTCCTCATTCTACTGAGTTTTGAAGAAAAATCCTCTAGAATTAGGGTAAATCGCTTGCCTTGCAAGTTAAATCTTTTTCTGAGTACAAACTGGTTCTTTGCAGCTGTACAGGGGCTGCAGCTGAAGCTTTGTATGTATCAAGTCCTCCCAGCCCACCCACCCTGCTTCTGCTTCTTGTATGCAGTGACTGATCCCTGAACAGTGCTGGGAAATTCACATCCTGCTGATTTATGCAAAACAGTCCCTAGGTATATTTTCTCCTGCAAGTTAGTGCAGGATGAGGAGACAAATGCAGATCAATATCCGTGGGTCTGCAGTATTCAGATAAACCTTGTTATGGCTTTGAGGGTGCTTTCCCTGTGCTCAGTGGTTTGGCTTAGCAAGTGAATAAGGCGACTAATGGGCAGATGATCAGAAGCAAACGCGGGCGCTAGAGGCTATTAGCGCCATACTAGCGTCCACATTTCTACCACCCCATGATCAGAGCCCCCGAGAGCATGAAACAACATGCTTGCAGACTCTGACCGCAAGTTGCAAGCAAATTCATGCTAAACAGGTATTTTATTATTCTTCCCCAATGATCAGCGGGCAGCGCACCAAACATTGGCGCGCTATCGACGGCAAACCCTACGCCAGTTCAGAGCTGGCATTAGGGTTTGCAGACCATTGGGGACGAATGGTGAGCCCTGTCCAGTATGCATTTGCATGCTAGCAGGCCCCCCATTCCCCCCAATAGAAACCTACCCCACAGTCCCCCCGACCCCCCAATACAAGTTCTTAGGGGACTAGAGATCCAGTGAATCTCCATCCCCTAACCCCCCTCGCAGCCCCAAATAAAAGCCATGGTGGCCCAGTGGGCCACAAACACAAGCCCCTCAACCTGGTGGTCTAGGAGCCCCATTCACCCCCCCCCCCCCCCCCCCCCCCCGATGCGAAGGAGGATGGAATAGTACATTCCCTCCTCTTCCAGCACTGCCTTGAAAATGGCGACGCCCAGCCCTGCCCAGTGCATCCTGGGATGTGCTGGGAGGAGCTTCAACGCCAGTGGCGTACCAAGGGGGGAAGCGGTGGGGGCGGTCCGCCCCGGGTGCACGCCGCCGGGGGGGGGGGGGTGCCGAGCGCCGGTCAGCGTTGTTTGTTTCCATGCTCCTTCTGCCCCGGAACAACCTGTTCCGGGGCAGAGGGAGCATGGAAACGAACAACGCTGACCGGCGCGCGGCACCCCCCCAGCGGCGTGCACCCGGGGGGCGGGGCGCATCGGTGATCCGCCCCGTGTGTCAGCACCCCTAGGAACGCCACTGTTCAACACCATGCTCAGGCACAATCCTTCCGCACTTTTACCCTATGATCAGAGATAATAGCATGCTTAAATTTGCATGCTATTATCTCTGATCATAGGGGCAGTAAAGCCCCACACTGTTCCAGCGCTATTTTTAGGGCACTGTTTGGGTCGCTGTTATGTACACATAATAATTTTTTAAGTGAATAAATATAAAACAGTTGGTATCCTCATCCATTCTCCTCACTTTTTTGTTTCATCTTCACGGTTTCGTGAGGATTTTTTACCTCCCCTTTTGTCTTCACGTCCTTAGAGATGACCATCCCCGATTTTCAGCGATAATGGAAACCGAGGACGCCCATCTCAGAAATGACCAAATCCAAACCATTTGGTCATGGGAGGAACCAGCATTTGTAGTGCACTGGTCCCCCTGACATGCCAGGACACCAGCTGGGCACCCTAGGGGATACTGCAGTGGACTTCACAAATTGCTCTCAGGTGCATAGTTCCCTTACCTTGTGTGCTGAGCCCCCCAAACCCCACTCCTCACAACTGTACAACACTACCATATCTCTTAAGGGTGAAGGGGGGCACCTACATGTGGGTACAGTGGGTTTGTGGTGGGTTTTGAAGGGCTCACATTTACCACAAGTGTAACAGGTAGGGGGGGATGGGCCTGGGTCCGCCTGCCTGAAGTGCACTGCACCCACTAAAACTGCTCCAGGGACCTGTATACTGCTGTAATGGAGCTGGGTATAATATTTGAGGCTGGCATAGAGACTGGAAAAATATTTTAACAAATTTTTTTTGAGGGTGAGAGGGGGTTAGTGACCACTGGGGTAGTTAGGGGAGGTCATCCCCGATTCCCTCCGGTGGTCATCTGGTCATTTAGGGCATATTGTTGTGGCTTGGTCTTAAGAAAAAAAGGGCCAGGTAAAGTCGTCCAAGTGTTCGTCAGGGATGCCCTTCTTTTTTCCATTATCGGTCAAGGACACCCATGTGTTAGGCACGCCCCAGTCCCGCCTTCGCCCCCATGAACTTTGGTCATCCCCACGACGAAAAGCAGTTGAGGACGCCCAAAATCGGTTTTCGATTATGCCAATTTGGGCGACCCTATGAGAAGGACGCCCATCTTGTAATTTGTGTCAAAAGATGGGCGCCCTTCTCTTTCGAAAATAACCTGAAAGTCAACATGGATTTAGTGAAGGGAATCTTGCCTCACCAATCTATTACATTTCTTTGAAGGGGTGAACAAACATGTGGATAAAGGTGAGCTGGTTGATATTGTATCTGTATTTTCAAAAGGCATTTGACAAAGTACCCCATGAAAGACTCCAGAGGAAATTGGAGAGTCATGGGATAGGAGGTAGTGTCCTATTTTGGATTAAAAACTGGTTAAAAGATAAAAAACAGAGAGTAGGGTTAAATGGTCAGTATTCTCAATGGAGAAGGGTAGTTAGTGGGGTTCCCCAGGGGTCTGTGCTGGGACTGCTACTTTTTAACATATATATAAATGACCTAGAGATGGGGGTAACTAGTGAGGTAATTAAATTTGCTGACAACACAAAGTTATTCAATGCATAGTTGGGCTTACAGGGTTCTGACTTGCAGGAAGAGCTGTACCTCCTCAGAAGCTACCGATCTAGACCTCTGACCTCAGTCCAGCAGCTGCTACAGGCCTGAACCAAATTGGATAAAATCCCCTTTATATAAGAAGAAGTCTTCTGGAGGTTTTGGAAGGACCCCTGTGAAGAGACTTGCATGGAGCATAGTCATTCTGCCCACAAGTAGCCAAGCATAATATTATAGAAGCAATTTCCTCTGTGAAAGCTTTCACTTAGTGATTCCAGATGGAGCTGGAGTGCAAAGTTAGAGGTCAGTATTTCAAAACCAGAAATCCAAGAACAGACACATGATTTCTTCACTTTTAGCAGTGTTTTGCATCAAGCGATACCATCTATTGTTGACAGTCTGTCCGTCTGTTCATCCATCCATGTGTATGGAGACAGAATCAGGATGAGGACAGAAGCTGGAAGCATCAGAAGTAAGATAGTGGCCAGGAGGCCAGTGCCCGCTATCCAAAGAACGTAGACAGGAGTAATGTGGCAGATGGAGAGTTCGGACTCTGCCTGCTGAAGAAGTGGAGAGATCTGGGGGAGTGCTGGTGGGCACAAAAAGAGGAGACAATTGGGCTTCCCACCATCCCCACTGACAAAGATTACTGGGGTCCCACAGAACTTCAAGGGTCCCATACATCTGATGGTGACAATTAAAGAAGATCTTTGGCCATTGAAGGAGAAATACCAGTTAGAGAGGAGAGACACAAAGAATAGAAGGGAATGAAAGAGGAGAGACGGAGTGAAGATAAGGACAGGAAAGGGAAATGTGGTGAAAGGAAGGAGGAAGGGAGCAGGGGGAGGAGATGGGTAGACTGACCCCCTCCCCCTAGTATTCAACCTGTTTCTCCATCAATCTCAAATTGCCCCTCAGCATTCACTCAGACCTCCCCAGTGCTCATTCAGGGTCCCCTGCACTCATTCTTCCACAAGTTTAGTGTAGTTCAATTATGGACTTTCTATACTGCCTTAATAGCAAACTGACAAAGTTCTTACAATAGGGTTATGGCCATAAAATGTTTCCAAATAATACAGTACTCGCAGATAATAGGTTAGAAATATATCACATGGACTATACAGTAAAGAAAAGAAGCACCCTCCCCCAATCAATAGGGGGGGGGACAGGGGAAGAAAGTGGAGACGATCGGAGGACGGAAGAGAAGAAAGAAAACAGATATGCTTCTTCATTGGGGGGGGGGGATGCTGGACAAGGCCTGGGCAGTAGAATGATAGAAGGGAGATGATGGGGAAGGAAGTCACTGGCTTAGGGATGGAGAAAGAAAAAGGAGATGTTGGAGGGGATGAGATGACTTCCCTATGAGGAAAGGCTAATGCGGCTAGGGCTCTTCAGCTTGGAGAAAAGGCGACTGAGGGGAGATATGATAGAGTTCTATAAAATAACGAGTGGAGTGGAACGGGTAGATGTGAATCTGTTTATGCGTTCCAAAAACACTAGGACTGGGGGACATGCGATGAAGCTACAAAGTAGTAAATTTTAAACGAATCAAAGAAAATTTTTCTTCACTCAACCTGTAATTAAACTCTGGAATTCATTGCCAGAGAATGTGGTAAAGGTGGCAGGGCTGCCTAGAGGGGGGGGGGGGGGCAAAATTCCCCGGGCCCAGGACTCCAAGGAGGGCCTGGCACCGGGGTCTCTCGCCCTCTCCTGCTCCCAGGCCACCGGCGCCGCAGTCCCCAGTCTTCACCTGCCTACCCTCAGCTCCCTTCTGTCTGCCTTCCGACCGCCTTCATTAAAAAAGAAAAATCTTGAAATCGGCAGTGCCTTCTGTGCGAAAGCGGCAGATTTCCTTGAGCAGGCCTTCCCTCACTGTGGCCTGCCCTCTTCTGATGTAACTTCCTATTTACGTGAGGGCGGGCCACAGTGAGGGAAGGGCCACCCAAGGTGATCTGCCGCTTTCGCACAGAAGGTGCTACTCGGTGGCACTGCACTGCCGATTTAGAGATTTTTTTTTAAAATTTAAATGCAGGGGGCCGGAAAGCAGACAGAAGGGAGCTGAGGGTAGGTATGTGGAGACTGGTGACTGCGGCGCCTGCGGCCTGGGAGCAGGAGAGGGAGGTGACAGCGGTAGCGATTGGGGGGAGGCGGGGCGCCCTTGCCCTGAACCCGGCTCAGTCTCTCGGCGGCCCTGAAAGGCGGTTAGCTTAGCAGAGTTTTAAAAAGGTTTGGACGGCTTCCTAAAGAAAAAGTCCATGGATCATTATTAAATTGGACTTGGGGAAAATCCCCTATTTCTGGGATAAGCAGTATAAAATGTTTTGTACTTTTTCGGGATCTTTCCAGGTATCTGTGACCTGGATTGGCCACTGTTGGAAACAGGATGCTGGGCTTGATGGACCTTTGGTCGGTCCCAGTATGGCAATACTTATGTACTTATGGATGGAGGGGGTGGGAACACAAAGGAGATGCTAGACCCTGTGAGGAATATAAAGAGAGGAGATGATAGGGTGGGCAGTAGGGAGATGGGCAAGATGCTGAACATGAGAAAGGGAGACCAAAATGCTGGACAAATGTTGGGAGGGAGGAGAAGCATTGCTGGATCAGGGAAGGGTGGAAAGAAAGGGAATGTTTGCTCAAGGGGAGAAAGAGATGGTAGATATGGGGAGAGTAGGGTGATAAGGGAGATGCTAGATTGGGATGGGAGAAGAAAAGGGGTACTGAAACAGGATGGGGAAGATGCTGGCTTAGAGGAGGGGAAGAGAGAGGAGATGCTGGATTGGGTAGGGAAGTAAAAGGGATATGGGGACATAGAAAGGGAATGCTGGACATGGGGTTGTAGTAGGCAATGTTACTTCTAAGGAGTGGTCTGGTGTGTGTGGCCACACCAGAGAAGAGGACTTCGGCTGGTGGGGGTTGGGGACCCCCGCCATCAAAGGTACCCGACGGTGGCGGCGGGGGAGGGTTGGCGCCGGGGGGGGTCAAAGGTGGTGGTGGAGGCGGGAGGGGTCAAAAATGTGCCCCCTCACCTCGGGGTCTAGACCCCCCTCCTGTCGAAGTCTGGCTACGCCCCTGTCACACGCTAAGGAATTTTGACATGTATGATATGGTATAGCAGTCATGTGTGTAATTGCCAATCAGTGATGCCAATCAAGAGCATAAGCTCTATTAATCTGTAACTTAAGTATACAACTGACACCTGTCTTTAGGTCCCAATTTATAGAACTGCCCTTATTGTGTATTTTAAACCTGATTTAAAGGTATAGGTAAGTGATAATTATGATGTATGGAAAAGTCACTTTGGCTTGCCCCCCCCCTCCCCCCGCATACCTGACTTGCCACCCCAAATATTTCTGTCTAGAGACGCCACTGCTTTTCTCACCTCCTGCCCCGTATCTGTTTGGCACTGACCTTTCACGGTCAGCTTTCTTCCGTTTCTTGCCTCCTTCTCAAATCTATCTTGTTTTCCCTCTCTCTCCCCGCTTCCCTTTCCTACCTGTGCAATATTTCACTCATTTTCCTCTGTGGTATTGTCTCCCCCCCCCCCCCCCCCCCCGTTCCCTCCCACAGGTCCAATACCTTTTCCTACCTTCTTCCTCCCACCCCTCAGGCCTCTCTTTCCTCGCCTCCATGATTCCATAAACTTTGTACTTGACAGCTTGTATTAGAACATTGCTACCCTGTCCCTCCCCTCCACCAATTAAAAAGTCGAATAGGCAAGATTAGACTGGCACTATTTGAAATGTGGCTACTGCCTTTCCTGCACTAGTAATGTGAATTCATGTTTATCCAGCCGAATACAGGAAAACATTTTATGAACTGTAACTCATTCTCTATGGTTTCTGTGATAAAATGACCTTGTGACCTTCTGTACGTGAATAATACACAACCTTTACAAGTACGGATTTGTGAAGCACTTTGAATAAATGAATAATTAAAATCATAACTTCACATCCAAAAGATGTTTTACAACCGACTGTGTCAAATCTAACAGAAGAGGAGCAGATTGGGGAAAAGATGCTGTTGAAATAATTAAACTCCTTGTGATTGGTTATCAGTTTAAAATCTGCTGCCATTTTGAAACATTACATCAAAGATAAGAAGAGGATCATGTGATAGAAACACAGCTTCTTGACTAAGGGGTAGATGCATCGACAAAACGTAAAAGAACCGAAAACGTAAAAGTCACGTAGTAAACTTACTGATTTTGAAAAAACGATGGATGCTCTAAAAAAAACAACTCG
Source organism: Microcaecilia unicolor (assembly GCF_901765095.1). Lineage (NCBI taxonomy): Eukaryota > Metazoa > Chordata > Amphibia > Gymnophiona > Siphonopidae > Microcaecilia > Microcaecilia unicolor. Next base: position 4,965,553 of record NC_044037.1, on the reverse strand, counting down.
CAAATGTTTGGCGCGGTATTAAAAAGGTGGATGCATGAAAATATCGGTATTCTGGTGAAATCCCCGGTAGCGGTGTAGGCATTCGCTAAACACACGGTATCACTGTGGCTGTTGTACGCATGTCACACATCATAGACGTGCGTCCAGGGTGTGTAAGATACACGTCACTCGGAAGCGGAGCATTATATTGCGCCTCTTCCCCGGACGGGGGAATAAGCGCTTCTCGTTAATTGTAAACAGCTGCGCCAGCCACAGCACGTCCATGTCGGAGAAGTTGGACTTTCTCCCACGTGCAGCCATGACTTCTCCAACAAATGTGCCCACGCATATATAGCACGTCGGAGGGTTATGCACGCACTACATGGACGTGTTATGACGTTCTTATGACAGCTCTGGACTACCGGCAGCCTCTGAGCACACGTTCAATATATCACGGTAAAGGGTTCGGATTCCTTTTGTGCATGTGTCGGAATCGGTAGTGCATCGTGATGTGTCCACATTACTATAGTAGTTAGCTTGTTTGCATTCTGTTTTCGTTAGTTGCTACTGTGATCGGAAAATGGCTCAGAGATGCCTTTTCTGCATGGCACGGCTTACTACTTGCTCGTTGAACTGACTAGAACCAGTTTAAAACCTAGGTTACTGGCTCGTTTATTTTAGAGCAATCTAGCCCTAAATAACCTGATCTTGCTTTCAGGATACCCCTGAAGCAGCTTGTTGTGAAATGCTGGCTAGAGTCAGGGATAACATGAAGCAGTGTTCCTTTCTTCATTAAGGGACAATAGGTTTCCCTATGGTGTGAAAATTCTGGAGCCCCTGCTCCTAGTGTCTGAGTGATGTACCTGTCCAGGCACAGGGTATGTTCCCTTCCAAAAATGCTTTGGAGGGAACTATAAGAGCCCCTGTGTGTTAAGTTTGCTGCTGAGGAAGCAAGAGGGGTGCTCACTTAGAGGAGCTGGGGGCTTGGACATCCAATGGAGCTGAAGAAAACATTCAAGCAAAATATCTTTTGGAACTTAGACAAAGTACATCCCAGGGATTTCAAGCTGTTTGAAAAGTAGCCTGTTGGGACCCAAAGTATATCTGGTACATTCCAGAGAATTGCCTGAGGATATTTCCAGTCAAGACTTGTGAGAACTGGACTCCACACATTCCCAAAGACTTGGATGGGGATTTTAGACTTCTGAGTGTTTAGCTTTGCCTTTTCCCTAACATAAAGCAGTAAAGCGTGCCCAAAAGTGGCCTGTGCTGGTGTAGGCGCATGTTTTGGATGCGCGCTGGCCCATTTCCTCAGCGTACCTGGAAAAAAGGGAATTTGTTAATGTACCAGAAAATGGACGTGCAGCAAAATGAAAAGCAGTCTGCATCCATTTCTGACCTGAGACCTTAATGCCACTCATTGACTTAGCAGTAAGCATCCAGCATGTGCCACTTACCGCCAGGTAAGCGCCCCGTGGTAGCAAATAGAAAATATTTTCTACCGCGTGTTTTGGGCACCCACCAAAAATGGCATTACTGCCCAGGTCACATGGTAAGCCGGGCACTCCTGCCAATTTGATGCATGTTGGATGCGCATAGGCACCTACACACCTTTGTAAGAGGGCCCCCAAGGGGTAAGCAACAGTTTGGGGGTCTTTAAGTGAGGATTTTCAGGCAATGCTCACCCAGGGGCTCTTGGAGTAGGATGTGAACAGGCCAGGAGGCTAGTTTGCTATCCCAGATGAGACCAACTCAGAAGAAGAAGAAACAAAGCAACGACAAAAGAAAAGCCAAGCAAACTAGTGTCACCTATTCTATTCAAACCAAATTTGGGCAAAATGTTTTCTGCTGCCTAAGTGCTCTACAACTACGTAGCCTCAGCTCAGCTTAGGGCCACGCTCCCTCCAGGACCCTGTGTCTTCCATCTCTAGTGGAGTCATTAGATGTTGACTGCGCACTTCCTTTTCTCCAGAAGGGGCTGCGAAAACCAAACCAAACATGCTAACGATTAGTGGGCATGAAATGCCACACAGCCCATTATATACCAATGGGATTCATGGCACTTAATGCAAACTAATTCATTAGTGCATGTTAAATTCTTTAACACGCCTTAGTAAAAGGATCCATGGTTTGGGATCTACCATCAGGCGATACCACGTCACTAAGGGCCCCTTTTTACCAAACTGTGACAAAAGGGGGCCTGCATTGGTTTTGGTACGTGTTTTTGATGCGTGTCGAGGCCCCCCGTTTACCATGGCTGGTAAAAGGCTAGTCTTTCTTTTCTGCAGGAAATGGCCACGCAGCAAGTAAAGCACTTGCCGCGCAGGGCGTAGCCACGGGCGGGCCCGGGTGGGCCTGGGCCCACCCAATTTCGGGTCAGGCCCACCCAGCAGCAAAGTTCCTGATGGCGATTCAGTTGCAGGCTCTGCTCGCAGTCGCAGCGATTCCCACACGCTGCCTGCCAGTGCCGGCTGCTGCTCAATCTGAAACAGGTGGGAAATCAGGAGACGAAAGGCAAATTTTGGTTCCAAACAAGGCAACTTTATTGCTAGCAAGTGAACAGCACCGAGTAGCCTCGGGACACTGTGTCATAAATCATCTGACGCTTACATTTATACTTCCCTACTGGGCCTGCGCATTTGGCCCCTTACACGTCATACCTGTCATGCGCAGTAAACATTTGTAGTTCTTACAGTACAAAATTGTAGTCCCAGTACGTACACACGTCATAACACTGAAATGATACTGGCAAGAAAAACGAAACTTAGCAGCTTATTCTGTGCACACACAATGCTCCTTTCTAGCACAGGAGATAAGGTGCGGCTCAGGAATGCAGAGGGGTGTCAGCACCCTCCAAGGTCGCCTATTCAGACGGCGTTGCTACGTGCAAGCTGGTCTTGTATAGGCCTTGCAAACTACTGTTACAAGCTATATCTAATAGCCCTGCATTCTGTCTGTACATTAGTAAACAGCAAACTTGTCTTGTTAGTAAACAGTAAAACTGGATAAGGCACAAATGTCCAGTGCAGTAATAAGGTGTGGCCAAACAGCCAAAAGCAGAGGTAGAGTGCATAAGTAAAAGTCCATCAGTAGGCACAAAACATGAGGTTGTCCTGTTGCTCAGTAGTATTCAGGTAGTACCGGCGTTCCACTCCTTCATTCCCCCCTTTTGATACTTGAACATCCATTCTGGTGGAGAGTATCACCTCCATGAACCCTGAAAAGGAAAGAAAGGACAAGGATAGTTAGCGAGGGAGGCAACAAGCGAGCCCTAAGCCCTTGCGCAGCCGTTGGTTGCTTCGCCGGGGTTGAGACGGAGGGCCCCTAGTGGAAGCCCCCCCCCTTTGTAGCCGGTCTTTTGCTGGCACAAGGGTGATGGCCCATTGAGTGACTCAGGGGGTTCAAAGTGCATATCAGCCACAAGGTGCTTCATCGTCAGCTTCATCAGACTGGGGAATGGGGGAGTACATCTGGAGAGCCATAAGTTGGGCAGCAGCACGGCGGTCAGCGATGCTTTCCATGGTGGAGCGGAGACACCTGAAAACTAAGGGGAGAGACAAAGGTATTATTAGGCAAGACAGCAAGAACAGGCCACCCATGACGAGGAGGCCTTGCAGGCTCCCGGAGGTTGGGAGCCAGCTGGTGAGGGAGGAAGTCCAATCCCACGCACTGTTCCAGGTCTGGACGGGGACGTGGGCTAGTTTGACCATCCGGTCAGTTATCTCCCTGATGACATGGCTCTGGTCATCAATCTGTAAGCAGCAATTACTGAGGTTAAACTTGCCACACACCCCGCCCTCCTGGGCTAAGAGGTAGTCAAGAGCCAAGCGATTTTGGTAGACGGCGGTAATGAGCTTAGTGTTCTGTCGAGCTAGGATATTGAGGGCCAGGGCAGAATCGTTAGTAAGGATTTCGAGTACGGCCTGTAGGCGAATAATGCGATTCAGCATGTAGATAGGGGTGCGGTACCCGTATGTACCATCTTCAGCCCATGTGGCCGGTCCATAGTAGTGAATGATACGTTCAGGCGGCCACTCGTTGTCCTTCCAGTCTCCAATCTGGACTTTGGGCTTGATGATTGGGAAAGACCGTTTTCGTCGGGTAGGGTTATCAGGCCCCTTTTCCACGTATAGGGGGATTCCCAAAGTTTCGCCGACTTGTATGGGCAGAAGGAAAAAACTAGGTCGGACCGTGCCCAAGAGGCAGGTACCGTACCAGCGGGTCGGGAGTTGTTCATAGGCCCTGCGTCCGCAGATATAGTAGTAGCCCGCCGGGGCTACCCACTTGAGGGAGGCGTTCCCTCCGTATGTCCATGTCGTGTTCAAGGTGGGTTCTGTCCAGATAGGCTCCGGGGCGGGCAGGTTGTCCGTTTGCCACCAGGTCGTCCGGCTGCCATTATACTGAAGAACCCCCGTACAAGCAGAGTCTCCCACTGGTACAGAGTAACGCTTCGATGGCGCTCGACTAGCGCAGAGGGTACCTATGATATTTGTTCTCAGGGCCCATTCGTACGGCTTCGGCCGTTGGGGAAAGGTAATGTTAGTGGTGTTGAGTGCATCCCATGTGTGTTGTCGGATCTCTCTCGCTTCCCAGGGCCATTGTTCACCCATGTCGGTGCCTCCGCAGACGAAACAGTTTGCAATTCCGAGGGAGAGGGCGATGTTTTCAGCCAAATTGAGGAACATATTTCGGGCTTCTGGGGAAATGGGGAATTTAGTCTCGGTCTGCTCAGCACGAGCAATTTCATCAAATACATCTTGGTAGCCGACAACAGTAGTCTGGTAGTGCGTAGGAGGCTTCGTTTCGAGACTCTGATATATGGTAATATATGTCAACGGATCCATTCCTCCGCCGTCAATGCCGAGGCCCCACGTTCCTCTCCAGGGCATGTCGTGTCCTCGGATGGGCCAGTCTAGGGACACATAGTTACCAGAACCTCGACGAAATTCGCCCAGGCCGGCGCATCCGGCATATCCTCCTCCCGTATAAGCACATACTCGGTCCCAGCCCGAGGCTCGAGTGTCGCCGGCGCATGGGAGCCACACCCACGGGGAGCAGCATCTCATGTCTGGACTGAAGGGGCAGACATACTTGTGGTCCTTAACGTATGCCTCTCGCCAACTCTGGCTACCACACTTGCGAGACCAAGGGTGCTTGTCCATGGCGGCACAGACGTCGAAGGTGAGGGTTGCTACAGTTTGGATGCCACCGACAAGGATACGAGTGGAATTAATATAATACAGAATGCCATCTCCCTCGACTCCCGGAGGTCCGGCCACATACGCAGGGAGTCCTACGCTGAGGGTGACATTGTAGTATCTTGGTTTGGTAGGGCTGTGGCAGATAGTGAGATTTCCTTGGAGGCATCTGTGGAACTGTTGGAGGCCATTCGGAGTGATGAGGGCACAAGTCGGGAGAAACTGGCAATCGCCTTCCGGGGGCTGCGTCTGGTGAATGAGGGTAGTGACTAGGTGATATCCTCCCTCTATACGGTGGCGCACGAGGCGCAAACATTCAGTACAGTTCTGGCTCAAGGGGTAATAGCTCGGGACTGAGCAAAGGAGGAGTAGTAGGCTCAGCATCATATATGCGGTGGAAGGTATCCGAGCCTTTGCAGCAAGAAGATGATAAGGCCCACGATGATGGCTGCGATAAAGAGAGAGCCAAAAACGCAGTGGGTCCAGAAACTGAGTTCCTGTTGCTGGGCAGGCATGAATCTGATGATGGTTCACGTATTTCTTAGAGTCAGCCGTAATGGAGCGTCAGGATGTAGGTGCACACGCCAACGCTTCAGGGTGCTGCTAGTAGGAGCAGCAGGTTTCAGTCGGGTCCAATGTATCCACACTGGGCTTCCTGCAATTTTAACAGCGGTTGAGGTCGTTAGGAGAACAAGGGAGGGCCCCTTCCATTTTGGCTTTAGGCAGTCAGATTCATCCCACTCTTTTACCCAGACCTCGTCTCCCACCCTGAACCTGTGCGTAGGATTGGTGAGGACCAAGGGAGCTACTCTTTCAGTGTACTGCTGGATGTCTTGCACTACCTGGTGTAAGGCTCTCATCTGTTTCACTAAGGAACTCTCACCCTGTATCTGCAAGGAGTCGGGAAAGGAGGGTAGTGGTGGTGGCCTAGCATACATCATCTCGTAGGGAGTAAGGCCGGTAGCCTTGGGGGTACACCTAAGATGCAGCAAGGCCAGTGGAAGCAGGTCGGGCCATTTGGCTTTTGCTTCTTGGCATAGCTTGGCTAGCTGGTTCTTCAGGGATCGGTTAGCCCTCTCCACTACTCCACTGCTTTGGGGTCTCCAGGCACAATGCAACTTCCAGTCGAGACCCAGCCTTGTACTGAGTTGTTGTGTTACTTCACTAGCGAAGGCGGGGCCGTTGTCAGAGTTTATTTGCTTGGGGAGGCCGTATCTGGGTAGGATTTGATGAAGCAGTAGGGAGGTAACTTCTTTAGCCATTTCCGTTCTAGTAGGCTGGGCTTCAATCCATCCGGTGTAGGTACACACGGCGACGAGGATAGCTTTGTAGCCGCGCGCCGGGGGCATGTGTGTGAAGTCAATCTGGCACACGTGGAAAGGGCTGGTGCCTCGGAGAACATGTCCTGGCATAGGGCCGGGCCCCGTTCGAGGGTTGTTCCGGGCACAAGTCGCGCATCGGCTGGAAGCGTTTTTGGTCCACAGGGATAGTTTGTTGATGTAGTAGGTCTTCTCAAGTAAGCGCCCCAGGGCGTCCCTTCCCAGGTGGGTGCGGTCGTGAGCCTCCTTGGCCACCGTCCAGGCCAAGGCTTCGGGTATCCATATGCGCCCATCCTGTAGTATCCACCAGCCATTGCGTGACTGTAGACCCTCTTGTTGGGCCCATTCCGTTTCTTGGGGGGTGTAGATAGGGGTCTCCGTAGGGAGCTGGACGACGAGTACGGGGTCAGAAGGGTGAGAGGAGTAGGGGAGCTGACTTGCCCTTTTTGCAGCGTCGTCTGCCCGCTGATTTCCCCGGGCGATGGGGTCCGTTCTTCCAGTGTGGGCCCTGCAGTGCATCACAGCCACCTTCTTCGGCTTCCATACCGACTCGAGTAATTGGCAGATCTCAGCGGCATTTGCAAGTCCTTTCCCTTCAGCTGTCAGAAATCCCCTCTCCTTGTACAAGGCTCCGTGCACCTGGAGGGTGAGGAAAGCGTATTTGGAGTCGGTGTAAATGTTGACAACTTTTCCTTCAGCCCACAGGAGGGCTCTGGTGAGGGCGATCAGCTCCGCTTTCTGGGCTGATGTTCCGGGTGTCAGAGCCATAGCCTCGATCACATGGTCCTCAGACACCACCGCATAGCCAGCTCTTCGAATTCCCTCTATCACCTGGCTGCTTCCATCGGTAAAAAGGGTGATTCCCCCTTGCCAGGGTTGATCCTTCAGGTCAGGTCTGCTCGAGTGCACAGTGGCCATTACCTCCTCACAGTCGTGGAGTGGTGATTCAGGGGCCGGAAGGAGGGTAGCAGGATTGAGGTTGGTCGTGTCCAGGATCCGCACCTCCGGATTTTCGCACAGGAGGGCTTGGTATTTGACCAATCGGGAGTTGGTCATCCATCTGGGTCCGTGGCTCTCGAGTAGGCCGCGGATGGTGTGGGGCGTAGTCACAAAGAGTGTTTGGCCAAACGTGAGTTTATTGGCCTCGTGTATCAGCAGACAGGCCGCCGCAATGCTTCGGAGGCAGCCCGGCCATCCTCGTGCCACGTTGTCCATGCTCTTGGAGAGGTATGCTACAGGGCGTTGCCAGGTGCCGACCAGTTGGGTGAGGACTCCAAGTGCCAATCCCTTCTTTTCGTCGATGAACAAGTAGAACGGCTTAGTCACATCTGGCAGTCCGAGCGCTGGTGGGGCCACAAGGGCCTCCTTGAGGTCCTGAAGGGCTTTCAGTTCGTGTTTCTCCCACTGGAGATTTTGGCCCTCGAGTTCAGGTCCTTTCAGTTTGGCGTACAAACTGTGGGTCAGGATGGCAAAATTGATAATCCAAATGCGGCAATATCCAGCGGCTCCGAGGAGTGCCCGTAGTTCCTTCTTATTTGCAGGAGTGGGTTGGTTGCGGATGGCTTGGGTTCGGGGGATACCGAGCCTTCGGGTTCCTTCTCGGAGGCGAAACCCCAGATACTCGACTTCGATCTCGCATATCTGCGCCTTCTTGCGACTGGCCCGGTACCCCTGGGCTTCCAGGGTCTTCAAGAGGTAGAGTGTAGCTTCAGCACATTCGGTGTACGTTTCACGGGCCACCAACAGGTCATCCACGTATTGGACGACCGGCCCATACTCGTCCTGATACGTCTTCAGGTCCTGGGCGAGTTGGTCGCCGAAGAGGGTAGGCGAGTTCTTGAACCCCTGGGGAAGACGGGTCCATGTATATTGCTGCTTGGTTCCCGTCTGCAAGTCTTCCCACGTGAAGGCAAACAACTTCTGGCTGTCGACAGCAAGAGGGATGGAAAAGAAGGCGTCCTTCAAATCAATGACACTGTACCACTTGGTCTGAGATGGCACTTGGGCTAGGATGGAGTATGGATTTGGCACGAGGGCGACTATGTCGGCTACCTGGTTGTTGACTTTCCTCAAGTCCTGGACTGGTCTGTATTCGGATGTTCCTGGCTTCTTAACGGGCAGCAATGGGGTATTCCATGCGGATCTGATCGGTTTAAGAACCCCCTGCTGCAGGAGTTTCTGTAGATGTGTATGCATACTATGCCGGGCTGCATAGGGGATGTGGTATTGTCCTTGGTTGACAACTTGAGCATTTGGTTTGAGCTCAATCCAGATGGGGATAGCGTTAACGGCCAGTCCGCCGGGGTTCAATTCTGCCCATACATCAGGCACTTCATCCATTATGGCTCGCCTCTGCTGGGCGAAAGGGGTGTTCTGGTCGTAACGGCAGTCGCCGGGTCCTACAGTTGGGGGAACGTGTAGTCTCCATTCTTCTCTTACTGGACAGATAAGTGTCACTGGCCGATCTTCAAAGCGAGCTTCCACTTCACCCGTAGTCTTGAACTTCAAGGTGGCCTGGAGCTTACAGAGTAGGTCTCGACCAATCAAGGGGACTGGGCATCCAGGGATGTGTATGAACTGATGGGACACCATCGTCCCTCCGATCTGGACTTGGCGCTCTTTGAGGAGGGGGGCCGCAAGGGATTTCCCGGAGGCTCCCACAATTGGTATAGTTTCTTTCGTGGCTGGGGCTATGGCGGTGGTGATAACAGATCGCTGGGCCCCCGTGTCTAGTAAGGCCTTCATAGATTCTGTCCCCAGTGGCATCTAATCTCCTTGTGCTACTACGCGCTAACCCGGAAGTCTCTCCTCTGCAGGTTATCGTGCTTAGTAGCGCAAGGAGATTGTTGAGCGGCAGTCGGCAGGCAGCGTGTGGGAATCGCTGCGACTGCGAGCGGAGCCTGCGAGTAGAATCTCCGTCAGGAACACTGCTGCTGGGTGGGTCTGCAAGGAGGGTGAGATGCTGCAGCTGCACAGGGGGAAGGGAAGATGGAAAGAAAGATGCTGCACAGGGGGGAGGGAAGATGGAAAGATGAGGCTTGGTTGGTGGGTGAGGGAGATGCAGCAAAGGGGTGGAGGAGTGAGGAAGGGAGAAGGCTGTGTATGAGGTGGAGGGGAGGGACACATGCTGCATACAGAGGGGATAGGTGGGGAGGGGGAGAAATGGTGGGTATAGTGGTGGAGGGAGGGCGGAGCAGAGAAAATTTTGTGCCCACCCACTTTGGGCTCAGGCCCACCCAAAACTGGCTGTCTGGCTACACCACTGTTGCCGCGTGGCCTTTTCATGGGGGAACCCTTACCGCCACCCATTGACATGGCAGTAAGGCATCCTGCGCTAACCTGGCAGTAACCGGACAGCGTACGGCACTGCCCAATTACCGCTGGGTACACCCTGGCACCGGTTATGACAGCGTGCTGGGGGTGGGAAGTAGCGCTGGGCTGCTACTGTAGCCCGGTAGTCCTTCCCGTTTAGCGAGTGGTAACCCATGTTGAGCTTACCATCACTTTGTAAAAGGGGCCCTAAAGTACCTGGTGATCCCCTTATTTGAATTTTATGTGGAAGGGTAGCCTAGTGGCTCAAGCCCTGGGATAGCAACCAGGGAAGTTGGGGTTCAAATCCCACTGCAGCCCCTTATGATCCCAGGCAAGTCACTTAACCTTCTGTTGCCTCACATTCAGACTTAGATTATAGGCCTTCCAGGGACAGAAAAATACCTACTACTGTACCCGAACGTAAATCCAAATAAATTAGAACCTTCTGCTTTAGAAGGGCTGAAAAATCTGAGAAAGTCACTTTTGTACGGATTTTGGATTAGACTATTTTTTCTTTTTTGTCCACTTTCACTTCCTTGTATGTCTTTTTGGGGAGATCACCACTAAAAGGATTTTAGGAAGGGACAGGTTGGATGTTCAAAGCTACTTCACTGGGTACCCAGACAAGTAGTGCTGACTGGAGCCCATCACAAATTTTCAGCAGCGTTATCCAGATAATGTCAGTATAAGTTACTACAACTGCCCCGGTACTATGTTGTGCAGGGACAGAGCCAGGAATTATCCAGATGGCGTCAGTATTCAGCATTAGCATACAGATAGCTTAGGATTTTTTTTTTTCGCTCTCCTAAGTCATTTATTCCGATCCCAGCAATTTATATATATGGAGGCAGTCTTCTTAATATCACGATATTCATTACTTCTGTCTGATAGTGGCTGGTACTGAATGTTCAGGTATTAGATTACATGGTGGGGCATAATCGAACGGGGCACCCAAGTTTTCCTGAGGACATCCTCGCAGGACGTCCCGGCGAAGGGGCGGGGAAACCCGCATTATCGAAAAACAAGATGGGCGGCCATCTGTCGTTTCGATAATACTGTCGGGGACGCCCAAATCTCAACATTTAGGTCGACCTTAGAGATGGTCGTCCTTAGAGATGGTCGTCCCCAGTTTTCGGCTATAATGGAAACCGAGGACACCCATCTCAGAAACAACCAAATCGAAGCCCTTTGGTCGTGGGAGGAGCCAGCATTCGTAGTGCACTGGTCCCCCTCACATGCCAGGACACCAACTGGGCACTGCAGTGGACTTCAGAAATTGTTCCCAGGTGCATAGCTCCCTTACCTTGGATGCTGAGCCCCCCAAAAAACCCAAAACCCACAACTGTACAACACTACCATAGCCCTAAGGGGTGAAGGGGGCACTTAGATGTGGGTACAGTGGGTTTGTGGTGGGTTTTGATGGGCTCACATTTATCACCACAAGTGTAACAGGTGGTGGTGGGGGGGGGGGGTGGGGGGGTGAGCCTGGGTCTGCCTGCTTGAAGTGCACTGCACCCACTAAATCTGCTCCAAGGACCTGCATATTGCTTTCAGGGAGCTGGGTATGACATTTGAGGCTGGCAAAAAATATTTTTTAAGTTTTTCTTTTAGGGTGGGAGGGGGTTAGTGACCACTGGGGGAGTAAGGGGAGGTCATCCCCAATTCCCTCCGGTGGTCATCTGGTCAGTTCGGACACCTTTTCACGGCTTGGTCGCAAGAAAAAATGGACCAAGTAAAGTCGGCCAAGTGCTCGTCAGGGACGCCCTTCTTTTTTCCATTATCGGCCGAGGACGTCCATGTGTTAAGCACGCCCCAGTCCCGCCTTCGCTATGCTTCCGACATGCCCCCAGGAACTTTGGTCGTCCCCATGACTGAAAGCAGTTGAGGACGCCCAAAATCAGCTTTCGATTATGCCGATTTAGGCGACCCTGGGAGAAGGACGCCCATCTTGTGATTTGTTTCGAAAGATGGGTGCCCTTCTCTTTCGAAAACAAGCCTGTTGGTGTGGCAGACATTTAAAATAAATGTCCACCATTGAGTTGAACTATTGGCCCAGACATATTAAAAGACTGATTTGTTTGGTTTTTGGAGTCTAGACAAGTGAGGGTGTGGAGTTGTGAGCCTGTACCTGTGTCTCTCCCCATCTCCCCAGGACCCCCCTTCTTTTCCAGTATTGCTGCAAAGTGACTCAAGCACCCCACAGCCAGTCTCCTGCTCCAGAACTGGAAAAGCAGTGTGGCTCTGCAGTGCCTCATTTTGGAAGACTTTCACAGGGTGAGTAGACCTTAAACCCTCAGTAGCGACTGATGACAGGATGGAATGGAGCATAGATTTTCTAGCCAAAGTAAATACTGTAATTCCTGCAATGAAATAAAAACCAAACGGGAGCTTTTTCACTGTTTCAACTTTTTAATGTGATCTTCACTTAAAACAAGAGGAAATTGCACTGCTTGCTAATGGTATGACAGAATTTAATTAGAACAGTAGGTTCCCTTCCATCACAGTTGCCTTCCTAGCCCTGCTCTGCAAGAGGCAATGAAAGCATCATTCTTTACGCTTTAATTAACCTGATTCACCTGCTGTGTTCTCTGTTGACCTGGAGGAGAAGAGTCTCCGTCAGTTCCTCTCCTCTGCATCTTCACTTTCCCTCTGCTCTCCTTCCTTCTCTTCCCCTGTGTTTACCTCTCTATTCTTTTTGTCCCCCCCCCCCCCAACCTACTGCAACCCCCACAACAGAACCAGCCTGCCCAGTCTAAACTGAACTGCAATGATTTTGCTGCATACGTTGCCAACAAAATTAAAAGTCTCCGCCAGGATTTACAGACAATCCCACTCAGGGCATTATGCACTAAACTAAACAAGCCTTTAACGAACAAGTTTTTAACCCTGGCATGTACTAAAGCCCAATTTCCGACGACGGTAGCAGCAAACGAAAACGGAATGCAGATGAGCAAATTGTGTAGAAATCCTATTGAAATGAGATGCACTAAGGTTTTCCACTTGCCCTAACGCTGGAAAACTCCGGGAAAGCTAACGAGAGGTCTGTACCTGTCGTTGGGGCTGCCTGGCTTCCAAAACAATGTGAAAAAAAATCAGGAGGGGGCAAAACGCTCGTCAGGAGCGTCCTTTATGGACGGCCTTGCCCCCCCCCCCCCCCCCCCCCCCGCGGTCGCTGCTGCTCCCCACTCCCCCCTGCTTTAAAATCATGACTTTTTTAGGCAGCCTCGGCCCCCCTCCCTTTCTCCTTTTTTAGAAAAAACAGCTCCCGCCATCCTCCGCCCCCATGCCCCGCCCCTCCCCGAGGTCGTCGCCACCGCTCCCCCCTCCACCGGGCCCCCCTCCGTGAAACCGGACCCGTGCAGCGCCTCTCACCTCTGTGTGAAGGCGCTGCACGGGCAAGAACAGCTGATCGCCTCCTCCGACGTCCCTCCGTTCCTCCTGGGCCCGCTCTCGTCTGACGTAGGTTACTTAGTCAGACAAAGGCGGGCCCAGGAGGAACGGAGGGACGTCGGAGGAGGCGATCAGCTGTTCTTGCTTGTGCAGTGCCTTCACACAGAGGTGAGAGGCGCTGTATGGGCCTGGTTTCAGACGGAGGGGGGGAGCGGCGGCAACGACCTCAGGGGGGGCGGGGGGCGGGGCGGAGGGTGGCGGGAGCTGTTTTTTCTAAAAAAGGAGAAAGAGAGGGAGGGGGGCCGGGGCTGCCTAAACAAGTCACGATTTTAATGCAGGGGGGAGCGGGGAGCAGCGGCGATCTCAGGCGGGGTGGGGGGGGCAAGGCCGTCCATAAAGGACATGTTTGTTTTTTGTTTTTTTGACGTTTTTGGCATGCGCAGAGCAGCCAGCATAATGCTTGGCTGCTCTGCGCATGCTTTACGGGCCGATTATCGACTGTTTTAACAAAGGGTTAGAGAATGCAAGTGAGCTGCAACGAGCAGCTCATTTGCATTCCCTTTCCTTCGTGCATAGCCGTTCCGTACCGATTCATTATGGAATTCGGTACAGAACGGCTCTAACGAGGACTTTTGTGCATCTTGCCCTCAGTCCTCAACCAGTCAACCAGGGGTGCACAAACTCCCCCCCGCCTGACACAGACAGATGGGACACTTTTAACCCAATGACAGAGGAGAGCCTTAACAAAATCCTAAGAGACCTTCAACCAACTACCTGCTCCCTCGATCCCTGCCCATCAAAGATAGTGCAGCAGGCAAGTATGGGCCTAATAGAAGGCGCCACAAAAATTGTGAACACCTCTCTTTCTAATGGGCAACTACCAACAGCATTAAAAAGGGCAATGGTTCGCCCTCTGCTGAAGAAAAACAACCTTGACCAGGACAAACTTGAAAGTTACAGGCCAGTATCCAACATCCCGTTTCTAGGGAGACTCACAGAACAGTCTGTGTTCAACTTAATGAATGGCTAGAAAAGAGAAACTGGCTAGATCTATGTCTATTTGGATTCAGACCTGGTTATGGAACAGAAACGGTCCTCGTATCCCTGTTAGATGATCTTCACAGAAACCGAGACAAGGGACTCGCCTCGATGTTAGTACTGCTAGATTTCTCAGCAGCTTTTGACACTGTGGACATAGGCGCCAGGTATAAGAGGCTTGGGGAGAGCCGCAAGCCCCAAGTGTCTCTCTCTATCATACCTCGTTAGAGCAGCAAAAAAAGCATTGCAGGCTGGGCTCTGTGATTTAGTTGTTTTGCCTTCTCTCTGTCTCTCAGCTCTGGCCCGCCCTTGCGGAAACAGGAAATGAGGGCGGGCCAGAGCTGAGAGACAGAGAGAAGGCAAAACAACTAAAGCAAGGAGCACAGCCTGCAATGCTTTTTCTGCTGCTCTAACACCAACGAGGTATGATAGATGACGTTTAAAATTTGCAGGAAGCCTGGAACGCGAAGGGAGGGGACCCTGGAACTGTCTGTGAGGGAGGGAGGGGGGACCCTGGAACTGTCTTTGAGAGAGGGGGGACTCTGGAACTGTCTGTGAGGGAGAGAGGGGGGACCCTGGAACTGTCTGTGAGGGAGGGAAGTGGGGCCCTAGAACTGTCTGTGAGGGAGGGAAGTGGGGCCCTAGAACTGTCTGTGAGGGGGGGCCTGGAACTGTCTGTGAGGGAGGGAGGGAGGGGAGACCCTGGAACTGTATGTGGGGGGGGGGGGGAAAGGAGGGAGGGAGGAGGGAGGACGGACCCTGGAACTGTGAGGGAGGACCCTGGAACTGTCTGTGAGGGAGGGGGGGACCCTGGAACTGTGCATCTGTGATATTTTGCATGCAAGTTTCAATTTTTCTAGTATTGCTGCATGCTGAGTCAGACTTCTTGAGGTAACTTTCCAGTTCAGTATTTTGCCTTCATATCTGTTGTGTCATGTGTTTTTCATGTGTGATCAAGATGCAGTATTCTGCTAGCGTGTAGTATTTGCAGCCCTTTTTGTTTTGTTTCACTAGGTTGTGTACTGGTGTTTTAGAGCCAGGTGTAATTATAGGGCTGCCTTTCCACGCATAAGGTTGTAGCTCATCCTGTCCTTGGAATTAGTGGTTTGCTAAGGTTATGAGTGTGTTTTTGCACAAGTTTGTGTATAGTGTTTTGCAGTGGAGAGATTGTGTGTTGGCCTTACTGAGGTGGCACCAAAACATCAGAAAGGGTGTAGAGCCTAAATCATGACACACTACCTCTTGAAGGATCTACATATGGTCATTAATAAAAGGAGCTCATTGTGAACACTAGCCACCCTAAAAGGGTATTTTTTGGCTCTACATGAGAATTGTGATATTATGATCCCTTGTTTCATATTGTTGACGGTCTGCATATTCCGTATGGTGGTATATTGGTGTATTAGGTCTGCCCAATGTAATATTTATGGTACAGTAAGGTTATGAGTGTGTTTTTGCACAAAGTTGTGCATAGTGTTTTGCAGTTGAGCAATTGTGCTTAGAATATGCTTTGAGCAACCACTTTATTCTTTGACATATGATACATATCTAATATTTAAATTTAATAAAAGTTATTAATTGTGATTATTTTATTTTTACTTATTTTTTTTCTGTGTGTTGTCAGACAATTATGGATGTAAGCCCTGCCCCTGGCCCCACCCCTAACCCCGCCCCCTTTAGCCTCCCCAAACAGTTGGGCCACCGACCGCCTATGACTGTGGATCATGATATCTTGCTTACACAACTGACAGAAACAGGTATCAATGGAACAGTACTTGCCTGGTTCAGATCCTATCTATTAGACAGGCAACAATCCATAATGTTTGGCAGCAACTCATCACCACCATGGACACTGACCTGCGGGGTACCACAAGGATCGATACTGTCACCTATTCTGTTCAATATCTACCTCAAGTCACTAGCTGAGCTGATTCGGTCTATGGACACTCTGTTCAATATTTACGTAGATGATGTACAGCTACTCATACCCTTTGACTTGCCTACAGTCTTGAATAAACTGATTACCTGTCTACCATCAATTTAAGAATGGGTTAAACACAACAAACTTTGCCTGAACTCAAGTAAAACCGAGCTTCTCTGGGTCCCTAACACAAGTGGATACATACCTGACATCAAAATCCCTTTTGGGAAGTATGAACTCCCCCTCAAATCACAAGTCAGGAACCTTGGAATACAGTTAGATTCAACACTTACTCTGATTTCCCAAATCCAAGCAACCTTCAAGAGCTGCTTCTACTATTTGCGACAGCTACACTGCCTCTCTCCTTACATCAAGAAGGTAAATCTTATCCCAGTTGTACATGCCATGATAACATCAAGAGTGGATTACTGCAATGCTCTATACAATGGTCTACAAAGGGCCTCCACCAGCTCCAGCTGATTCAGAATGCAGCAGCAAGACTCATAGAAGGTTGCAAGTGATGTGACCACATCACACCATTTTTGCAAAAACTTCACTGGCTACCAGTACAAAACAGGGCTAAATTTAAAAAACTCTTATGTCTGATCTTCAAGGCCCTGAAAGGAAATGGCCCTGAGTACCTGAAGAATAGGATGATCCTCCACACACCGCCAAGGACACTAAGATCCTCTCAATGACTATCACTAACCACACCCTCTCCAAAAGACATTACATGATGTGATATCTGCAAGCGAGCCTTCTCCGGAGTAGCCCCCACAATCTGGAATGCACTGCCTGAAAGGCTCCGCTTAACACAAGACTACCTCTACTTCAGGAAGCAGGTGAAAGCTTGGCTCTTCAACCAAGCCTTTAATGGAAGAAGTAACTAACTTGTTAGTCTCTTACACACACACACAAGGAGTGACACAGGCTGCACATACTGCAAGGGTAGTATACTATGCCATACTTTGCAATATTTGAATATTTTTACTTCTGTAATTGTGTATTGCTTATGTTTGACTTATTCTTACTGTACATTGCCTTGGTGAAGTCCTTCAAAAAGGCGGTAAGTAAATCCTAATAAATAAATGTTTACCCTGTCCATGTGACATTGTGAGGGTCAGCACCCAGATTCCTTGTACAGGTTTGGGCTCTAAACTGGACATCCAGATGAGTTCATTAAGAGGTCCTTTTACTAAAGTGCGCTGAAAAATGTCTTGCGGTAGTGTAGGCACACCGATCTATTTTTTAGAGCGCCTGTAGAAAAGGTCTTTTTTTTTTAATGGACGTGCGGCAAAATGAAAATTGCCATGCGTCCATTTTTGGTCTGAGACCTTACCGCCAGCCATTGACCTGGTGGTAAAGACTCATGTGGTAACTGGGCGGTAATGACCTATGCATGCCAAATGCCACGCGTCTGTTACACGTGCCCGAAACTAAAAAATATTTTTCAGACGTGTATATGGGATGCATGTCAAAATGAAATTATCGCAAGAGCCACACGGTAGTCTGGCAGTAACTCCATTTTAGCACATGTTGGACGTGCGTAGACGCTTATGCGGCTTGGTAGAAGGGCCCCTAAGACTTGTATATTCTGCCTCTCAGGCAGAACGTTGTGTTTCCGTGTGACTGAGGGAGCCAAGGCCAGGGCTGCTATAATATAAGAAACCTCCGAAAATATCAGAGAAAGAGCGCTTCAGATGGACTTGTGGCATCTTTGTAAGTTGGCCTTGCCTGTTGTTGGAGTAGTAAAAGATGACGCAGTACCCAGGCTTCCTGTCTTCAAGCCAAACTCCAAAGCTTTCTTCTCACACACACCCATACAAATCGAAATGGGAAATGTTAACAAAATGTACCATTTCACAGTTATTCAAGAAGAGCCTAATGGTTAGAGCACTGGGGCTGACACCAGGGAAGCCCAGATCAAATGCCAATGCTACTCTGTGATCTGGCCCAAATCACTTAGGGGTCCTTTTACTAAGCTGTGTTAAAAGGGGATCTGCTCTAGCATCAGCACCGAGACCCCTTTTACTGCAGTGGGTAAAAGGCTATCTTTTTTCCTAAAAAAGAAATGGCTGTGCGGTAAGTGAACCATTTGCTATGTGGCTATTCCTGGGGGGGGGGGGGGGGGTAGGAAGCATTTACTCCACCCATTGAGGTGGCAGTAAGGGCTCTGGCGCTAACCCAGCAGTAACCCAGTTACCACCGGGTAATCACCAGTGCTACAAAAATAGAAAATATTTTTGTAGCGCTGGAAATGGTGCATGCTGGGAGTGGGACCTACCTCCAGGCTCTGCGGTAGCCCGAAGATAGTTCCAGATTGGCACGCGTCAACCCTTTAGTAAAAGGGCCCCTAAACCCTTTATTACCTCAGGTACAAACATAGACTGTAATCCCTCTGGGGATTGAAAGCAACCAATTACACCTAACTAGCTCATCTTGAGCTGCTACTGTAAAGGTGAGAACTGAATCCCAATAAATAAATCAAAGAAACCATCTACCAGTCACTTAGGACTTTCCGCTGTTTCACCTACTGCCAGCAGTAAATCTGAGGCCAGTGCCACAGAGTGACTTTGCATCCAGGTTTTGCTGAAGATATTTGGCAGTGTATGGCCATAAGAGTGATGATGCAGACCGTTGTCTTAAGTTTGCCGTCTGTAAGTACATAAGTATTGCCACACTGGGACAGACCAAAGGTCCATCAAGCCCAGCATCCTGCTTCCAACAGTGGCCAGTCCAGGTCACAAGTACCTGGCAGAAACCCAAAGAGTAGCAACATTCCATGTAGAAGCCCAAAGAGTAGCAAGATTCTAGAATTCTAAAGAATAACAAGATTCCATGCAAAATTTCAAAGTGTAACAACATTCCATGTAGAACCCCAAAGAGTAGCAAGATTCTGGAATTCTAAAGAACAACAAGATTCCATGCAGAATTTCAAAGTGTAGCAACATTCCATGTAGAACCCCAAAGAGTAGCAAGATTCCATTCAGAATCCCAAGTACATAAGTATTACCATAGTGGGACAGACCAATGGTCCATCAAGCGCAGCATCCTGCTTCCAACAGTGGCCAATCCAGGTCACAAGTACCTGGCAGAAACCCAAATAGTAGCATCATTCCATGTAGAACCCCAAAGAGTAGCAAGATTCCATTCAGAATCCCAAGTACATAAGTGTTACCATAGTGGGACAGACCAATGGTCCATCAAACCCAGCATCCTCTTTCCAAAAGTGGCCAATCCAGGTCACAAGTACCTGGCAGAAACTCAAAGAGTAGCAACATTCCAAGTAGAACCCCATAGAGTAGCAAGATTCCATTCAGAATCCCAAGTACATAAGTGTTACCATAGTGGGACAGACCAATGGTCCATCAAACCCAGCATCCTCTTTCCAAAAGTGGCCAATCCAGGTCACAAGTACCTGGCAGAAACTCAAAGAGTAGCAACATTCCAAGTAGAACCCCAAAGAGTAGCAAGATTCCATTCAGAATCCCAAGTACATAAGTATATAAGTGTTGCCACACTGGGACAGACCAAAGGTCCATCAAGCCCAGCATCCTGCTTCCAACAGTGGCCAATCCAGGTCACAAGTACCTAGCAGAAACCCAAATAGTAGCAACATTCCATGTAGAACCCCAAAGAGTAGCAAGATTCTATAATTCTAAAGAATAACAAGATTCCATGCAGAATTTCAAAGTGCAGCAACATTCCATGTAGAACCCCAAAGAGTAGCAAGATTCCATTCAGAATCCCAAGTACATAAGTATATAAGTGTTGCCATACTGGGACAGACCAAAAGTCCATCAAGCCCAGCATCCTGCTTCCAACAGTGGCCAATCCAGGTCACAAGTACCTAGCAGAAACCCAAAGAGTAGCAGCATTCCATGTAGAACCCCAAAGAATAGCAAGATTCTAGAATTCTAAAGAATAACAAGATTCCATGCAGAATTTCAAAGTGCAGCAGCATTCCATGTAGAACCCCAAAGAGTAGCAAGATTCCGTTCAGAATCCCAAGTACATAAGTGTTACCATAGTGGGACAGACCAAAGGTCCATCAAACCCAGCATCCTGTTTCCAACAGTGGCCAATCCAGGTCACAAGTACCTGGCAGAAACTCAAAGTGTAGCAACATTCCAAGTAGAACCCCAAAGAGTAGCAAGATTCCATTCTGAATCCCAAGTACATAAGTGTTACCATAGTGGGACAGACCAAAGGTCCATCAAACCCAGCATCCTGTTTCCAACAGTGGCCAATCCAGGTCACAAGTACCTGGCAGAAACTCAAAGAATAGCAACATTCCATGTAGAACCCCAAAGAGTAGCAAGATTCTATAATTCTAAAGAATAACAAGATTCCATGCAGAATTTCAAAGTGCAGCAACATTCCATGTAGAACCCCAAAGAGTAGCAAGATTCCATTCAGAATCCCAAGTACATAAGTATATAAGTGTTGCCATACTGGGACAGACCAAAAGTCCATCAAGCCCAGCATCCTGCTTCCAACAGTGGCCAATCCAGGTCACAAGTACCTAGCAGAAACCCAAAGAGTAGCAGCATTCCATGTAGAACCCCAAAGAATAGCAAGATTCTAGAATTCTAAAGAATAACAAGATTCCATGCAGAATTTCAAAGTGCAGCAGCATTCCATGTAGAACCCCAAAGAGTAGCAAGATTCCGTTCAGAATCCCAAGTACATAAGTATATAAGTGTTGCCATACTGGGACAGACCAAAAGTCCATCAAGCCCAGCATCCTGCTTCCAACAGTGGCCAATCCAGGTCACAAGTACCTAGCAGAAACCCAAAGAGTAGCAGCATTCCATGTAGAACCCCAAAGAATAGCAAGATTCTAGAATTCTAAAGAATAACAAGATTCCATGCAGAATTTCAAAGTGCAGCAGCATTCCATGTAGAACCCCAAAGAGTAGCAAGATTCCGTTCAGAATCCCAAGTACATAAGTGTTACCATAGTGGGACAGACCAAAGGTCCATCAAACCCAGCATCCTGTTTCCAACAGTGGCCAATCCAGGTCAC
The DNA here is from genome assembly GCF_901765095.1 of Microcaecilia unicolor. Lineage (NCBI taxonomy): Eukaryota > Metazoa > Chordata > Amphibia > Gymnophiona > Siphonopidae > Microcaecilia > Microcaecilia unicolor. The sequence continues at coordinate 4,944,367 of NC_044037.1, read as the reverse complement.
AAGTACCTGGCAGAAACTCAAAGTGTAGCAACATTCCAAGTAGAACCCCAAAGAGTAGCAAGATTCCATTCTGAATCCCAAGTACATAAGTATACAAGTGTTGCCATACTGGGACAAACCAAAGGTCCATCAAGCCCAGCATCCTGCTTCCAACAGTGGCCAATCCAGATCACAAATACCTTATCCCAGAAATAAGCAGTGGATTTTCCCTAAGTCCAAGTCTTTGCCAAAAGAACGCTTCCTTTGCTGTGGTGCTGCTTTGAGTTTTTGCAGGCTCTGTTGCTTCCTCTTCCTCTCCAGGCTCTCTGGACATTAACTGAGGGAGGAAATTATCAAAGTGGGCTACTGCTAAGATGTGTTATTTACCACTAACTTGGGCTGTCTTAGTAGTTACTAATAATTTTTTTCACGTTATTACTATTTGTATACCACCCTTATCCAGAGTGCTGAATAACTGAAACATACATAATAAAGCATATATTTATTTATTTATTTATTTATTTTATTTATTATTGCATTTGTATCCCACATTATCCCACCTCTTTACAGGTTCAATGTGGCTTACAATATGTCAAGGATAGTGGAAATGAGAAGAGGGTGAACATTTAGTATAACAGAGAGATTTAGGGTTAACTGGTAGAGGAATAGATGAGAATGCTAAGACAAGGCATAATAACATTTCTAGATATATGTGGGAGTTTCACATGTTTTGGTCTTTGTGGTATACCTTGTCGAAGAGATGAGTCTTTAGTAGTTTACAGAAGTTAGTCAGTTCATAGGTCGCTTTTAGGTTACGTGGCAGTGCATTCCAAAATTGGGTGGCGGAGCAGGTGGGGGGAAGAGGGGTTGGCGGTTGGGAGGTGTGGATAGTGGAGGGCAGACTTATACAGTCTGTGCCAGAGCCGGTGATGGGAGACGGGACTGGTGGTTGGGAGGCGGGGAATACTGCTGGGCAGACTTATACGGTCTGTGCCCTGAAAAAGACAGGTACAAATCAAGGTAAGGTATACACATATGAGTTTATCTTGGGCAGACTGGATGGACCGTGTAGGTCTTTTTCTGCCGTCATCTACTATGTTACTATGTAAATCGCGTGCTCATGTAGGAAAAAGTTGATGCATGCGTTAATTTGTACTTTAGACCTTTACAGTTGGGGAAATGAAGATTAAGGAATGTGCGAGAAGATTTTTTAGCATTCCTGGATGGTAGGTCTATCAGGTCTGACATGTAGGTTGGGGCATCGCCATGGATGATTTTATGTACTAGGGTACGTACTTTGAACGTGATGCGTTCTTTGAATGGGATCCAGTGTAGCTTCTCTCGTAAGGGTTTTTGCACTTTCGTATTTTGATTTTCCAAAAATGAGTCTGGCTGCCATGTTCTGGGCTGTTTGGAGTTTTTTGAGTATTTGTTCTTTGCATCCAGCGTAGAGTGAGTTGCAGTAATCTAGACGACAATACACATCAAAAATAATACAAACTCATTGAAAACATCACACAACAAATTATCATGAAATGTCCATTGGCTGTCCAGGTCACTGTGTAGCTTGCACCAACATATGCTGTTTCAGCAGTCTCTGAGGTGAATAGTAAAATTACACATCTTAAGGGTATGTTTGTGTTTATTAGTTGACTTGCCAGCTTATAATCGAAAGACAAAAACGCCTATATTGCGACCTAAATCGGGAGATAGGCGTTTATCTCCCAAAAATGAATAACACGGTATAATCGAAAGCCGAACTTGGACGTTTTCAACTGCACTCCATCGCAGAAGCGTACAAAGTTGACGGGGGCGTGTCGGAGGCGTAGTGAAGGCGGGACTGGGGCGTGGTGATCACCCGAACAGAGATGGGCGCCTTTCGCCGATAATGGAAAAAAAGTATGCGTTTGTAGCTAGAATTTAGGGCACTTTTCCTGGACCCTGTTTTTTCACGAATAAGGCCCCAAAAAGTGCCCTAAATGACCAGATTACCACCAGAGGGAATCGGGGATGACCTCCCCTGACTCCCCCAGTGGTCACTAACCCCCTCCCACCACAAAAAAATGATGTTTCACAACTTTTTATTTTGACCCTCAAATGTCATACCCACCTCCCTGGCAGCAGTATGCAGGTCCCTGGAGCAGTTGTTAGTGGGTGCAGTGGACTTCAGGCAGGTGGACCCAGGCCCATCCCCCCCCTACCTGTTACAATTGTGCTGCTTAATGCTTAGTCGTCCAACCCCCCCAAACCCACTGTACCCACATGTAGGTGCCCCCCTTCACCCCTTAGGGCTATAGTAATGGTGTAGACTTGTGGGCAGTGGGTTTTGAGGGGGATTTGGGGGGCTCAACACACAAGGGAAGGGTGCTATGCACCTGGGAGCTCTTTTACCTTTTTTTTTGTTTTTGTAAAAGTGCCCCCTAGGGTGCCCGGTTGGTGTCCTGGCATGTGAGGGGGACCAGTGCACTACGACTCCTGGCCCCTCCCACGAACAAATGCCTTGCATTTATTCATTTTTGAGCTGGGCGCTTTCATTTTCCATTATCATTGAAAAACAAAAACGCCCAGCTCACAAATTGTCGAATAAAACATGGACGTCTATTTTTTTCGAAAATACGGTTCAGTCCGCCCCTTCACGGACCCGTTCTCGGAGATAAACGCCCATGGAGATACACGTTTTCGTTCAATTATGCCCCTCCATATATACCACCCTTTCTTACATGCTAGTTTTCAGGAGGCATTGCCCCTCCAAACTTTCTATTACTTTTATTTGGAACTCACATTTGCTATCTCAGTGTCCTCCTGGATTCCAAATTGTCTTTCACAACTCAAGTCTCCCAGCTCTGCAAATCCGTTTTTTTCACTCTTAGACAGCTTAGACTTCTTCGTCGTTACCTAGAAGACCATAACTCTTTACATACTTTGATCCTATCTTTATTCACTTCAAAGATAGACTCATGCAACATAGTTTATCTGGGCTGCACCCGCCTTCAATTGCAAAAGATCCAAACCTTACAGAATACTGCAATGAGACTCTTATGTAATGCTCGTTGTTCAGACCATACCTCTTCTCTTCTCAAATCCCATCACTGGCGTTCCATAGAACAACGTATTACTTTTAAATTCCTTCTTCTTACCTTCAAAGCTTTCCGTATTGTCCTACCGCTATATCTCTCATCTCTCACCATTCCTTATTACCCTTCTTGCACACTCTGCTCCCTACATGATCACCGTCTTGTCCTCTGAAGCCCAAAACAAGCTGTTCTTGAATCAACCAGATGGCGGGCATTTTTCTTTGCTGCTCCAGCCCTTTAGTGTAAAGTCTGCACCATGACATGATGGTGCATAAAATAGTAACTAGTGGAATATCCATGCCATGATGGTGCATGCATTGTAAGCACACATAAAATGCTCTAATTTCCATGTATTTGCAGAGGCATTTACACAGCTCTAGAGCTGGTATAAATTTTATTTTATTGAAGAGGATTTGCTATGTCCATGTCTGGAACTTATGTTACCATTTTATAACAATGATTAAGTGTTTACTTGTGTCTGTAAAATGTTTAAAAAACACTTTAACTATGCACAACCTTATACAATTACCCGCTATACAAGTGAGGCCAATAAAGGAGCAAAGTCATGAAATTTTGTTTCTCTCATCCAGATTGACTTTGAAATTTCCATGTAAATGCTTAATGATATATAAGGAAAATAAATGGGTCTTTTTTTGTTTTGAATCATCACACTTATCTTTTTTCTTAAGAGATAATTGCCCTGTATCAAGAAGGCTGGCGAGATGACTGGCGAGCAGCCACACGTAACATGGCGGCTGCCACATGGGAACTCCTGGCCTGCACTGTGCTCCTCTTCCGGCTTGTTCGCCACAAGGAGTGACGTCACAGGAGATCCCAGTGGGGATTGGTGGGGAAGCCAGGGGAAGAGGCAGATCTGAAGTCCAGCAGCAATTGCCAAATCGGGTTCAGCACAGTGAAAATTTGGCATGCGTACAGCACCTCGGCGAAGTGGCAGTATGGCAAAAATTGGGCATCCCCTTTTAACTCTGTACACTTCAGACAGGATGCAGTTCATCTCTCCGACGTCACAGCGGATCTGCTCACCAACAACTTCCACGAGGCCCTGGAGAGACATTGCTAATGGGAATCAAGGGGGGCCCCCAGGGAATGCTTCACTACCCCGGGTTGTGGCGGAGGAACCCGAGCCTAGAAACTGCTAGAGGTGCCGAACAGTGGGCGAAAGGGAGTTTGGCTGCTTGAGGCGAGGACAGGAACACCCACTGATGACAGACTCTAATGGCGGGTGGAAAGCTTGGCCGAGGTGCAGTCCAAAGTAGACATAGATGTGACCACACTGGAGAAGGAGATATGGTTGGCCACTGCATGGACTAGTGAGTCATACTTCCTAGCTGGAAAGGCATGCTGGGGAGAAGTCATCAGCAACATAGAACTCAAGGCTCAGGTGCTTCCTAGGGGTTATGTTAATATGTATTAATAAAGCTGTGGCCATTTTATTCCCAAAACGTACTTCCTGCTCAGTCATTATGTGCCTTCTGATGTGGGCCGGGAGTGAGAATCTGAGTAGCCTGCCTATATTACTCCTCCCCTGTGGGAGATAAGTAAGATCTCCTCCGAGACCGATCTAAATGTCTTAAAATTAATCTCTCAGCTTGCAAGTGTTACTATTTCTTTTTCTAGTGTCTCCTACTCTCTTATTTGTGGTCTCTATGTTAGTAGAAGGAGATTTACTTCTTGTACAATTTCTGTTAAATGGTTAATAACATTCTGCTTTCATAATTTTCTTTACAAGTTTATCTTAGCTGTAATATTGAAAAAATGGCATAAATATAAAAATTTTAAAAAATGAAAGATTCGTCACCTTGAACACTAGCTAAGATGAGCACTTTTAGGAGAGGTGCTCAGAGAAGGAGCAAAAAGCCAACAGGGAAATTTTGCTAATATGTGTATTCTCGTTGTGAAAAATGGAAATACATGGATCATTTTTTGGCTGCTCAAACCTCGCTCCTTCAGTTTTCTGCATCTCAAACATCTACAGTTCTCAAATTGCTTTTTGTGCCCATAGATTCTGCTATTAACCCACACTTCTAAAATGCCCTTCCCAAACTTTTTTTTAACAAAAGAGTCTATCTACTTTTAAAATTCTGAGAAATATAATACGTACTTTGTATAGGTTCCCTGACACCAAGCCATAAACGCTGCTTGGAACTTTGCAAAAGAGGTCCCATTCTGCCTTTTCTGAATCCTAGTTGGGTCGGGGAAGCAGTAGTTCACTCCCCCTAGACAGGTGATGGAGAAATATGGAAGCAGAGTTCAGTGATTTATTATGACCACAAGAGGTTGACTTCCTGACACTGACCTCACTCTTTCACACCTCCTGGGATCTGTACAAAGGCTAGCTGACCATCCATGCCCCGGCCTCAGACTGCTCTTACTGTACTGCATTCATGGTCACCAGCCATCATCATTAACTAATTCCCCCCAAGCTAGTGTGAGACTATATTAAACTAATTTTCATAGTCATCTATCCAGCCACCTTTTCCCTGATGCATCCCATGACACCGAAATAACTGTCTAAGTAAGCAAAGCCAGCTGTCCACCATGGGCTCCTTGAATAATAAGATGCCTGAATGGGCTGAGAATGGCAAACATTGTTGGAATGTGTGTGGTAAGGAGAGAGACAAGATATAAGGCCACCATGGATCTGCCCCCCCCCCCCCCCCCCCCCATCTCAGTCAGTTTAATTGTGTGAAAATCAGTATAGGAGCCCTAAGGGCTACAGTCTCTCCCCATCAGCAGGAAATTAACTGAGAAGGAGCATGGAACAGACTAATGAGGTGCCCAGGGGTCTTCATTCCTCAGGAATCAGCACAATGCAGCATCCAGATGAGAAATATGCAGCGGTCCTTCAAGAAGTAGAACCCAGTCAGGCAACGCCACAAACCCCCAGCAAGCCAGCTTACCCAAATCATGAGAGGAGGAATTTGCTTGTACTGAAAAGCAGTCAGCAAGGCAGAGATAGACTAAGAGATGATACATTAAACAAATAGAAAGAGGTGGAGAAAATGTGAAGCGTATTATGTGTTGGATTTTATACATGTTCATGTTGTAACCCGCTTAAGATATTGGATAATGAAGGCTAGAAATGTTTTAAATAAACCCTAAGAAGCCAACTCTGCCTGCAGTAATCACTGCAGAACAAGAACCAGAAATGTGTGACCTTGCACTGTTCAAAATACAAACGGTTCGATAATTAAACATCAGATGCAGTATTTAAATCATCCACATATACACATAAGAGTGAACTTCAGCTGTTAACTATATGAAACACTTTTTGCCCAGGTGAGCATCAGGTAAGCTACACAAAGATATTTTCCTTGGACTGCTTTGAGGTCAGAGCCGGGACTCGCCACGCTATGAGGCCCATGGCACTGGCAGATGCTCCACACAGGTAAGCTTCAAACTGTAAAGAGTTTACTTTAAACTTGGTTAGGAAAGTGGCATGGAGGAATGGCCTAGTGGTTAGAGCACAGGTCTTGCAATCCAGAAGTGGCTAGTTCAAATTCCACTGCTGCTTGTGATCTTGGGCACATACAATATGCATGCTTACTTGTCTTTATTTAAAAAAAAAAAAAAAGAGCCTACCTAGGATGCCCTGTGATAAAATGATAGTCTGTGGTGTAATTTTTATATTTATTTATCTATTTATTTTATATCCCGCATTATCCCGAAAACAAGTTCGAGTTCAATGTGGCTTACAGTTTAGATTCAAAATACACAGTTTGAATTTCAACAACAGCAAAGTTGTATGATGAAGTGGCTGAGAGTAACAGATTAGCAAATAATAGTGGCCATTTTGATAGATTTGCAATACAGACAAGAGACAAGAGTTTAAAAGGGGGTTAGACGGTTTCCTGAAGGACAAGTCCATAAACCACTATTAAATGGACTTGGGAAAAATCCACAATTCCAGGAATAACATGTATAGAATGTTTGTACGTTTGGGAAGCTTGCCAGGTGCCCTTGGCCTGGATTGGCCGCTGTCGTGGACAGGATGCTGGGCTCGATGGACCCTTGGTCTTTTCCCAGTGTGGCATTACTTATGTACTTATGTATCAACTGGTCATTGTTATATTAACTAATGTAATGAATTCATGAAGAAATGAGTTTTTAGCAATTTTCGGAATTGTAAGTACTTAGGATGAAATCTAATAGATTTTGCGAGAGAGTTCCAACATGTGGTTCCAATGTAGGTGAAATCAGCAGAAAGTACTGATTTATATACCACGTTTTTGATTTGGTGGATGAAGTATGAGATGGTCCCTGGTTCCAAGGAAGTCTTTATCTGAAGATATTTCTATTAAAGGTTCATATAATCTGGAGCCAGTCCATGCAATATTTGGAATATAGAGGAGATCCTGGCTTTAATGGGGAGCCAATGTAATCTAATTAATAAAGGACCGGCTCATTCAGAACAGGGTACTTTAAAAATAAATGGAGCAGCTGTGTTTGTAGTCTTTTTAGGACTTGCTCCTTACGACCCGAGTATATAGCGTTACAGTAATCCAACTGTGAGAGAACTAGAGATTGAACCAGTAGTCTAACGGTTCCAGATGTAAAGTAGGGCCTGATGCGTTTAAGCTTCCTGAGGTTTGTGAATGAATTGGAAATGACCTGGGAGACATGTTGTTCAAACTTGAGCTGATGAGCAATGAAAAGACCAAGGATCTTCAGAGTGGACTCTATAGGATAGGAAGTTTGATCAATGGTAAATGAATTGAAGGAAATGGAATCGTACGGGTTAGGAACGCCCAGAAATTTTGCTTTGTCCCTGTTGAGTTTCAATCTGAATTCAGATGCCCAAGATTCTATGAGGTCAAGGCCTAGTTTTATTTGGCGTAAGTTTTCAAAAATATGTTTACTGAAAGGGAAGTAAATAGTGACATCATCTGCACATATGAAGGTTTTGAAACCTTAGATTCCAGTCTGCTACCTAGGGAAGACACCATTACGTTAAATAAAATGGGGGAGAGTGAAGAACTCGGAGACACTCTGCAATCAGGGGACCAAGCAGGAGAACTGGAACCTGCCATCTTCACTTGATATGATCTGAACTTAAGAAAGCCTTGAAACCACTGGAGGATGTTACCACTCAGGCCAAAGTGATCTAAGATGTTTAATGGTATATTGTGGTCCACCATATCAAATGCATCAGGATTATCTTTTTTATCATAACTGATTTCTTTCTTGAAGCTGTAAAGTAGGTGCCAACATGTAAACATTAGTTCTTGGAGTAAATGTTTAGAATACTAACATATGTGTAGGCGTGTGCTCATCCACTGTACATGCTATTTTAGAACTAAATGCATATCTCCAACAGCACTTAGTTTGCAGGTGGGTGAAGTGGTCTATAGGACGTGGAGGTGTGTAAATTGGATGCCAGTTTGGGGTTATCAGCCAGGAGGGACAGGCATCATCCAGTCCAAGATCTCTATCATCAACAGCCAGTGCATTTTCACCAGGTGCCAGCAGCTTATTGAACAGACAAAAGGAGGTCTTGCCCAGAATGAGGAGTGACATCTGGGTTTCCCCAGAAATGTCCTCCTTTCCAGGGCACTGCTGGATGTCTGGGCAGTTTTTTAGAGCCTTCCAGTTTGTCCAGATTTGCGGCAAGAGACAGGCTGCACTGCATTCTGACTCCGTGAGTCCTTCCCGCTGGCTGGCTGGCTCAGCTCCCCTGAGCCTCAGAGTGCCCTCCCCAAACCTGACTCGACGTGCCCTGATCATCTAGTGGCCTCTGGGGCAGAAAAGAACCCCACTCGTTCCTGCCCACTACCGCTGATCTGCTAGCTGCTTCAAAATGGCTGCCGAGACTTCAAGTGGTGGCCTCATGAGAGTTCAGATACCACTTTTGTGGAGGGACCACATCTGACCTTCTTCAATCCCACAGAACCTCTCCCATCTCCAAGGACTTATTAAACAAATTTTTAAGAGGACCTGCCAGGATCTCTCTGAGCTCCCTTAATATCCTGGGATGGATCCCATCCAGTCCCATGGCTTTGTCCACCTTCAATTTTTCAAGTTGTTCATAAACACTTTCTTCTGTGAACAGTGCAATATCTACTCCATTCTCATATGTACCTTTGCTAACCGATCATGACCCTTCTCCAGGATTTTCTTCCATGAGCACAGAACAGAAGTATTTGTTTAGCACATTCGCTTTTTCATCATCACTCTCCACATAGCCTGCCTACTACTGAGGTCAGACAAGAAGTAGTTAAATTAGTGTCAATGGGAATCTAAGCAGACGCCCCTATTGCTAGATTGCCAACTGCCCTATGCAAGCATTATTGTACCTGGAGTGTGTGCCCCAATCAAATCAATGTGCAGAAATCGCATCTGAACTACTATGAAGTGCTCAGGCCACACTGATAGTTGTGAAGTGTCAAGAGGCACTGTTCTTAAGAGCTGGTATGTTCCAGAAGAGAAGCTGTTAATAATTGTCTCGTTTCTGCTGAGGGTTATATGCTAGCTTGAGCCCTGAGGCAGTTCAGTAAATGGAACCTCATCATTACCATATTAGAAGACCTTGAATAGCCGTGGAGGAGTGGCCTAGTGGTTAGGGTGGTGGACTTTGGTGCTGAGGAACTGAGTTCAATTCCCACTTCAGGCACAGGCAGCTCCTTGTGACTCTGGGCAAGTCACTTAACCCTCCATTGCCCCGTGTAAGCCGCATTGAGCCTGCCATGAGTGGGAAAGCGCGGGGTACAAATGTAACAACAATCAACCAGAAAGTCTGGTCCACCTACTGAAGACCATGGGTGATTTCCCAAACTTGTCATATAAAACATTAATACCACTGAAATCTATTTGGAACAGATTTATGGGGATCTGACAAGCTTTGACCTGATCATGGACCATGTTTTGTTCTGAGTTATTCATGGGGAGGGGGGAGCATTCTCTTCTCCAGAGTCCCTAATGACCCGAAAAGGAAAATGAGATGCTGACTTTCGGAGGCAATGGTCACTAGTAACATGCATTGAATGAGGCAGCTGAAAAGCCTTCATTTCAATGTGCCCTGCTCTTCCTTCCTTCTTCCCAAGCAGCAGGCTGAGCACCCCTTACTCGTTAAAGGTGTGAACAAGAAAGGAAGAAGGGAAGGAGAGCAACGTTTGTCTAGAAGGTGGTCTGTATCCTAAGAACCTCTACCCCAGGAAATGACCTTCACCAGAATGTTCATATCTTGGCCATTCTGAGGCAGAGAAGAGTAAAGAAAGGAAGAAAGGACAAATGAGAAATAGGAAGGAGTGATACAGGCAGAGCTATGGAGGGTGCAGTTTGCTAAAGGTTTCCATGTATTTACAGCTGATAAGATCACTTTATCTGCACATGACAGGACTCCTGGCTCTGGCAAGCTGCAGCATCTTTGCTACACAGGAGCCTCCTAGGGCACAATAAGGGCAGGGGACCCACCCTCATCCTTCCCGACTAAAAGCACTGCCAGCTTTTTAACAGTATACTCAGTAAAGCCAGGGACCACACAAAGCTCAGTGTTACAAAACAAACAAAGAAAAGTACTGTAGCGAAAATAAGAATAGGAAGCTCATTGCTTCAAACAGCTGGAAATGAATTTGTCCCAAATCATCTTCAGTGGGACGAGAAAAAAGTAACCCCTTCAATCATTAACAAAAAAAGTAAGAACATCAGAATATAAGGGTTGGGTTAGTGCTCCATCCTTCTGCTTTTAATCTTAAGCAAACAGTACAATTTACCTCCTTTTACAACCCAGCCTTATATCAACATTAAGGCTCAGGGTTCAAAAAGGCAACAGTTTCCATACATGGCTTTGAAAAGAAGTTGACGATGGTTACTGGAATTGACAGGGCCAGTGAGGAGTGGAAAAGGTGGAGTACCTGGGCTGAGGGTAGAGACTTTTCCAAAATTCTGAGGTATCACTTACGTTCGAGTTATTAATGTGGCAGTGGGAGAAACATGGTACATTCCGTGGAGAGTGGCAGGGCTCCTGTAGTGGGAGTGACATGGTACATTCTGCAGAGAGTGACAGGGCTTCTGTAGTGGAAATGATAGGGTGGATTTTGTGGAGAGTGACAAGGCTCCTGTAGTGGGAGTGGCATGGTACATTCTTCAGAAAGTGGCAGGGCTCCTGTAGTAGGAGTGATAGGATGGATTCTGTGGAGAGTGACAGGGGTCTTGTTGTGGGAGTGATAGCTTAGATTCTGTGGAGAGTGAGAGGGATTTTATAGAGGGGGTGATAGGATAAATTCTGCAGAAAGTGACAGGGCTCCTGTACTGGAAATGCTATGGTACGTTCTGTGGAGAGTGGCAGGGGGCCTTGTAGTGGGCAGGACAGGATTGGTTCTACTGGGAGAGCTTTGGTATGTCTGGGATTGACAGAGTGGGACTGGGTTGAGTTATAGATAACTTCCATTTGGTGTGCTTATGTTCTCTTGTGTGTTATGTATTGATAGAATATTATGTTGTCTTGCTGTGTTATTATATTCTATTGTGTGTAATGTGAGTATTATGTTGTCTCCTGTGTGCTTATGTTCTGTTATATGTTAGATTAGTATGTTGTATGTTATATGTTGATAAAGTAATATGTTGTCTGCTGTGTGCTTATGTTCTGTTGTGTTATATGTTGATAGAGTATTATGTTGTCATGTTCTATGCTAACATTCTGTTGTGGGTTGAAGGTTGATAGAATATTATGTTGTCTTGCTGTGTTCTTATATTCTATTGTGTGTTATGTGAGTATTATGTTGTCTACTGTGTGCTTATGTTCTGTTGTGTTATATGTTGATAGAGTATTATGTGGTCAAGTTCTGTGCTTATGTTCCGTTGTGTGTTATGTGTTGATAGGGTAGTATGTTGTCATGTTGTGTGCTTACATTCTGTTGTGTTACTTCACTCTCTCTTCTTTGTCCTGTCATTCTGACTTAATTCTTTAATGCCAAATAACTGAATAACAGGGGAACCATAAAAGGGAATGAGGATAACATAATAATTAAAAAAACAAAGAAACTCTTTCCACATTTCATAAATTACTGTCAGGGCTACTCAATCATTTAATATTTACTTAGTTATTAGGATTTATTAATCACCTTTATGAAGAGATTCGCCCAAGGCGACTTTGTGCAGCAGGAATAGCTGACATAAAACTTACAATTTTGTTTACAACATAACATTAGTAAAATGACCAAATAGAATCAATGAGTAGAAGTTGGAGAAAGGCAACGTGAATCCTAGAAATATACAGTTTCAGAACTATAAACATTGAACAGAACTGTGGAGGAATCATATAGCAAGAATATGAACAATATCAATACAATATGAATGATACCATAATAGGCCACGTGGAAGAACATGGAAAGAATATAGCTATGATGCCTACTCTTTTCATACAATACCGTCAAATATCCTAATAGGTAGTCAAGGGGTTCAGTGCGGTTGAGAATATATAGACAGGACGAGATAGCACAAAGCCATTTGGATAAATAGAGGATGATCATGCATCAAAGTCATAGCATGTGCTCAATTCACTGTAACTTAGGTTTCCATGAAATAATCGTAAGTCCAAGCCAATAACATTAGTTTTTAGCATTTTATATACACATATAAGTGATGCTTAGCTTGCCTATTTGCATAACTAATCTGCATTATAAAGAGCCAGTTCTGTAACGATACAGATTCTAAACTTCTAAAAAGGTGAGTTACATCCAGGTACAGTAGGTTGTAACCAGGTACCTCTCTTGTGCAGCCAGGGATAGAACAATCTCCTCTAACCACAGGCTCCTGGTACAATGAAGAAACAGATATCCACCAGCAACTTCCAACTCAAGGACTTTATTCCATGCAGGTTTCTAGTACACAGTTCCAACAGCAGCATTCACCTTCAATCCTAAGCACCTATAAGCCACCTGAAAGTGTGTAGCCAGTAGTCCCCTTTAAGCAGAAGGCTCTTAGCACATGTCAGGATTCAATATAGGCTACAGTCGGCTTCAGTCTAGGCTCTTTATCCAGTGCACCATAAACATTAGTTCAATTCCAAACAGCAGCAGTCCATTCAATTCATCATCATAGTTAACTCACAAAGCAGCAGTTATACTTCTATTCTCTTCACCCTCATAATGAGCTCCATATTTTAGGGACTTCTCACACCCAAGGGATTCCCCCTGCAACAGCTTCACTAGTAAGGTCAATACTTTAGGGACTTCTTCTTACCCAAGGATTTTCAGCCTGCAAATACTTCCAAGACTTCAGTACTTTAGGGACCTCCCTGCCCAAGGGTTTTCAGCCTGCAACTGCTTCTCGCCTCCCTGAACTGAACTGCTGAGACTCCTTCCCACCTGCCTAATTAATCCCTGGCTTCTGCCTTCACAACTAATCATTCTCCACTCATTAGCTTCTCTACACACCCATACCAGCTGAGTTGAGCATTAGCCTAATGAGGAGTTCCTGCACTCAGGGTTTCCTAGCTCTCTTTAGCTTATTCCCTTGTCTTCCCCTATTGCAGCTAGAAGTCCAGTCCGGGTTCCTCATCTCACCCCCTGGCTCCTTGCCTGCAATGCCTCCTGGGACTTGTAGTTCAGACTGAAACTGCCTTAACCCAACTATCCTGGATGTGACTATCACAAGGTATTTCCTGTGCCTGAGGCAAAGGAAGGTCAGAAGGAGCAGTGGTGGGATTTGAATCCTGGCTTCCCTGGATCTTGGACACTGCTCTTGGTGCCAGGCTGCTCCTCCATACTGCTAACTCATGTAAAGGAGTCATTCTTCTGTGCAGATCACTCATAGTCTTAGCACGTGATAGCGTGACTGGGCAAGGGGCAGGGATGCAGTGCAGCACAGGATCTCAGAGACTCCAGATATGTAAAGAGTGGGAGGCAGAGGCTAAAGGGGTTGGGGTCTGGGACTTTGATCCTGGGGAACTGGGCTCCTTGTGACTCTAGGCAAGTCACTTAACCCTCCAGTGCCCCAGGTACAACCTGTATATACATATAAACCACTCTGAATGTAGTTGCAAAAACCACAGAAAGGTGGGATCTGAAGTCTCATTGCCTTGCCTTTTCTTACATTTTTTTCTTTTGTGTGCATGTTTTTAAATAATTTGTCATTGTGTGCAGATTACCAAACCCTGCAAGAATGTACCCAGTGCTCCCACTGTCCCTTTTCTGTAATATGCTGAAGCAGGGGATTTGTGCCAATTGCAAAGAGTGTGGAGACAGATTTTCAAACAAGTAATTATTTGAAGCAGCAGATTGGCAAGAAGAGGAAAGAAAGGAGGAGAGATGCATCAGAGAACAGAAAACACAATTAAGATGTCACTTCCAGACTCTGGCAAAGTGTGAAAAAGGCGAGGCTTTGAAAGCATCCTTTGTTTGCATCTTGGTACTGCAGGATTTATCTGGAAAAGGAAGAACACCCCTCTGAAGTAGTAAGACCCTCCTCAGAGCAGAGTCTGAGGCCACACTTACCAGAAAGGCCAGTGCCTAGGGCCCTTCGCTACTCCTGTGTGTGGTCATGTGGGAGATCTGGGCTGCTGCCAATCTTTGATCAAGTAGCGAGGCATTTCCAGGAAGTTGTAATAAAAATCAAGGTCTTTAGCCAAACTTGTACAGTTGGATTTTCTGCCTATAGTTGAACCCCGGGGCTGCTCCTTTTACATTACAGAACTATTAGTGGAGTCAGGTAAAATCTTAATATTCCTGGTCACAGACATGGCAAATGATTCTCCTACTCAGACCAAAGCCATTTGGAGTTTAATTTTCAAAACGCCACTGGGTGGCTACATATCTGGCAGTTTTTAGTTGGCTAGAGGTCTCTTTGGCACTTGGTAGGTCATTTGCTACTGCACCCATGATCTGACTTCAAATGGCACAATGGGATTTCTATCAGGTGAGCCAGCCTCTAGCCAACTCATAGTAATGTGGATGACGGCAGAAAAAGTCCTGCACGGTCCATCCAGTCTGCCCAACAAGATAAACTCATATGTACTACTACTACTACTACTTAACATTTCTAAAGCGCTACTAGGGTTACGCAGCGCTGTACAGTTTAACAAAGAAGGACAGTCCCTGCTCGAAGGAGCTTACAATCTAAAGGACAAAATGTCAAGCTTGGTAGTCTAGATTTCCTGAGTAGAGGTAGGTGGTTAGGTGCCGAAGGCGACATTGAAGAAGTGGGCTTTGAGCAAGGATTTTAAGATGGGCAGGGAGGGAGCTTGGTGTATGGGCTCAGGGAGTTTATTCCAAGCATAAGGTGAGGCAAGGCAGAAAGGGCGGAGCCTAGAGTTGGCGGTGGTGGAGAAGGGTGCCGAGAGGAGGGACCTGTCCTGTGAGCGGAGGTTTCGGGTAGGAACGTAAGGGGAGATGAGGGTAGAGAGGTAATGAGGGGCTGCAGATCCTACTAACCTACAAATGCACTCGATCTGCAGCCCCTCATTACCTCTCTACCCTCCTCTCCCCTTACGTTCCTACCCGAAACCTCCGCTCACAGGACAGGTCCCTCCTCTCGGCACCCTTCTCCACCGCCAACTCCAGGCTCCGCCCTTTCTGCCTTGCCTCACCCTATGCTTGGAATAAACTCCCTGAGCCAGTGGTGTCTTCTATCTTTGTAAGAATGGTTGTTTTAGTTTGCTTCCTATAAATTCGATGGAGTTCTTTTATGTTAGTTTTTATTTTGATGATTTTATATCAACATGTAAACCGTTTTTGTTTTGTAACCACAATTTGAAACGGTATAGTAAAATGAATAAACGATAAACGATAAATGAGAACCCAGTCTTTGCTGGGGGGGGGGGGGGGGGGGGGGAGATGACTGGGAAAGGCAATGCCAAACCACCCCACTAATAGTCTGCCAAGAAAATAGAGGCTGACCAAAATCTGGTTTCAGATTCAGCCTGAAACCATACAAAATTCATTTCTAGCCATTCCAAAAATATATTGTTGGTTGTATTCAGTTTTGGCTGAACCTGGCACTTGAATTTGGCGGTAACTAAATCCCCCCTTCCAAGACTAGAAGTAGCCCCCTTTCTCCCATCCACCCATAGGTCTTGCTCCAGCCCCAACTAGACCTCTAGACCATCAAGTATTGTAAGGTAGGCTCAGGAGGAGCCTATGGATTGGGGGGGGGGGGTGGCACATTGGTGGAGAGTCCTGAGAAGTGCTATTCTGTTCAGGGGTGGAGGGAGTAGAATTTCAGTTTCACTTATGGCCCAAACTAGTCAATGATTTTTAGATATGAATTCAGTTTCAGCCAAAATTGTTAAAAAGTTTCTGCTGAAGTTTCAGTTTTAGCCCAGAGACTAGAAAAAGCTGTGTTGTTTGGCCTCTACAAGAAACTACAACACGAGTAGCTATGACTTGTATACAGGGGTCACCTTTAACTGTCATACATCCTTAGGCACCCACCCACTGGTACATGGGGCCCATGTGCTTACTCGCATGGACCATGCAGTCATTATCTGCCATCATCTACAGTATGTTATATGCTTCTGCCCCTGCAAACTCAAGAGGGCTCTCTGAGTTTGAACCCTCTTCCCGCTGGCGAGTACTTCCATATGAAACTCATTCCCCATTGACATCAGAACAGACAACTCATACTTAAAACGAATCGGAGAAAAAATTTCTTCACTCAACGTGTAACTAAACTCTGGAATTCGTTGCCAGAGAATGTGGTAAAGGCGGTTAGCTTAGTGGAGTTTAAAAAAGGTTTGGACAGCTTCCTAAAGGAAAAGTCCATAGACTGTTATTAAATGGACTTGTTGAAAATCCACTATTTCTGGGGTAAGCAGTATAAAATGTTTTGTACTTTTTTGGGATCTTGCCAGGTACTTGTGACCTGGATTGGCCACTGTTGGAAACAGGATGCTGGGCTTGATGGACCTTTGGTCTTTCCCAGTATGGCAATACTTATGTACTTCAGCTTTAGAAAAAAACAACCCTCACCGCTGGCTCTCATGGTCACCAATCTCATCCCCTCTTTTTCTCATGTCCATGTAGATACGATGTGTACTGTAACATCCTTATAATCTAACTACTGTAAACCGCACTGAACCCTGTTTGGGGGATTTTAGCGGTATATAAGCCCTAATTTGATTTGATTTGAACCATGTGGTGCCCTCACTCCTGTGCTGGTCCCACAGTCTCACAAAAGTAGCACAGGCAAAAGCGTAGCCAGGTTCAGCCAGGTTGACGGCGCAGGGGGAGCGAGAGCAGACTTCCGCCGGCGCCAGCACACATTTTCAGTGCTACACAACAAATAAAAATAGGCGCTGGTGCCAGCAGAACCGCATTTGGGGAAGCAGCCACTCCCCTGGTGCCCCACCTACCTACGCCACTGAACACTGGACTTCAGGCTCCTCACGGTTCCAACTCATTAGAACCATGCAATGCCAGAAGGAAACCGCTGTTCTGGGGATGATGGTAACATAGAAAAAGAAAGGTGAGTGGAGGAGTGGCCTAGTGGTTAGAGCACCGGTCTTGCAATCCAGAGGTGGCCAGTTCAAATCCCACTGCTGCTCCTTGTGATCTTGGGCAAGTCACTTAACCCGCCATTGTCTCAGGTACAAACTTAGATTGTGAACCCTCCTGGGACACAGAAATATCCAGAGTACCTGAATGTAACTCACCTTGAGCTACTACTGAAAAAGGTGTCAGCAAAATCTAAATAAATAAGGTGTAAATAAGCCTGTACCTTTGAAGGCTGATTGACCAAAAGGAGCCATACAGCCAATCCCAATATCATTGACTCAAGAGCAATAAAATAACAGCAATTATACAGACATAAGGGGCAAAATGCATTCAACAACAATAAAAGTGAAATATATGAAATGTTTTCAAATGGTAAATAAAATAAATCAATATTTCTTAACAAAGTTATAATATTTGGAAGATAGACAAGACATTTAAAATGTTAAACTCTCAGGCTCCAGGGAGAAGGGATACTGATGTATAGAGTACCACTTTATTCACAGACTCGACACAGTACCGTGTTTCGGCCACAGGCCTGCCTCAGGAGTCTTTATACGCTGTTACGCTGTTTGGCAGACAAGCAGTTACACGCAGTTATGTTGTTTAACTTTTCAGCAGTCATACACTGTTACGCTCTTTAGCTTGTCAACAGACTGCACAGAGACAAATTAGTAAAGGTCTTTCTCAAGACCATTCAACTTTTAAAGCTATTCCTAGTACCAGAATCATTTAAGACTTCTGAGGCAGGCCCGTGGCCGAAACACGGTACTGTGTTGAGTCTGTGAATAAAGTGGTACTCTATACATCAGTATCCCGTCTCCCTGGAGTCATTGGTCCACTTCCCACTTTAACTGTTGTTCTCTCGTGGGACTTAGTGTTCGTCCACCTCTGTGGATCACCTCCTCCTTAAACTCTCAGGCTCTCCATTTTGTCTGAGGAGTTTTGCAGTTTCGTAATCTTTCCTTTTTGATGGGTTTTCAAGCTCTTTGTTGGCTTTAGCAGTAAATTCGTTAAGCAAATTTTTGGCTAAGCAATTAAAACCTCTTTCGGCAATCACTAAAGTCTCGTTGTTTAAAACAGAAGGTGTCCGTTACCAGCCTGTGCTCTAAAGTTTCAGCAGAATTGTAACTGCTTTTACCACATCTTCCAGCAATGAGTTCCAGCACTTAAACACTCAGTGTTAAGAATGGAATCAAACTAGTCAGCCTACAAAGGTAGGTAGTGAGAAAGCACCAGTTAACCTTTGTTTCCAGGGGCTCCCTATACAATTCCATAGACTGACAGACTGGGGTGACTCTGGGAGGTGGCTGCCTGGCAAGCTGGGGAGTGACTGGCAAGCTGATGGCTAGACAGGGAGGAATGTGATTGTTATTTGAGGGAAGGGGCTGTGGACAGGTCTGGACTTAGGACTGGATGAATCAAAGGACCTCTGCTCCATAAGGACAACTCTTTGCCTGACCAGATGTTGTGGCTCAGTGAGCCCAAGCCCCAAATCTTTTGCAGTTAATTTTCAGCAACAATCATATGCAAAGATGTAAGACTGAGGCATAACTCGTGTCTCTGACTCATCCAGCCTCTCACTGTGACTAAAGAGTGCTCTCTCCTTTCCGCTCTGTCAAGTGAGACAAAAACAGCAAAGTCCTTTTAAATAGTGCTAATGCACCGCCCTGGCAGTGATGCAGACACCATAAATATTCAAGGACCCTATAATTATGCTCACTGACTGATAAAAATTAGCATCTAGCTCCACAGCCTCCAACACTCTCCCCAGACCCCAGCTTCTGTTCCTTCAGCTGGTCAATGTGAATCAGTCCCTGTGACACTCAGAAGAGTCTTAGCAGGTCCTGTTACCTATCACATAAGCCTTCCTAACTTTTCAATATATGTTTTGAATTTATGTAACCTGTTTAGATTCTTTATTGATATTAGTGGGATATAAATACCCTGAATAGAATATTCATAGTGGGTCAGACCAATGGTCCATCTAGCACAGTATCCTGCTTCCAACAGTGGTCAATCCAGGTCACGAGTACCTGGCATAATCCAAGATAATAGCATCATTCCATGCTACCAGTCTTGGAACAAGCAGGGCTTCCTCCATGTCCATCTCAATAACAGACTATAGACTTTTCCTCCAGGAACTTCTCCAAACCTTTCTTAAACTCGGATATGATAATTGCTGTTACCATATCCTCCGACAGAGAGTTCCAGAGCTTAACTATTCTTTGAGTGAAAAAACATTCCTCCTATTTATTTTAAAAGTATCTTCATGTACTTTCATTGAGTGTCCCCTAGTCTTTGTACTTTTTGAAAGAGTGAAAAATTGATTCACTTTTACCCATTCTACAGCACTCAGGATTTTGTAGACCACAATCATATCCCCCCTCAGTCGTCTCTTTTCCAAGCTGAAGAGCCCTAACCTCTTTAGCCTTTCCTCATGTGGGAGGAGATCCATCCTATTTATCATTTTAGTCGCTCTTCTTGAAGCTTTTCTAATTCTGCTATATCTTGTTTGAGATACAGTGACCAGAACTGAATGCAATACTCAAGGTGAAGCTGCACCATGGAGTGATACAGAGGCATTATAATATTCTTAGTCTTACTTTGCATCATTTTCCTAATAATTTCTAGCATATTTCTTTTATTGGCTGCTGCCGCACACTTGGCAGGAGATTTCCACTCTGTCACATGGAGTGGAGGAGTGGCCTAATGGTTAGTGCAATGGGCTTGGATCCTGGCAACCTGGACTCAATTCCCACTGCAGCTCCTTGTGACCTTGGGCAAGTCACGTAACCCTCCATTGCCCCAGGTACAAAAACTTAGGGGCCCTTTTATAAAGACGCGGTAGGCTCTACACACATGCAGCACACGCCAAAACAAGACTACCACCAGGCTAGTACGCCCTCCTGGCAGTAAATTCTGATTTGGCGCATGCCTATACTGACAGATTATTTTTTTAATTTCTTACCGCACATGGTGTTTCTGGCATTAATCAGCAGTTGGCACGTGCCAACCAGTCACCGCGCATTTAGCCCTTACCACTAGATCAATGGGTGATGTTAAGGGCTCAGGCCGTAAATAGGAGCATGCTGGTTTCAGTTTTACCATAGGCCCTTTTCTCAGCCCATTGAAAAAAAGCCCTTTTTCCCAGATGCAGTAAAATCTGACCCGGTGCATGCCGAAAACACGTGCCCACACCACTGCAGGCCACGTTTTGTCGTGGCTTAGTAAATGAACCCCTTAGATTGTCAGCCCTGTAGGGACAGAGACAGTACTTGCATATAACGTGTACAGCGCTGCGTACGTCTAGAAATGCTATAGAAATTAGTAGTAGTAGTAGTAGTATTGTTGACACCTAGATCCTTTTTCTTGGGTGCTGACTCCTAGCATCAGGTAACTATGATTTGGATTATTCTTCCCAATGTGCATCACTTTGCATTTGTCCACATGTGTATTTGAAATTTAGCATTTCTTCAGGCATTGCTAATGGATCAATGTTTGTTGCCTGAGTGAGTGAGCAGTTAACACGCCTTTGTAGTTTGCTCCATCCATGAGTATACAGTGCAACACTATGCGTGTTCTGTTTTATCTTTTCTAAACTGATCCATTCTGCAGCTTTTCCATGGGTCAGCCTCCCTTCTGGATAGCAGGAGGACCAGATGGCAGGGCAAAGATGCCCCAAAGGCTGATGGGTACAAGAGCCTAGAAAAGCAGCCATCTTCTGGGTATTTCCTTTTCTCTGTCTATTTTCCCATGTTCTGTCTTTATCCTGTTACTGAGGTCGAGCCTGCCCTGTTCTGGGGATAACTTTGTAGCTGCCCTTTTTTCAGCTTGGGCAGACTGAATGGACCGTACAGGTCTTTATCTGCCATCATCTACTATGTTACTATATTCAAAGTGCATGCCTGTTGCTTGTGCATTGCTTGTGCAATTTTTGGTAAAATGATGACATAATTTAAGGAGATACTGACAGGATGGAAAGATGGAAATAAAATGGAACAGCAGTGAGCTAAAAGAAACATTAACAAGGATGTGGAATCTTCACATGAGAAAAGTAAATGAAAAGAATAGGAAGGAAAGGGATACTATGTACCATACTTTGTAAGCCGCACTGAACCTGCTATTGAGCGGGAAAGAGCGGGTATAAATGCCACAAATAAATAAATAATAAAGAAAGAAAGAATATGATAAGCAGAAAAGGAACCTGATACAATAAGAGGTAAAATAACCCAGTGTGATCAGAGGAAAGGGAATCGATATGAAATAGGAAAAGGACCAGAACAAGAGGAAAGGGAAACCGATATGGCTTTCCAAGGAGCAGATTAAAAGGTAAGAGCAAAGGGGCCCTTTGTCAAACTAAGCTTTTTGGGTTGCACCTATTTTGGAAAGGAAAGCGTATGTATACTTTGGCTTTGAAACTTGTCATGAGTACAGATATTTAGAGCTTTTTTATTTGTAGGAATAACAGGAGGAAAGTTTTAATATAATCTCTGCATGTTACTTTCCTCCCAACCAAAATACATTCCTGGAATGCAGCCTCTACATGTGACTGAAAGTCTATACATCAGGCAATAGCCCACATCATTTTAGCTGCATAGGGAGGGGGGAGTTTTCAGATGCCTAATATACAAACATCCATCATTATTTATATGTGTAAATCCTTTAAACTTTCCTCGGAAGATTAATGCTTAAGAAGTGCAAAGGATCTCAAAAAGAACTTAGTGGAGAATAAACGAGGCATGGGTACTAGGGTCAATCCTGTCAATTTCTTTGTGAGCAATATTGTAAAGGGAATACGTCTATTCCATGCATTAGCAATATTTATGGTTTATTCGATTTAAGAGACCACCCTTCCTGAGAAAGCATAAGAGAGCAGGGTACAATACAATATTTAAAATAAAGTAAAAGAACGCCATTTCAATTAATCAAAAGAAAAGAGTATAGGTTGCGCCAGTCTGCTCTAAGCTGCTCGCCATAGCCATCATAATTCGCTGTAGGCCTTCTGAAACAGGCAAGTCTTGAAGGCTGGTCTACATTTTAAAAAAGGGTCTGAGGCACAGAGCTGCAAAGCAGGGGAGCAGCCCAAAAATTGTGCTATGAGGGGTTGATTCTAAATGAACACAATGTACAGGAGGTGTATGTAATTGGCTGTCATGTAAGGAGCGAAGTACCCTAGATGAGGTATGGAGTGTAATAATTGTGGATAGATATGTGGGTTCACCAGTGAATAAAGCCTTGTGTGCCAAAAAAAGAATCCTATGGGAAGCCAGTGAAACTGTTTAATGAGATGGGTGATAGGATCATACCTTGTTGCATGAGAAGGGGTAGATGAGAAATGTCAAGAAGCTGTTCATTTCATGGAGGGGATGAACTCAGGAAGAATGCCAAGAACATGGAAAAATGGACTCAGGAAGAATGCCAAGAACCTCTTCATTTCATGGAGGGGGTTGGACTCAGGAAGAATGGTAAGAAGCTCTTCATTTCATGGAAGGGATGAACTCAGGAAGAATGCCAAGAAGCTCTTCATTTCATGGAGGGAGTGGAATCAGGAAGAGTACCAAGAACCTCTTCATTTCATGGAAGGGTGGACTCAGGATGAATGCCAAGAAGCTCATCATTTCATGGAGGGATGGACTCAGGAAGAATGCCAAGAAGCTCTTCATTTCATGGAGGAGGTGGACTCAGGAAGAGTACCAAGAACCTCTTCATTTCATGGAAGGGTGGACTCAGGATGAATGCCAAGAAGCACTTCATTTCATGGAGAGGGTGGATCAGGAAGAATGTCAAGAAGCTCTTCATTTCATGGAAGGGTGGAATCAGTTAGAATGCCAAGAAGCTCTTCATTTCATGGAGGGAGTGGAATCAGGAAGAGTACCAAGAACCTCTCCATTTCATGGAAGGGTGGACTCAGGATGAATGCCAAGAAGTTCTTCATTTCATAGAGGGATGGACTCAGGAAGAGTACCAAGAAGTTCTTCATTTCATGGAGGGATGGACTCAGGAAGAATGCCAAGAAGCTCTTCATTTCATGGAGGGAGTGGAATCAGGAAGGATGGTAAGAAGCTCTTCATTTCATGGAAGGGGTGAACTCAGGAAGAATGCCAAGAAGCTCATCATTTCATGGAGGGATGGACTCAGGAAGAATGCCAAGAAGCTCTTTATTTCATGGAGGAGGTGGACTCAGGAAGAGTACCAAGAACCTCTTCATTTCATGGAAGGGTGGAATCAGTTAGAATGCCAAGAAGCTCATAATTTCATGGAAGGAGTGGACTCAGAAAGAATGCCAAGAAGCTCTTCATTTCATGGAAGGGTGGACTCAGGATGAATGCCAAGAAGCTCTTCATTTCATGGAGGGGTGGAAGCAGTTAGAATGCCAAGAAGCTCTTCAATTCATGGAGGGATGGACTCAGGAAGAATGCCAAGAAGCTCTTCATTTCATGGAGGGGTGGACTGAGGAAGAATGCCAAGAAGCTTTTCATTTCATGGAAGAGGTGATGTTCTGCCCCCATATTCATGGAGGCAGGGTGCTTGTTGTTCATATCAGTCCAAAATTCTGGAATATGCTGCCGAGACAGCTAAAGGAACTAGTCAACCATCAGCTGGTCAAAAAGTCTTTAAAAACATTCTTATTCGCCAGAGCTTATTCCACTGGCAACTCCTATGTTTAACCTCTCTCCCTTGCTGACTGTACATGGCTATCTGCTAGTTGCTTGCCCCTATCTTTCACCCCGTGTTGTCCCCTGTTCCTTTCCCAGCCTGTCACAGTCTGTAACTGAGTCATCTTTGCATTGTATTGTTACCTCTTGACTTCATGTAAGCCACATTGCGCCTGCTCTTGTGGGAAAATGTGGGGTAAAAATGCACCAAATAAATAAAATATGTATCCTATGCTGTTTAAATAGGATAGGACTAAAAGGTGATGTAACTGTAGTTCTTTTGTGATACACTCTTCCTGAGCACCTGTTCCTGTTTCCTATGTCTTGAGGGACTTTTCCAATTGGCTGGCCCTTTGTCCCTGTGTATCCTGGGCTGGATCCCGCCCCTTCTCTGCCCTTTTGGTGGTTAAGAGTGTGACAGCTGTATGGTTTTTTAAGAACTGTAAGCTAACTTTACTGCATCTCTTGCATACTCCCTTTTCAAGCTACTGTAAATAACCAGGTTTTTACCACTTTAAAAGTATTGACAGCATTTATTCCTGCCTTCCCTTGTGTACAGGGTGAGCTGGTACAGAACAGACTCCCAGTTTTTCAAGGCAGAGACTCTTGTCCAGCACATCTAACTGTAATTTTTTTTCCCTTTGTTTGAATTTGCATTAAAGAAGATTTCGGTTCAAGAGTTCTGAGTCTCAGTGATGTTCTGTACTCTGGTTATCTGCCTGCTAATCTCCTATCAGGAGAGAGAACAGAACAGGTGGACTCAGGAAGAATGCCAAGAAGCATTCCATTTAAATTGCGTGTTTGGGGCTAACCAGACATATTCATCAGCTCTAAACTGAATATACCCAGTTAGGGCCTAAGCCCAAGCTAGCTATATACGGGTGGTCCAGAGCTAGAGTCAGCATTTATGTCCTAAGCCTGTTGCTGCTTCTTTGCCTTCTACTCAGAGGATTTAGGGGTCCTTTTACAAAGGTGTGCTAGCGGTTAATGCTGGCCCTCCTCCATGTTGCTTCTTCTGCTGCTTCATCTGCAAGTCTCTAGCCTCCTCTCCCACTGGTTTTGGGTTTGAGTATTCTTGAACTGCACCATGACCAAGCAAAAACAAGAGTTTCTGGTCCCAGAAACTATAATGCCTTGGTCTTCACTCCCAGTCCTCGAGTGTCACCAGCAGGTCAGGTTTTCAGGATATGCATGAGAAAGATTTGCATGCAAATCTCTCTTATGCATGTTCATTAGGGATACCCTGAAAATCTGACCCATTGGCAGCCCTCAAGGGCTGGAAGTGAAGATCTGTTGCTATAATGCACTGAAACACATGGATACTGAGATCCCCTGTTCATTTAGAACAGTGATTTTCAACCGAAACCTCTGCACAAACTGAGCCCCTCAGCTTTTCAGATGTGCATGCTCTGGCTCGTTTGTATGGAAATATGTCTCATGCATACTTTATTGTGGATATCCTGAAAATGAGATTGGCTGCATGTGTCCCTGAAGACTAGACTGAAAACCCCCGATTTAGAGGAAACCAACTGAAAATGCCCTAATTTTTTTTTTTCAGATGAATGCAGATTCCTAGTGTGGGTGAAATAGTACTAGCATGGGTTTTTTTTTTTGTTACATTTGTACCCCGCGCTTTCCCACTCATGGCAGGCTCAATGCGGCTTACATGGGGCAATGGAGGGTTAAGTGACTTGCCCAGAGTCACAAGGAGCTGCCTGTGCCGGGTTCACTCTTATCTCAAAGATTGGGTACAACAAGTTCATACTGGTTATGGGTGTGCTGATTAGTGTGAATTTAGGAAGGATTTCTCTTTATCTGCGATGTCATTTATCATTTATTAATGGCCTTTCTCTGATATTTTGAGGGCTCGGTTCTAAGAGGATTGTATTCTGCTGTTATTCCTTTATCAGTGGATAGTGGTTTGAATCTATCAGACCTTTTGAGGTTGTATCAGATTGGCTTAATCAAAATACTCTAGCTATAAATCTCCATAAAACAGAAGCAATGATTTTATCACAATCAGATAAATTGCTTATTCTAGACTCTGTGACCTTGAGCAGTGTGTCAGTTCTAATTCGGATAGAGATATGTTATTTGGGCTTGACCCAGGGCTCTCAGTGAAAGGTCAAATTAAACTGATAGTGAGGAATGTATATTTTAAATTGCACATTTTGTGGAGAGAGACCATTTTTTGCGTGGAAGATTTGTGTTCTGTTTTGCAGCCTACAGTTTAATTTAAATTAATAGTTGCACTTACATTCTGATTTGTTTGCAAAAAAAAGGGTCCAAAATGGATTACTGTAACAAATAACAGAATAAAATACCTAAAATAAAACAACTAATACATCAGGGGGGTCCAACATCAGCCCTCACCAGGTTGGGTTTTCAGGATGTCCCCGCTGGAGGAGTAGCCTAGTGGTTAGTGTTGCGAACTTTGATTCTGGGGAACTGGGTTTGATTCCCACTGCAGCTCCTTGTGACTCTGGGCAAAAGTCACTTAACCCTCCATTGCCCCTGGTACAAAATAAGTACCTGAATATTTGTAAACCACTTTGAATGTAGGTTGCAAAGACCACAGAAAGGCGGCATGTCAAGTCCCAGTTCCCTTTCCCTATTTCAGATTCTACATAGAATGTTGCTACTATTTGAGGTTCTACGTGGAATGTTGCTGTTCCACTAGCAACATTCCATGTAGAAGCCTGCCCTTGCAGATCAGCAACATGGCCACACAGGCTTCTGTTTCTGTGATTTGGCCCTGGACCCCCCTTTAGAAACAGAAGCCTGTGTGGCCGCATTGCTGATCTGCAAGGGCAGGCTTCTACATGGAATGTTGCTAGTGGAGGAGTAGCCTAGTGGTTAGAGCAGCGGACTCTGATTCTGGGGAACTGAGTTTGAATCCCACTTAAGCTCCTTATGACTCTGGGGCAAGTTACTTAACCCTCCATTGCCCCAGTTACATATAAGTGCCTGTATATACTATGTAAATTGCTTTGAATGTAGTTGCAGAAACCACAGAAAGACTGTATATCAAGTCCCAGTTCCCTTTCCCTATTTCAGATTCTACATGGAATGTTGCTATTCCACTAGCAACATTCCATGTAGAATCTGCAGGCTTCTGTTTCTGTGAGTCTGACGTCCTGTATGTGCAGGACGTCAGACTCACAGAAACAGATGCTTGCGCGGCCCGCATTGGTGATCTGCAAGGGCAGGCTTCTACATGGAGTGTTGCTAGTGGAGGAGTAGCCTAGTGGTTAATGCAGCGGACTCTGATCCTGGGGAACTGAGTTTGATTCCCACTGCAGCTCCTTGTGACTCTGGGCAAGTTACTTAACCCTCCATTGCCCCAGTTACATATAAGTGCCTGTATATACTATGTAAATTGCTTTGAATGTAGTTGCAGAAACCACAGAAAGGCGGCATGTCAAGTCCCTGTTCCCTTTCCCCCTTTTCCCTTTCCCCCTTTCCTTTATGACATCACAATATCAGGAGTGAGCCAAGTATCGGGCAATCAAGCCATTGTGACATCACTGATGAGGTTGGCTCTTATTGGTGGAATGAGTTGAGGAGTAGCCTAGTGGTTAGTGTAGCGAACTTTGATCCTGGGGAACTGGGTTTGATTCCCACTGCCGCTCCTTGGGACTCTGTGTAAGTCACTTAACCCTCCATTGCCCCTGGTACAAAATAAGTACCCGAATATTTGTAAACCACTTTGAATGTAGTTGCAAAAACCTCAGAAAGGCAGTATATCAAGTCCCATTTCCCTTCTCCTTCACTATTTGTATACAGTGAGGTCTATTTGCAGTGCAGGCAAATCGATCTTGTGCATTTTCTCATGGAAAAAACCTGAAAATCCGAATGGATTTAGGACCAAGGTTGGAGAACCCTAGAACACATCGTACAAACCAGCTTACATCTAATTAATACAGTATCTAAACAAGAAAAGAGAATAAGCAGGTTGTTGCAGCTTTGCGGAACAGGCAATAATTAGCTTATTTATTTATTCAATTTTTTAGCCCGTCCTCCTGACCACGCCCAGAACAGGTTACAAAATTACATTCATAATAATAAAATATAATACAACACTTGTCATAATAAAAACATTCAAACATTAATTTCAGCTAACAGAGAGCAATTCAACAAATGGGTTTTTACAGCCTTCCGAAAACCCAATAGGCCATCAATGGATCTAAAAGCAGGAGGCAACTTATTCCACGGCCAAATCAAGAACTAAGAGTACACTCATGAATGAGTACACCTGTCGCTTCTTTCTCTATAACATCAGCAAACTTCGCCCCTTCCTCTCCGAACACACCACCCGAACTCTTATCCACTCTCTCATCATCTCTCGCCTTGACTACTGCAACCTACTCCTCACTGGCCTCCCACTTAACCATCTATCCCCCCTTCAATCCGTTCAGAACTCTGCTGCACGTCTTATCTTCCGCCTAGACCGATATGCTCATATCACCCCTCTCAAGTCACTTCACTGGCTTCCGATCAGGTACCTCATACAGTTCAAGCTTCTCCTACTAACCTACAAATGCACTCAATCTGCAGCCCCTCATTACCTTTCTACCCTCATCTCCCCTTACGTCCCTACCCGAAACCTCCGCTTACAGGACAAATCCCTCCTCTCAGTATCCTTCTCCACCACCGCCAACTCCAGACTCCGCCCTTTCTGCCTCGCCTCACCCTATGCTTGGAATAAACTCCCTGAGCCCATACGCCAAGCCCCCTCCCTACCCATCTTCAAATCCTTGCTCAAAAGCCCACCTCTTCAATGTCACTTTCGGCACCTAATCATTATTCATCTATTCAGGAAATCTAGACTGCCCCAATTTGATTGACTGCACTTTTTTGTCCTTTAGATTGTAAGCTCCTTTGAGCAGGGACTGTCCTTCTTTGTTAGATTGTACAGTGCTGCGTAATCCTGGTAGCGCTTTAGAAATGTTAAATAGTAGTAGTAGTAGTAGTAATAAAAAAGACCTAGCAGAGGGCAAAAGAAAATGCCTCTCGCTCTGAGGGAGTAACAATCGTCTAGAGACGTAACTTGGCATTTTATCACAGGCCATACCATAAAATACTTTGAATGCTAAAACCGGCATTTTAAAAAACGCAACATTTGTTGATAGGTAGCAAATGAAAAGCAGAGAAAATAGGCATAATCTCCTGGATTCTATATAGTGCGCCAAATTTCCATATGGAAATCAAGGCGTATTCAATATAATGAGCAGAACCTAATTGATTAACTAGCCAGTCAGCACCGCTAATTGGATGTTAACAAGCCATTAGTAGCACTAATTGGCACAAATTACAATTTCTGTGCACTGCTCATGTGGAGAGGCATAATTGAATGGGGTGCCCAAGTTTTCATGAGGGCTTCCTCACAGGACGGCCCCGTAAAGGGGCGTGGCAACCCGTATTATCGAAACAAGATGGGCGTCCATCTTTCGTTTCGATAAAATGGTCAGGGACGCCCAAAACATGACATTTAGGTCGACCTTAGAGATGGTCATCCTTAGGTCATTTTTGAGATGTGGTCTCCTGTTTTCGGTGATAATGGAAACCGAGGACGACCATCTCAAAAATGACCAAATCCAAGCCATTTGGTCATGGGAGGAGCCAGCATTCGTAGTGCACTGGTCCCCCTCACATGCCAGGACATCAACTGGGCACCCTAGGGGGCACTGCAGTGGACTTCAGAAAAAGGTCCCAGGTGCACAGCTCCCTTACCTTGGGTGCTGAGCCCCCCAAACCCCACAACTGTACACCACTACCATAGCCCTTAGGAATGAAGGGGGGCACCTACTTGTGGGTACAGTGGGTTTCTGGTGGGTTTTGGAGGGCTCACATTTACCACCACAAGTGTAACAGGTAGGAGGGATGGGCCTGGGTCCGCCTGCCTGAAGTACACTGCACCCACTACAACTGCTCCAGGGACCTGCATACTGCTGCGATAGACCTGAGTAAGGCATTTGAGGCTGGCATAGAGGATGGAAAAAAGTATTTTTAAAGATTTTTTTGAGGGTGGGAGGGGGTTAGTGACACTGGGGGAGTAAGGGGAGGTGATCCCCGATTCCCTCCAGTGGTCATCTGGTCAGTTTGGGCAACTTTTTGATGCTTGGTCATGGAAAAAAATGGAACAAGTAAAGTCGGCCAAGTGTTCGTCAGGGACGCCCTTCTTTTTTCCATTATCAGTTGAGGACGCCCATGTGTTAGACATGTCCCAGTCCTGCCTTCGCTACAGTGCCGACACGCCCCCCTGAACTTTGGTCGTCCCCACGACGGAAAGCAGTTGAGGGCGCCCAAAATCGGCTTTCAATTATGCCGATTTGGGCGACCTTGCGAGAAGGACGCCCATCTCCCTACTACTACTACTACTATTTAGCATTTCTTAGCGCTACAAGGCATACGCAGCGCTGCACAAACATAGAAGAAAGACAGTCCCTGCTCAAAGAGCTTACAATCTAATAGACAAAAAATAAATAAAGTAATCAAATCAATTAATGTGAACGGGAAGGAAGAGAGGAGGGTAGGTGGAGGCGAGTGGTTACAAGTGGTTACGAGTCAAAAGCAATGTTAAAGAGGTGGGCTTTCCGTCTAGATTTAAAGGTGGCCAAGGATGGGGCAAGACGTAGGGGCTCAGGAAGTTTATTCCAGGCGTAGGGTGCAGCGAGATAGAAGGCGCGAAGTCTGGAGTTGGCAGTAGTGGAGAAGGGAACAGATAAGAAGGATTTGTGTCGGAAGATGGGTGCCCTTCTCTTTCGAAAATTCACCTGTAAGTGTATTCTATAGCACAGTCAGTGTAAATCCTACTGCACACATCTGAAAAAGGGTTGTGTCAAGGAGTTTGACATGGGCATTGCTCTTTCTATGTTCGTGGATATAGAATTTGGTCCTCTGCACAGAAATTTAGATGCAGACATTTACACACAGTTTTCCTTGGCATAAATGACTGAATCTTCTGGAACGGCACGCATCCCGGCTTTAAGCTTATTCTGTTTATGATGTCTTGGAACAGATTACGTTTGCTATGGAGCAATCAGTTTCTGTAGCTTGGGCTTCTGCCATATGAGCCTTTTTGGCCAAACATGTTTTGTACTTCTTCGGAACTCTCCAACACACACATCTGTCTCGGTTGATAGGAAGATCTGGGTATTGCCCTCAGTTTTGGGGGGTACCTTCTGGGGTGGAGAGTTTGAATCCTTTCACTGGTGCCTGTGCCTGCCCCCCAACCTGCATGCATTTTGCATTTGGCTCCTCAGGGATGCAGGTTTTCCCCTTGCTAGAGGATTCGCTCTTCAAGAGGCGGCAGTGTTAGAATGCTGGCCTTATCCTCCTGGGATGGAGAATTTGAATCTTCTCACTGGATCCTAATCCCCCCCTCCCAACCCTAATGCATGTAGATATCCTGTCACTGGTACCTCCCCCACCCAAACCAGCATGCACCCCACACATTCTGCCTAATAGGTATCCCTGAGAAGGGGGGGAGTAAACCCTTGGATCATAAACATAAAAATCATATTTTTTCATTGAGAGGGTGGTGGATACGTTGAATGCCCTACCGTGGGAGGTGGTGGAGATGAAAACGGTAATGGAATTCAAATATGCGTGGGATAAACACGAAGGAATCCTGTTTAGAAGGAATGGTTCCTCGGAATCTTAGCGGAGATTGGGTGGTGACGCCAGTAATTGGGAAACAAAGTGGGAGCTGGGCAGACTTCTACGGTCTACGCCTTGATCGTGACTGAATAGAGAGGGATGGGCTGGATTGTAATTTTTAAGGGGCTTTGACGTTAGCTTCAGAACTTAGTACAAGAACAGTGCTGGGCAGACTTCTACAGTCTGTGCCCCGAGAAAAGCAAGGACAAATCAAACTCGGGTATACATATAAAGTATCACATACCATGTAAAATGAGTTTATCTTGTTGGGCTGACTGGATGGACTGTACAGGTCTTTATCTGCCGTCACAGGTAATGTGAGCTAATGCGCTAGTGCACAACCTGAAAAAAAATGATTTAAGAACACCTTAAATTGTGCCACAGTAAATCTGGGCTTGGCATGCAGGAAAGTCCCACATTAGAATGCTCTAAACCCAGATTTCAGCTTTTATAATGATTGATTAACATTAGAGTGGGTTATATACTTTTTTGAATTTGTATGATTGTTGAAAACCTTCCTCACTTTACAATTTAGATATTGTTGGGAGAAAACAAATAACAATAAAAACATTTCAACATAAAACCTTGACTACGCCTTTCAATTTCCCACCTATTCTCACTTTTGTTGTGGATTTATTTATTTGTTTATTTAGACATTCTTGTATCCCACTATTATAACTAATTTTGGTCCAAAGTGGCTTACAATTTATATTTTGATGGAGTTTCATGATTTGGTATCTCTAAACAGGGTCATGTGTTCCTTTTTAGTTCCTCTGCAATAATAATGGGAAAACTTTTCAACTTTGCAAAAAATGTCCAAAATTCCGGTGCCAAACATGGTTATTTTCGAACCAGAAAAAGTCTATCTTTTGGTTCAAAAATTGCCCTATTTTAGACGCTTTTGTGCTCAGTGCATCTTTCATTTAGGGCCATTTTCAAACAAAAAATGTCCAAATGTAGAAAAATAAGCCATTGCAAAGTCTGAGAGCCACGATTCTTAGTAGACTCCCAGCAGAGTAGTGGGGCAGCCTAGGGGGGGGCACTTTGATGAACTTCATATACATCACATCATAACCCAAACTTTACATTGTCTGGTGAGCCCTCCAGAATTAGCAAAAACTGTATACCACAACAATAGCCCTTATGCCTGCAGGTGTCACCTAAATGTAACTTCAGTAGGTATTTTGTGGTTTTTGGGGTGCTCACACTTTCCACCACAAGTGTACCAGTAGACTGTGATATGGGCCTGGGTTCCCTTCTCTGCAGACCACTGCACTGACCACTAGGCTACTGCAGGGATCTGCTTTCTGCTCTAATAGGACCGGCCATAACATCTGAAGCTGTCATAGAGCCTGGTATGTACTATCACTTTCACCTCTCAGGGGGAAGGGGGAGGAGGGAGTCAGTGACCACTGGAGGATTAAGGGGAGTCATGCCTTTATCCCTCCAGTGGTCAACTGGTTAGTTTTGGCACTTAGGGCGTTTTTTTTACTAAGGTGAGCTCATGTTTTTAGCGCATGCTAAGTGTTAGAGATACCTATAGGAATGCATTGACGTCTCTAACGTTTAGCGTGCCCACAAGTTTAGCGCATGCCAAAAACATGAGCGTGCCTTAGTAAAAGACCCTCTAAGTCATTACTGAAACAGGTCTAGCCAAAAATATCCTTTTTTTTTGCCCTGGACATATTTACAACATTGCGCTATAGCAGAAAAATGTCCCAATCGTAAGCCTGTCCTAGTCCCACCCCAAACATGCCTCCAACCTGCCCCCCTTGAGATTTAGATGAACTGCATAGAAAAACATCTTTAAAATGAGTTTTAAAAAATTGGTCCTCCGCTTTGAGCCGTTTTTTGGACATTTTTCTGTTTCAAAAATGAGCCCCTAAATGTAATTGTTAGATATAACTCATAACTAAGTAGAAACTAGGGTTTATGATCTCTTCTCTTTTGCTCAAAATTATTTCCAGTTTCTGCAAGACTCATCCAATGGAAAACAGATGATTTTTGGTTATGGACTCTAGAATGATATAGATGCCTCTGTCCACCAGATGGCAGCAAAGCTTCAGAAATAGCAAAAAGGCTTCCTGGCACTGGGCCTTACACAACTATTTGCTAATGCTGAGAATAACATTGACTTGGTCTACGGCTCTTGTGTTAGACAAATTTCACAGATACAGAGAACAGTAGTATTTGGTCTTCACATAACCCAATCTACAGCTCTTCTAAGAAAACACCGTACAGGCAAGTAGTACAAAGAGAATTCCACAAGGGATTAAACACTTCTGGAATATAGACCAGTCCTAAATTATGTAATGTAACTGGGATAACGCCCATGTTCATAGCATCCCTCCATATGACTGGAAGAGTGTAGTGGGATACAGACTGTGCCCTGGACAGGGTATCAGTGGTGTCGGTAAGGGTGGAGGGCACACAGCTATGTATTGTTTGTTCCTGACTTCTATACACATGGGGTGGAGTCAGCGGGTGTTTGTATGTCTGCTTAAAGTTGCCAGTATGGGACCCCAGGGGACTGCCCTGCTTCCGTCCCCTAAAATGGGCTGTGATGGAAAAGACACCTCTGAATATGAACCCTCTTCTGTTTGTCCTTCAAGCTGGTTCCCAAGATGTAATTTTACTTTCGGATTAAAGCCAGAAGATCACAAATTTGAAAAAAGAACTCAGTCCTTATGTATCATGTTCCCTCACATGTTGGGCTGAGGGTTATCCCAGAGACAGGCGCATAATCAACGTGCTATCCATGGCCAGAAATATACTTCCACACTCATAACTTTAAAACTTAGTACACCAGGAATTAGTAAGTTTCAAGTTTCTTAGTATTTATATGCTATATATTGAAATAACATCTAAATGGTTTACATATTTAACCCTGGTCCCCTGCAGACAGTTCTGGATGACGGCTAAGCACCTGGACCAGGGCGCACAAAAAGTAAAGACTCTTTTTGACCTGAGTATAGGCTGGGGCTGAGCTAAATCCCGGTAAGGCCAGGGGGGGGGGGGGTTAAGCTACCACCTTTATCACTTTAGAACAGTCCCAGGAAAAAAAAAATCGACGCTCACTCTGCAGGTTGCTTTTAGCAAACAGTGAACTTTACTAGTACCAAAATCAATAGAAACTTAAAAAATATAAGAATAGCCATACTGAGCCAGACCAAAGATTTATCTAACCCAGTATCCTGCTTCCAACAGTGGCCAAGTACCAATTCCATGCTACCAATCCCAGAACTTCCCCCATGTCCATCTCAATAACAGACTATGGACTTTTCCTCCAGGAACTTGTCCAAACCTTATTTTTAAACCCAGATACTCTAACCGCTGTTACCACATTCTCTGGCAACTCTGTTACCACATTCTCTGGCAGCAAGCTCCAGAACTTAACTATTCTTACACTAAAAAATTATTTCCTTCTAAGTATTTCCATATAATTTCATTGAGTGTACTTTTTGAAACTGAAAGGTTGATTCACTTCTACTCATTCTACACCACTCAGGATTTTGTAGACTTCAGTCATATCCCCTCTCAGTCATCTTTTCCAAGCTGAAGAGCCCTAACCTCTTTAGCCTTTCCTCATATGGCAGGAGTTCCACCCCTTTTATAATTTTGGTCACTCTTCTTTGAACCTTTTCTAATTCTGCTATATCTTTTTTGAATTATGGTTACCTGAACTGAATGCAATATTCAAGGTGAGGTTGCACCATGGAGCGATAGAGAAGCATTACAATTTCTTTTGCCTCTGCAGCATATGAATCCAGAAACTGGTGGGTTGTATCCACCTACCTGCAGATGGAGACAGAGAACACTGAAATGAAGTCAGTAACCCTGGACATCCAGCTCCTTAGCCCTTCAGTATATCTCTATATCCAGCAGGTGGTGGATATAGAAATACACTGTACTCACTCAGTGCACATACTTAGGCACTATGTTAAAGAATGAGAAGGATTTTACATGTAGAAAAGGGCTTATAAAATTATACCTGAATAGACAAATCATAGCATAGCATAAGTAGGTATTTCTTGGGGTGGCATTTGGGTGAAACTGCGATATGTGTGTGTACATTATAAAATGCGCTCATACACACAAATGCACACTTTCTTCGGAGCAGAGTAAACTTGTGCAAGTGAATTTGTGCATTATTGGAGTCATCGTACAAGCCTGTTGTCTAAAGGCACTTTGCTTGCAGCCCCTGGTACTTAGTGAGCCTGTCTTCCTAGATCCTTCTCACTCCTCCCTAAGGAGGTACCTCACTCAGTCTTCTCACATAGCTACTGAGCTGTCTCTTGCCATATGCCCCTTCTCCCTAGACACATTTGTCCACTCTGTGTGCTCCTTGACCACTCTTTCACTCCTCCTGGGTTCTGTTTGGAGATATACTCCAAAAACATTAGCCTCAGGTCTTCTGGGCCCAAGGACATGGATGGAGAACAAAACTCAAGTTCCTCTCACACACATGTTGCATCACTAATCCTCCTTCGTAGAGCAGGTTTATTTATTTATTTATTACATTTGTATCCCACATTTTCCCGCATAGCAGTAGGCTCAATGTGGCTTACAGGTTCCAGAGAGGAGAGTACCAACTCCGTGAATATATACAGAGTGGAAAATAGAGTAACAGTAGGTGCAAGGAAGCTGATAAAGTTCCAGAAAAGAGAATACAACTCTGGGACGAATATATAGTAGCATATAGAGAGAAGTAATCCCAATGAGGTTGATAAGTCTCCGGGGATGGGACTACAGCTTCTAGTAAGCAATACAGAGTAGGATAAGGGTAGAAATACACTTAATTTCAGGTTAAATATACCTTTTATTCACCAGAAAGTCTAAAATCATTTCTAGATTCTAAGCAATTCTAAATAGTTAAAGTAAATGGGAGTATTTACGCCACCTAGTTTCTTTTGTGTATAGATATGAAAAATTCTTCCCTAACTCTGATCGCCTCATGATTTTAAATGGGGTCTAAGGAAGCATGAAGATTCTATTTGATAAGATTTTGAAAAGTATGTTAATACTTTCTCTTGTTTTATTGTTTATATGAAGAGTTATTAACTTTTGATTAACCAACTATTGCTGTATTTCAAAACAAGTGTATTCTTGTTAAAAGTGAAAATTAATAAACAAATTGAAACACAAAAGAAGTACACTTAATTATAACTGGAGCGGTAAAATTCGTACAGTTTGAAGTAATAGGATTATGTGGAAGAGGTATTGTTCATATCTTAGATCAAAAGATGTGATGCATTGTTCATGAATTAGTTTGGGTCTGCTGGGTAGGCTTTCCAGAAGCGGTGAGTCTTGAGGTCTTTTCGAAATTTTAGATGGGTGTTCGCAGTTCTAATGTTTCTAGGTAAAGTGTAAATCCAAGAAGACAGGAGGAGCCTCCACGGAAAGTCAAAGCAAAACAGCAAAAGTAGAGGCTGACAAATGCGCAAACCAATAGGGAGATAATATCAAAAACCAGTTTATTCAGAATATTCATATCAATATCAAGGACCCGACACGGTCCGTGTTTCGGCGCCAAAGCGCCTGCCTCAGGGGTCACAATCAACGTTCTACAAAAAAACAGGACAAATTAAAAACATAATATTAAGAGATTTCAAATAAAATATATCCGCCTTAATAAAATATGTAGCCAAACATATACGGACATTCATAATAGTATTGCACATTTGTAAATGTATAATGATAAATTATGTAAAAAAATGTTAATATATTATAATTATGTGAGCAGATATTGTGGACAGAGAAACACCAAACAATGAAAAGTGATAACTGTCAAATAAATTACTGATAAATGAAAGGCATAGGTCAGGCTGATGAAACATCGATATATCTACATATATATTTATCCTGATCTAACAGTAAAAAATACATTCATACAACTTGAACAAGTAAAATGCTTCAAGACATCATGATCCGACACCATTTAAAACTACATTACATTTACATATTAATTATAAATATAATTCAATGAAATAATGTCAAACCTCTGAGAAGAAGCTGATAGGCTTGAATTCCTTTATGTAATGTAGTTTTAAATGGTGTCGGATCATGATGTCTTGAAGCATTTTGATGTTTCATCAGCCTGACCTATACCACCACAAGTGTAACAGGTGGGGGGGATGGGCCTGGGTCCGCCTGGGCTGCCTGAAGTGCACTGCACCCACTAAAAACTGCTCCAGGGACCTGCATACTGCTGTCATGGAGCTGGGTATGACATTTGAGGCTGGCATAGAGGCTGGCAAAAAAATGATTTTTAATTTTTTTTTGGGTGGGAGGGGGTTGGTGACCACTGGGGGAGTAAGGGGAGGTGATCCCCGATTCCCTCCAGTGGTCATCTGATCAGTTGGGGCACTTTTTTGAGGCTTGGTCCTAAAAATAAATGGACCAAGTGAAGCCAGCCAAGTGCTCGTCAGAGCCGGTCTTCTTTTTTCCATCTCGTAACCACGCCCCCGTCCCACCTTCCGTACCCTGCCAACACGCCCTCTTTGACTTTGGCCGGCCCTGCGACGGAAAGCAGTTGAAGCCGGCCAAAATCGGCTTTCCATTATACCGATTTGGCCGGGTTTAGGAGATGGCCAGCCATCTCCCGATTTGTGTTGGAAGATGGCCAGCCATCTCCTTCGAAAATAAGCAGGATAGCGCCGTTTGAGGGCTCGCAGTTTGTGCTCAAGTTCCACTATGCTTTGGGAAAGTCGTCGATTTCAGGTGCTGACATAGGCAATAATGTCACAATGCAAAACAGCTTTATCCGTAGGCCAAAAAATGCTGGTTATGAGATAAAAACACTTCCCAGTGATCCGTCAAGTGTTTTGAAAAGTCAGCAGAGTGAAAAAGATAGGAGGGGAACCGTCACCCAGTCTTATGACAAAAATAGGGCTCCGAATCTATCTCTATCCAAATGAGGGCATGATGAGAGATTTCCTCTAGTCCAATAACCACGGAAGACACATGTGGAAAAAAACGGTGCCCAACAAAGATGTAATCTAGGCACAAGGATATCTAGTGGGCCCTCAAGTTGTGGGTGTAGTCTCGTTCATCTGGGAAGAGCAGATGCGAGGCATCCACCAAATCTAGAGCCACGCAAAAGTGTTCTAAATGGATTTCAGTGGTCGAGAGTTCCCCCATTGGTGGGGGGGAGGGGCGGAGCGACCTACAAGAAGATTAGAAACAAGATTCATATCACCCGCTACCACCAGGGGTATGGTTGTGTACTGTTGGCACACCGAGAGCAGGACAGAGAAAAACTCACAATTGTGGCCCACTGGATAAATTCTTTACCTTGTAAGTTAAAATGGGCCCCAACAAACCAAACTTCAGAATCTTTAAAAAGAAACTTAACTTGGGATTTATGCACCAAAATAGCTACCCCTGCCCCAGTGTCCAGTAGAGGGAGAGCAATGGATGTCCCCCACCCATTGCCAACAAAGCTTGAGATGTTCCTTCATGGAGAGCCGTGTCTCCTGGAGACAAACAATATCAGCTTGGTGACGCTGTAAAGCCTGGAAGATCTTGGCTTGCTTTATTGGTGAAGTGACCCCGCACACATTCCAAGAAAGGAGATGAATTGAGCGATCAGAAGACTTAGCCACTAACGGGGGGGGGGGGGGGCAGATAATCAGGTGCTCCAGGAGGCACAGCCCCCCATCCCCACCCAAGATCAAAAAGCCATGGAGACACTATCTCACGCAATATACCCTCACACACATCACAACATACACCCTACACATACAGAGATTCTGCCCAAAAGAACCCAAATCTGCAGTGTGTCTGAGAACCCTCCCTCCCCTCCCCACCCAAAACCTCCTCCCTCCCCACCCCAGTCATCACCAGTACACCTGCACCCAACAGTACATTGTGCTAGGGTGTACAAGACCATGATTATAGCTAGGAAGCCCCCTGCTTAAACCTAGCTTTTGGCTCATCTCAAACAGAAAAAAGCAAAACAGTCATTCCGTCTTATAGTACAAACGCTGATATTGTCCCAACTAGACTACTATAATGCAGCATATATAGGCTGCAAAGAAAACCTACTACGATTGTTGCAAACCATCCAAAACACAGCAGCGAGATTGATATTCAAAAAGTCGAAATATGATAGAGCAACCCCACTACTCACAAAGCTACATTGGCTCCCAATCAAGGCCAGACTATTTTTCAAAACCAGCATAATCATCTTCAAAATACTGTTTGACTTGTCACCGGACTACATGCTAGACATGATCAAACTATCACCAAGAAATGCAAACCCAGGAAACAGAGGTTACCTACTACTTCACCTGCCCAACTACAAAAACGTACTATATAAGTCCACCTACACGGTAGGATTTAGCTACCTGGGCTCAAAATGGTGGAACTCAATTCCCATAGTTATAAAATGCATCACAGACTATCTCCGGTTCAGAAAAGACCTAAAGACCTACCTGTTCAGGAAATTCTGTGAGTAAAATATGCACTAATCATTTTGGAACAACAATACACAACACAACCTCTAACTGTAACGCATCTTTTCATTTAAGAAATGAAATAAGGTTCCTAACCACACGATCATACCAAGTGACATCTAATTCTACTACATCAGTCACATGGACACCTGAATGTGGAGTCCCACAGGGATCCCCCCTCTCACCAACCTTATTCAACAATGATGATACCCTTGGCCAAACTATTATCAAACCAAAACCTCACCAAAACCTCAACCCATACATATACGCAGACGATGTAACAATCTACATCCCATTTAAACAAGATTTAAAGGAAATTTCCAACAACATCAACCAAAGTCTACATATCATGCATTCATGGGCGGACGCATTTCGGCTGAAACTTAACGCAGATAAAACCCAATGCCTTATACTCACCTCTCAACATAACATGAACAAATTCACCACCATTAACACACCTACACTGAATCTTCCAATCTCGGACACTGAAAATTCTTGGAGTCAGCATTGATCGACACCTAACACTTGAGAATCACGTGAAAAACACAACCAAGAAGATGTTCAACTCAATGTGGAAACTAAAAAGAGTAAGACCTTTCTTCTCAAGGACCGTCTTCCGAGGCCTGGTACAATCAATGATACTCAGTCATTTAGACTACTACAACACACTCTACGATGGATGCAAAGAACAAATAATCAAGAAACTTCAGACAGTCCAGAACACAGCAGCTAGACTCATATTCGGTAAAACAAAATATGA
The DNA here is from genome assembly GCF_901765095.1 of Microcaecilia unicolor. Classification (NCBI taxonomy): domain Eukaryota; kingdom Metazoa; phylum Chordata; class Amphibia; order Gymnophiona; family Siphonopidae; genus Microcaecilia; species Microcaecilia unicolor. The sequence continues at coordinate 4,903,330 of NC_044037.1, read as the reverse complement.
GAGTGCTAAACCCCTATGAGAAAAACTGCATTGGCTCCCTCTTAAAGAATGCATCACGTTCAAAATATGTACCCTGGTCCACAAAATCATTCATGGAGATGCCCCAGCCTACATGTCAGACCTGATAGACTTACCACTTAGGAATGCTAAGACATCGTCCCGCACATTCCTTAACCTTCATTTCCCCAACTGTAAAGGGCTAAAATACAAACTAATGCACGGGTCAACCTTTTCCTACTTGAGCACACAATTCTGGAACGCACTACCGCGTAACTTAAAATCGATCCATGAACTAACCAACTTCCGCAAACTATTGAAGACCCATCTCTTTAACAAGACATACCACAAAGACCAACAAATATGAACTCCTTCACACATACCCAGAATTGTCTTTACTATCTGCTTGTTATATTAATATTATGCTTTATCATTATCATGTCACCCTAGATCCTTCTATAATACTAAATGTTTATTTCTTACATATCTCCATTATTCATGATATATTGTAAACCACATTGAGCCTGCAAAGAGGTGGGAAAATGTGGAATACAAATGCAATAAATAAATAAAATAAATATATCTACTCAAGAAACCCAATGACTATTTCATACGCACTAGTAGTTATCTTGCCAACCAATGTAAAACACAGCATCATACAACCTGTAAATGTAATTGAATCATTGTAATCTCTAACAATTGTTAAATGTAAGCCACATTGAACCAAAACTCGTTTTTGGATAATTGTGGGATGCAAGTACGAATAAATAAATAAATAATAAGCAAGGCCAGATTAAATGGTTAAGAAACATCAGAGAAAACGCCATGAGCTTGAAGTACCCTGCAAAAGAACATGGTTAAGAGTAAAGCAAGGCTTAGCAGAACAGCAAGCAGGCAAAGTAGAGTTTCTGGTCAGTCTCTGGGTCCCTGTAGCAGATTTACAAGTCCTGAGCCTCAGACAAGTTTTCAAAGATATGCCATTTCACCTTCGCATAAACTTTCAAGATAGCACGGTACAAAAAGAGGAAACGGACATTGCGGCCTGACGAGCAGCACAGAGCAGGGAAAACCAGCGACGTCGCTCCAGCAGTTCAGGGGAATAGTCCTGAAAGAGTAGCACTTTCTCCCCCACGTACTCTAGCTTATTCTGTTGCCTCTTATAAAGCTGCAAGAGCTCGAAATTATGGGCATAGTTCAGCAATCGAGCCACCACTACTACTACTACTTATCATTTCTATAGCGCTACTAGACGTACGCAGTGCTGTACAATGGACATGAAGAGACAGTCCCTGCTCGACAGAGCCTACAATCTAATTAGGGCAGACAAACAGGACAAATAAGGGATAAGGGAATTACTACGGTGGGAATAATAAAACAAGGGTACTGAACAAGTGAGTAAAGGTTAGGAGTTAAAAGCAGCATCAAAAAGGTGGGCTTTTAGCCTAGATTTCAAGACGGCCAGAGATGGAGCTTGACGTACCGGCTCAGGAAGTCTATTCCAGGCATATGGTGCAGCAAGATAAAAGGAATGGAGTCTGAAGTTAGCAGTGGAGGATAAGGGTATAAGAGAAATTTACCCAGTGAACAGAGTACGGAGAGATAAGAGTGGAGAGGTACTGAGGAGCTGCAGAGTGAATGCACTTATAAGTCAATAAGAGGAGTTTGAACTGTATGCGGAAACGGATAGGAAGCCAGTGAAGTGACTTGAGGAGAGGGCTAATATGAACATAGCAACACTGACGGAATATAAGTTGTGCAGTAGAATTTTGAACAGATTGAAGGGGAGAGAGATGGCTTAGTGGAAGATCTATGGAAAGCAAGTTGCAGTACTCTAAGTGAGAGGTGGTAACAGTGTGGATAAGGGTTTTGGTAATGTGCTCAGAAAGGAAGGGACAAATTTTGGTGATACTATAGAGAAAGAAACAACAGGTTTTAGCAGTCTGTTGAATATGTGCAGAAAAGGAGAGAGAGGAGTCAAAGATGACCCCCAAGGTTATGAGCTGATGAGACAGGGAGGATGAGAGTGTTATCCACAGATACAGAAAGTAGGGGAAGAGGAGAGGTTGGTTTAGGGGGAAAGATAAGAAGTTCAGTCTTGGTGATTTTTAGTTTCAGATGGCGGTGAGACATCCAGGCAGCAATGTCAGACAAGCAGGAGCCAGGTTTCAAGGCAACGCTCTTGGGTAAGCCAACGAACCAGATGTTATTCCACCTCAAGCAATTCTCAAGATCGTCTAATTTCAGCATTTGTTCCTGGAGTTGGCTTTGCAGCTGGTCAGTGAGGGCCTTCGCAGAGGTCGAGGTATGTTCAAGATCTGACAACTGCTGTTCTTGGCCCATAAGCTTAGACAGCTGCGGATCAAGAGCTTTGGCAACCATTGCTGCTATTTGTTGAAACTGGGTGTCAGAAAATGGGGAATCACTGTCACACAATGTGGGTGATAAAGCATACAAAGATATCCAATTCCTGTGTGTACGTGATGTATTGTGTTATATTTAAACGAGAAAAAGCCTCAAATGCTAAGGAAAGCTCCTTTGTTGGTCACCCAACTTAAAGGAGCCACCTTTCATTCATCATAGGCTGAAAAACCTCTTAGATTTACAATCTCAAACTTGAACCTGATTGGTATCTTAAAGGTTCTAAGATGCACTTATCTCAACAGCTGTAGTCGTGATTCACCGGCCACGGCCCGACATCGGCCCGAGTTTCGTTGACTGCTTCAGGGTCCGTGTGTGCCATTTTGTCTTCGACTCTGTGGGTCATGCTTGTTTCCTTTCTTGCTGGTTTAAAGGACATCACGCCAGATGGCCTGGATAAAAATTTGTCCATGCACTGCCACCATGCTCTCCCACCTGCTGAAATCAAAGAGCCGTGGTAAGATGTAATTAAAAAGGCTTAAAGCAAAGCAGAAACCCGACTGCTCTGCTCAAGGCATCACATGGTCTCTCACTGGCAGAATAAAAAAAAACCCATGGTTTTCTGGGTGTTTTTGTTGTTGTTATTTCAGGTTGCAGTTAATAAAATTCAGGCATCATGAAGTATCATGTCTTTTAACACAATTTGATGAAAACAGTTCAACTGTTTGACCAGCAGAGGGGGCACATCCTCCACTTCTGAGACTAGTGGTTCATTAGGAAAAATTCAGCTTTCCTATGAATTTTCTTCAGTCCAGGGATAGTTGACAACATGTAGAGATAACGACTCAGTAGGTTCTTCAGATGCACATGTACAATCAAATACCAATCTTAGTTTTTCAGCTCCAAACAACAAACTCAGGTCAGGGCCTTCCCAGTCACAATCCAAAAGAGTCTCTCTGCCTCAATCTTGAGCAATTTGGATGTCTGGGATTTTAATTCCTCCTTCTATCAGTTGGTCATTTCTATGTCAGGGTCTCCTTTCCTTCACCAAACACTCCCAGTTCCTCAAGGGTTGAGTCAGGGCTTAAAGGCATAGTGGGATTTAACTTTGACTCTACAGGGACTGGCAGTACTCTGGGAGAGGGGCCTGGCATGCTTTCTCTCACATGGTGGACTTTTCAGCTCAGGCCTACTTACTACTAATAATAATCATTTCTACATGGTGCTTCAAAAAAAAAAATATATATATACACAAAGCTTGTTGTCAGCATAACTTGCTTAACTAGACAAAGAACTTGCCTTGAGTTTAGCTAAGCATCTACTTATCCCAACTTAGTGTGTACCACGCATCTTGTTCCCATCATTTGCGAGACTGGGAGAATGGGCGTGCAAGTGGCAGATGAAGTTCAATGTTGACAAGTGCAAAGTGATGCATGTGGGTAAGAGGAACCCGAATTATAGCTACGTCTTGCAAGGTTCCGCGTTAGGAGTTACGGATCAAGAAAGGGATCTGGGTGTCGTCGTCGATGATACGCTGAAACCTTCTGCTCAGTGTGCTGCTGCGGCTAGGAAAGCGAATAGAATGTTGGGTGTTATTAAGAAGGGTATGGAGTCCAGGTGTGCGGATGTTATAATGCCGTTGTATCGCTCCATGGTGCGACCGCACCTGGAGTATTGTGTTCAGTACTGGTCTCCGTATCTCAAAAAAGATATAGTAGAATTGGAAAAGGTACAGCGAAGGGCGACGAAAATGATAGTGGGGATGGGACGACTTTCCTATGAAGAGAGGCTGAGAAGGCTAGGGCTTTTCAGCTTGGAGAAGAGACGGCTGAGGGGAGATATGATAGAAGTGTATAAAATAATGAGTGGAATGGATCGGGTGGATGTGAAGCGACTGTTCACGCTATCCAAAAATACTAGGACTAGAGGGCATGAGTTGAAGCTACAGTGTGGTAAATTTAAAACGAATCGGAGAAAATTTTTCTTCACCCAACGTGTAATTAGACTCTGGAATTCATTGCCGGAGAACGTGGTACGGGCGGTTAGCTTGACGGAGTTTAAAAAGGGGTTAGATAGATTCCTAAAGGACAAGTCCATAGACCGCTATTAAATGGACTGGAAAAATTCCTCATTTTTAGGTACAACTTGTCTGGAATGTTTTTACGTTTGGGGAGCGTGCCAGGTGCCCTTGACCTGGATTGGCCACTGTCGGTGACAGGATGCTGGGCTAGATGGACCTTTGGTCTTTCCCAGTATGGCACTACTTATGTACTTATGTACTTATGTACATTTATCTGCTCTTGGTCCCTCAGCTATTGGTAAGCCGTATTGTAGAAAATCTTTAGCATCATATCTATGTCAGTTGAATATTCTAATTCAGCTTATTAGGGGTATCATTAGTATTATGCTAACATTGTATTATATCTCTGGTATTTGAATTCCAGTGCTATTAAATGTGTATATTTTTTATACTGTTTCACGGTAGTTCTATTATTAGTTTTCAATTTACTATTTTCAAGTTTGCCTCATTTATTTTATTTATGTTTATTCTTGGTTATTTTACTATTGTTATGCTGTTAACAAAATTGTAAGTTTTATGTTAAACTGTACCTGCTGTAAATTGCCTTGGGTGAATCTCTTCATAAAGGCGGTTAATAAATTCCAATAAATTAATTAAATAACTGTCAAAACGTGACCAATTTCAGTGGCATTTGCGATGCATCATCCTGAATACCTTTGCAATAAGCCTACACTCACGCTGGTCACCTCACCTAAACATCGTCACCACCACCTAACGATTATCGTCATGATACACACAGACACCATTTTGCTTTAAACAAACAGTTACCACGAGATTGGGAGACTTGGCGTCTAAAGAGCAGATGACGTTTAATGTGAATAAGTGCAAAGTGATGCATGTGGGAAAGAGGAACCCGAATTATAGCTATGTCATGCAAGGTTCCACATTAGGAGTCACCGACCAAGAAAGTGATCTCGGAGTTGTTGTTGATGATATGATGAAACCCTCTGCTCAGTGTGCTGCGCTGGCTAAGAAAGCAAATAGAACATTAGGTATTATTAGGAAAGGAATGAAAACAAAAGCGAGGACGTTATAATGCCTTTGTATTGGTCATGGTGCGACCGCACCTCGAATATAATAATTCTGGTCACCACATCTCAAAAAAGATATAGTGGAATTAGAAAAGGTGCAGAGAAGGGCGACAAAAATGATCAAGGGGATGGGACGACTTCCCTATGAGGAAAGGCTGAAGCGTCTAGGCCTCTTCAGCTTGGAGAAATGATGGCTGAGGGGACATATGATAGAAGCAGGGGCGTATCTGCGTGGGGCCTCAGGGGCCTGGGCCCCCGCAGATTTTGCCCTGGACCCCCCTACCGCCATCAACCCTCCCCCGCTGCCGTTCTTACTTTTGCTGGCGGGGGACCCCAAACCCCCGCCAGCCGCCCCGCGGTGTTTGAAATTCATCTTCGGCCTCCGTGGCCGTGCTGCTGTGATAGGTGCTGTTGAAATCCACTTCGGAGTCTGACGTCGTTGTACATTGTACGTGCTGCGACGTCAGACTCCGAAGTGGATTTCAACAGCGCCTATCACAGCAGCACGGCCACGGAGGCCGAAGATGAATTTTAAACACCGCGGGGCGGCTGGCGGGGGTTTGGGGTCCCCCGCCGGCTGAAGAAGTTTTTACGGCAGCGGCAGGTGGAAGCAGACCTCGGCTGGCGGGGGGTTGGGGTCCCCCGCCAGCAAAAGTAAGAACGGCAGCGGGGGAGGGTTGGCTGCGGGAGGGGGGTAGAGAGAGTCATTGGTGGCGGTGGGGGCTCGGCGGTGGGGGCTCGGCGGTGGCGGCGGCGGGGGGGGCTAAAATGTGCCCCCTCCCTCTGGCTCTGGCCCCCCCTACCGCCGGAGTCCAGATACGCCCCTGGATAGAAGTCTATAAAATAATGAGTGGAGTGGAACGGGTAGACGTGAATCGTTTGTTTACTCTTTCCAAAAATACTAGGACTAGGGGGCATGCGATGAAGCTACAAAGTAGTAAATTTAAAAGAAATCGGAGAAAAACTTTCTTCACTTAACATGTAATTAAACTCTGGAATTCGCTGCCAGAGAATGTGATAAAGATAGTTAGCTTAGCGGGGTTTAAAAAAGGTCTGGACGGCTTCCTAAAGGAAAAGTCCATAGACCATTATTAAACTGATTTGGGGAAAATCCACTGCTATTTCTGAGATAACCAGCATAAGATGTATTGAACTTTTTCAGGATCTTTTCAGGTATTTGTGACTCGGATTGGCCACTGTTGGAACAGGATACTGGGCTTGAAGGATCTTTGGTCTGTCCCAGTGTGGCAATACTTATAGTAACTTAGTAGGTCCATCTAGTCTGCCCAACAAGATAAACTCATATGTGCTACTTTATGTGTATACCTGACCTTGATTTGTATCCGCCATTTTCAGGGCACAGATCGTAGAAGTCTGCCCAGCACTAGCCCCGTCTCCCCCCACCGGCTCTGCCACCCAATCTCCCCTAAGCTTCTGAGGATCCATTCCTTCTGAGCAGGATTCCTTTATGTTTATCCCACTCATTTTTTAATTCCGCTACCATACCGTACCATACTTATGTACTTTTGATTTTCAATCAGGAGGATCTGATCTTTAGAAAGGTTTTGCTTTTTGGTGAAACAGAGTAAATGTAGAAATGTTTTAAAGAAATTGCGAGAAATGGGCTGAACTGAAACTAATCAGGAAGCAGTCGGACCTGGTCAGTTTGCAGATTGTGAGAGCTGAAGAACTAGGTAATGATGTCATTTAGGTGAGGTGGCTGGTGAAGTCCAATTCCAGTATGGAGTTATCAGGAGTAGTCTGAGGCCTCTCAGGTCCTACAATGGATTCATTCAGTTTGTTCATGGATCCAGGGACAACAGCACTTGCAGATGGTAATATCTATCTGCTTGAGCCTGTAACCTGCAAAGCATCTTACCATCTCAGGAGAAACGTCTTGGTGTAGACTGCAGTAGGAGCACTCTTCTCTACCTACTATCCTCGATTCTTCCACAGTATAGCTTCTAGGAATACTGATATGAGGCACAAGAGCGTAAGTGTTGCCATACTGGGACAGACTGAAGAGCCATCAAGCCAAGCATCCTATTTCCAACAGTAGTCAATCCAGACCACAAGCACCTGGCAAGATCCCAAAACAGTACAATACATTTTATGCTGCTTATCCTAGAACTAAGCAGTGGATTTTCCCTAAGTCCATCTTAATAATGGTTTATGGACTTTTCTTTAAGGAACTTATCCAAACCTTTTTTAAACCCTGCTAAACTAACTGTTTTTAATACATTCTCTGGCAATGAATTCCAGCGTTTAATAACACATTGAGTGAAGAAATATTTTCTTCGATTTGTACTACTTTGTAGCTTCATTGTGTACCCCCTAGTACTAGTATTTTTGGAAAGAGTAAACAAGTGATTCATGTCTACACATTCCACTCCACTGATTATTTTATAGACCTCTATCATATATCCCCTCAGCTGTCTTTTCTCCATGATGAAAAGCCCTAGCCACTTTAGCTTTTCCTCATAGAGAAGTCGTTCCATTCCCTTTATCATTTTCATCGCCCTCTCTGTACCTTTTCTAATTCTACTATCAGGCATATTTTCGAAAGAGAAGGGCGCCCATCTTCCGACACGAATCGAGAGATGGGCATCCTTCTCTCAAGGTCGCCCAAATCGGCAAAATCGAAAGCCGATTTTGGGCATCCTCAACTGCTTCCCGTCATGGGGATGACCAAAGTTCACGGGGGCATGTCGGCACCGTAGCGAAGGCGGGACTGGGGCGTGATTAAGAGATGGGCATCCCCGGCCGATAATGGAAAAAAGAAGGGCGTCCCTGATGAGCACTTGGCCGACTTTACTTGGTCCATATTTTCTTGCAACCAAGCCGTGAAAAGGTGCCCGAACTGACCAGATGACCACCGGAGGGAATCGAGGATGACCCACCCCTACTCCCCCAGTGGTCACCAACCCCCTCCCACCCTCAAAAAAAAACTTTAAAAAAAATCTTTTGCCAGCCTCTATGCCAGCCTCAAATGTCATACCCAGCTCCATGACAGCAGTATGCAGGTCCCTGGAGCAGATTTAGTGGGTGCAGTACATTTCAGGCAGGCGGACTCAGGCCCATCCCCTCCCCCACCTGTTAAACTTGTGGTGGTAAATGTGAGCCCTTCAAAACCCACCCAAAACCCACTGTACCCACATGTAGGTGCCCCCCTTCACCCCTTAGGGCTATGGTAGTGGTGTACAGTTGTGGGGAGTAGGTTTTGGGGGGGGGGGGCTCAACACTCAAGGTAAGGGAGCTATGCACCTGGAGGCAATTTGTGAAGTCAACTGCAGTGTCCCCTAGGGTGCCCGGTTGGTGTCCTGGCATGTCAGGGGGACCAATGCACTACGAATTCTGGCTCCTCCCATGACCAAAGGGCTTGGATTTGGTCGTTTTTGAGATGGGTGTCCTCAGTTTCCATTATGGCCAAAAACCGGGGATGACCATCTCTAAGGTCGACCATCTCAACATTTAGGTCGACCATCTCTAAGGTCGACTTAAATGTTGAGATTTGGGCGTCCCCGGCCGTATTATCGAAAAGAAAGATGGACGCCCATCTTGTTTCGATAATACGTTGTTTCGATAATACGGGTTTTTCTGCCCCTTCACGGGACCGTCCTGCAAGGACATCCTCATGAAAACTTGGGCACCCCGTTCAATTATGCCCCTCTATATCTTTTTTGAGATGCGGTGACCAGCATTGCACACAGTACTCACCATGGAGCAATACAAAGGCATTATAACATCCTCACTTTTGTTTGCCATTCCTTTCCTAATAATACCTAACATTCTATTTGCTTTCTTAGCCGCCGCAGCACACTGAGCAGGTTTCAACATATCATCAACGACGACACCTAGATCCATTTCTTGGTCCATGAGTCCTAACGTGGAACCTTGCATGACATAGCTATAATTCGGGCTCCTCTTTCCCACATGCTTCGCTTTGCACTTGCTCACATTAAACGTCATTTGCTATTTAGACTCCCAGTCTCCCAGTCTCGTAAGGTCCTCTTGTAATTTTTCACAATTCTCTTGCAATTTAACAACTTTGAATAACTTTGTGTCATCAAATAAATAAATTTTAATACCTCACTAGTTACTCCCATCTCTAGATCATTTACAAATATTTTAAAAAGCAGCGGTCCCAGCACAGACCCCTGGGGAACCCCACTATCTACCCTTCTCCATTGAGAATACTGACCATTTAACCCTACTTTCTGTTTTCTATCATTTAACCAGTTTTTAGTCCACAATAGAACACTACAGCTTTATCTGTTTCCCCCCTAAACATCTTCTGTAACAGGGGAGTGAGGCACCTTCTAGAATCTGCTCAGTTGGAAGGTGGCTTTCTCTCCTTCCCAGATTATTTGCTTGAATAATGGGGGCAGCTATAACTTGATTTTCCAATGCTTCTGTTTTAGTTTTCATAATAATATTATCCTTGATAATAGCATTTTCAATTTCCTTTAAGGTCTCAACATTTATCTTCCAATCTTCTAAAGACTTTTTAAGGTTTCTTGTGTCCACAGCAAGAGTATTAATCTTTGTATCATGCTTCTGTATGTCAGACTAAAATATATTAATTTGAGGACAAATGGCTAGTCCCAGCTGTGAGAGATTTTCCAGGTCTTGTGGTCAAAGATCATAGCACATTCTCCCATGTTCTCTTTCCTTTTCTCCATAGGCACTTTCTGAGCCACATGCTTGCAGTTTATGTCAGGAATTCTCATTGGCTGGCTAGGGATCACCTGATACATTCTCCTTTAGTCTGGGAGGAGACAATCCTCTATGGTGAGTTCTTCTTCCTCAGGAACCACACAGCAACCAACTTGGATTTCCCTCCAACTCAAGTTCTCCTGCAATTTGCTCCAAAAACTTCAAGATGCAAATCTCCAGCAGAATGTAGATGTAAACACTTCCAAGGCTTCCACAGCATTTCCATCATCTAAAAAGTTTAGAAGAATGGTTTAACGTTTGGCAGTTAAAATTTAATGCAAAGAAGTGTAGAGTGATGCACATGATGTAGAAACCCAAAAGAGCTGAATTTGCTAGGGGCTGAGAGGCTGATAACCACAGACTGGGAGAGGGTCCTTGGGGTGATAGCATCTGAGGATCTTAAGACAGTAAAATAATGTGACAAGATGGTGACTGTAGCCAGAAGGATGCTAGGTTGCTTAGAGAGAGGCATATCCATGTAGGAAGTGTTAACGTCATTGTCCAAGTCATCGGTGAGGCTCCTTTGGAAGCCATATCCTGGTAAAGACATGAAAACAATTGAGGCGGTTCAGAGGAAGGGGACAAAAATAAGGGGCTTGTGCGAAAAGACATCTGAAAAGAAACTTGAAGAACTCAATATGTATACCCTAGAGCAGCCATTCCCGATCCGGTCCTTGGAGCATACCTAATCCCATCGGGTTTTTAAGATATCCACAATGAACATGCATGAGATAGATTTGCATACACTGCCTCAATTGCATGCAAGTCTAACTCATGAATATTTATTGTGGATAACTTGAAAACCCGATGGGACTAGGTATGCCCCGAGGACTGGGTTGGGAATGGCTGCCCTAGAGTAAAGGAGGATTGGAATGGGTATTTATATGCAAACTAATCTTTTTCAGAGATGGGAAGTGGTAGAACTAGAGGTCATAAGTCAGATGTCAGGGTGGGAGATGTAGGAGCAATGCCAGGAAATGCTTATCACTGAGAAGGTGGTGTTGTTGGTTTGGAAACTGGGGCAGGACCAGGATTTATCCGGGGAGGTCACAGCAAGTAGCACCAGACTTTGAGTCAGAAATCCACTCCCCACATAGTCTTTTCTGTCTGAACCAAACTTTACTATCCTTTAACTTACTTAGGCACAGTTCACTTCCTCTCCCTCTCTAAGTTCCCCCTAATGGTCTTTACCATACATGTACCCCAATATCACCTTGTTCATACCAGAATCAGCTAATGCCACATTGTAAGCCACATTGAGCCTGCAAAAAGGTGGGAAAATGTGGGATACAAATGTAACAAATAAATAAATAGTCACTACTTGATCAGTGAAGATAAACGGCGTTAGCTGATTCTGGTATGAACAAGGTGATATTGAGGTATATGTATGGTAAAGACCATTAGGGGGAACTTAGAGAGGGAGAGGAAGGATTAAGATATGTCCAGTTACGGTCTTTGGCAAGGGATACCAGCGACATACAGTATAGTTCTTTTCTCTTCTATCCAGACATAGATGAAAATACAATTAATGGTTACTTTAATTCCCTTAGATGGTTAAATCTATTCACCAAGTTGGTGAGGGTCTTTCAAGCCCAAAGTTTCGATTATTTATCTACTGTTAAGCATTTATCAGAGCTCAGTTATTATTCACTTACAGTTTTCCCAACCTCCAGTTGTGGGCAAGTGTCTCCAGTAGACAAGATGGTAATAAAGGAGGAGTGGCCTAGTGGTTAGGGTGGTGGACTTTGGTCCTGAGGAACTGAGTTTGATTCCCACTTCAGGCACAGGCAGCTCCTTGTGACTCTGGCCAAGTCACTTAACCCTCCATTGCCCCATATAAGCCGCATTGAGCCTGCCATGAGTGGGAAAGCGCAGGGTACAAATGTAACAAAAAAAATGGTTGATTGTTGTACCCTTCAGCCCCATATAGCAGAAACACACGCTGACCTTCTGCTCCATTCTTTTAGGATTTAGTAGAGGTGGACAGGTTCCCTATTCCTGACCATTAAAACAAGGCAGCTGGAATAAAATGGAGGCACCTCTATCCCAGTGGCTTAACTGGCTTCTCCCTACTTTATGTTTATAACAAATCAACAAGCTGAAAATATTTTTTTAAAATCTCTTACGTGTTAATAAAACCTCTTTTCCATTGGTATAACTATCATCAGTGCTTTTCAACCTTGCACATGTTAATTAATCATTTGGAGGAAAAGATCTCAAAAGTCCCAGCTTGACAGCAAGTATAATATCTTCAAGGTCAGCTCTTATTGGACTTCGTTCTTATCATTGGTCACAAAAACCTCCAAAAAGATTTGTATAATAATTTTGTGAAGTTCTTTTGTTATGTATTTTGTTATGTATTGTATGTATCGTACACTCAATCTCATCCACAAAGTGATTAAACAAAGAGACACTTATAGCTCTCTAATACCCCAATTGTTTTGGACGTTTTTGTGACCAATGATAAGAACGGAGTCCAATAAGAGCCAACATTGAAGATATTATACTTGCTGTCAAGCTGGGATTTTTGAGGTCTTTTCCTCCAAAAAATTAATTAACATATATATGTGCAAGGTTGAAAATCACTGATGATAATAAAACCTCTTTTCCATTGGTATAACTAACACACAAGAAATGAAAAACAAATTTCAGCTTGTTGATTTGTTATAAACATTGGGTTTTGTGTTGAAATTAAGTCTGAACATAGTTCTCCCTACTCTAGCCAAAAGTGAGGGCACCTAACATGACCTTTAGGGAGCAGCAGTGAGAAATTCAGGCTGTCTTAACCCGTTGACTGAATCATGATACTACATATAGAAAAAGAATGGAAGCCAATTAAAGCAAAACTTAAATGACCTCATAACCGGAGAGGTCCTTGACAGCAACTCCAGTGCTTGGGAAGCAGGACCGGTGCTGGGCAAACGTCTACGGTCTGTGCTCCAAAATTAGTAGGGGGAGGCCTGTTCAGATTCAACTCTGGCCACTCTTGATCCATCAAATGGGGTAAAGAAGCCGCCTCTAAGTAAGTCTTCAATGCAGCACATTCCAGAGGAGCCCCAGTCGCGTAAAACTGTGTAAAAAATGTAGTAAAAATATGCGCTATATTTGGGGTCTTAATACACATTCCAAGTAACAAATCTAACAGAAGAATGCCCCGAGATACCTGTAGGGGGTTATTCTCAACCAAGAGATTCCTGTGCATAGAACAAACCCTGGCGCCCAGCCTCACCCAGATCTACAATCAATATATCAAGAGGTCCAGTCACCTACCATTTCAAAAGCAAAACCGTATGCAGCAGAGAACAAAATTTCAGGTTTTTCAATAGTTAAATGTTGCATAAACAGGGTCAAAGTGTGATTCCTAGTTGAACTGTGCAGCATGATTACTACCCCCCCCCCCCCACCAGTAACCCTTTCCCATCCCTCCTTATTTTCCTGTCCCTCTTCTTCCCCATAAACCCTCACTAAACCCAAGCCCCTATCAGACCCACAAAACAATACCAACCAAACATCATCACTGGGTAGTGGGAAGCCACTCTATAGATGTAGGATGCTCCCACTCCTCTAGTAAAATATTCTTATGAAATAAACATAGAAAGTCTACTGACATTTTAACAGTTCAAAGAAATACCATAAAAATAGTGAAGAACCTGTGGAAAAACCAATTGGTTAATCTCAGATAAATGTAAAAGTAACATCATTAGTCTCAGGTTCCTGGGCGCACACAAGTCACCATCTAACTGTCCCGTTCCGGGCCCTTACCTGGCGGTCCGCGGGAAAGAGCTGGAACCAGGGGCGCCCGTGGGATCCGGGACGGCAGGGAGAGGCTGCCGAAGGGATCGGCGCTGCCGCAAGCTGCTCCGAGGCCGGCGATCCAGAGGAGCAAGCGCCGGCCTCGGAGAAGGAGATCCGCCGGCCAAGATGGCGGCGCCGGCGTCTTCGTCCTCCTCGCTGGAGCAGGACCAGCGAGATAGCTCCGCCCACTCGCGCCGGATTGGCGCATCCACGGGGAGACTCCGCCCGCCGGACGGGAGGACCAATCCGGGTCCCTCTGCCTGCCTGGGCGAAGAGGATTGGCTCCAGCTGTTATCAGAGGAAGGACGAGCGGGGGATTTAAACTAAGAAGCGGAAGGGGTCCAGTGCTTCCGTTTCGTTTGTCTGAAGCCGACACAGGGGTCTCGTCCTGCTAGCCCCCTGCGCAGACAGTGGTTTCCTCAGCTAGCCGTCATTGCTAGCCATCTCCAGAAACCTTGCTCCTCTTCAGCTAGCCGTCCTGCTAGCCCCCTGCGGAGACTGTGTTCCTTCCGCTAGCCGTCCTTGCTAGCCATCTCCAGAGACCTTGCTTCTCTCCAGCTAGCCGTCCTTGCTAGCCATCTCCAGAGACCTTGCTCCTCTTCAGCTAGCCGTCATTGCTAGCCATCTCCAGAGACCTTGCTCCTCTTCAGCTAGCCGTCCTGCTAGCCTCCTGCGGAGACTGTGTTCCTTCCGCTAGCCGTCCTTGCTAGCCATCTCCAGAGACCTTGCTCCTCTTCAGCTAGCCGTCATTGCTAGCCATCTCCAGAGACCTTGCTCCTCTTCAGCTAGCCGTCCTGCTAGCCTCCTGCGGAGACTGTGTTCCTTCCGCTAGCCGTCCTTGCTAGCCATCTCCAGAGACCTTGCTCCTCTTCAGCTAGCCGTCATTGCTAGCCATCTCCAGAGACCTTGCTCCTCTTCAGCTAGCCGTCCAGCTAGCCCCCCTGCGGAGACTGTGTTTCCTTCCGCTAGCCGTCCTTGCTAGCCATCTCCAGCGACATTGCTCCTCTTCAGCTAGCCGTCCTGCTAGCCCCCTGTGGAGACTGTGTTTTCTTCCGCTAGCCGTCCTCGCTAGCCAGCTCCAGAGACATTGTTCCTCTTCAGCTAGCCGTCTTGCTAGCCACCTGCAGAGACTGTGTTTTCAGCTAGCCTTCTTGCTAGGGCCTCTGGAGCCTGAAGTTCCTCTTGGAGCCATAAGCCGCCTCTACTAGTCCTCCCCTAAAAGACTGCGTGCTGACTTCCAGCCAGGCCAGCCGTCACCCCGCGGTTCCAGCAGTCCTGCTGGCCGCCTGCAGCTGAGGGCTCAACCCTCGGTGAACGGCGGTCGCCGCGGGTGAAGATTCGGGGTGCTTGGCTGCCCCCTGGGGCCTTGTGGGGCTCAGGGAAACTCGAGGGCTCACCAACAGAAAAAACATCAAAGACACGACACTAACAGATGCTCCCTCACCTCCGTTTCCAGCACCCATTTTGTTGCACTTAGTATTGCTGGGTAAAGAAGCATAAACTTTATCCCCTTCTTCACCAAGGCAGCGCAAATCGGATGTAGCTTCCTTCTGTGCTCCTGCACTGCAGGAGACTAACCTTGGAATATTAAGATGCTTTGTCCCTCACAAGTAAGAGTGTCTCTTTTTAAATAATAGTCACATAAAATATTGATCTTATGGTGGTAGTTTAAAAATTCACACTACCACCACTCTAGGCTGCTGGCACTCCTCCATTTGGCAGCCAATGTGGTGTGCTTATTCCAAAAACAATGGGCCGATGGCATCTGAAAGCAAAAACTCCTTAGTGAACCAGTTTTCCAGCCAATGTGCCAGATTTCGCTCTGAGATGTGTTCTGGCAAGCCAATCAGATGGAGATTGTTCCTGCGGGAACAATTCTTCTTGTCATCGAGTTTCTCTGCATATGCCCGAGTCTGCTTTTTCAATCTCTCTACCGTGGACCCAAATACCGCAACCTCATCCTCCACGGTCGACAAGCGGGTTTCTAACTCACCCGCACGAGATGTGAGCCCATCTAGCAGGGATTGGAAAGAATCAATCTTCTGCGATAATGCACCCAACTTGGGCTTCAGCTCTCCATCCACTACCTGTATAAGCTGCACCAGCTGGGCATCTGAAAACACCACCAAGGTAGGAGTTGGAGATGCCGCCATCTTGGCATATTCTTCACGCACCTTTCCTCTCTCTTGTTTAGCTGGTTTCTGCAGCATAACAGTGGGGGACTTCTGCAAATACTTTTCCATGCAGCATCTCAAAGTTCAGTCACAAGGCATAGAAATTTTTTTAATAATATAATAAGCACAGATTGAGGGGTGAGTCCCAGAGCTGCAGCAATACCCAGCCATCACGCTTGCCATATCATGTGACTCTCCAGGGCCATATTCTATAATAATGCATATACATTTTAGAATGCCCACGAAACACCCATTTCCACGCCCAAAACATGCCCCTTTTTGCCTGTGCACATTAAAAATTAGGCGTAATGTGTTATAGAATACATTTAGGGAGTTGTGTGTGTAAATTCTAATTATTGCCAATTAGTGCTCATTATTGCTTGCTAAGTGCTGTTATCAATGCTAATTAGCTTGTTAAGCCAATTAAGTTATGCGTGTTGTTATAGAATATGCTTGGAATTCAGCACGGAATGCTAGACACGCTATATAGAATCCAGGTGTAAATGCTAAGAAGCCCACAGGCCAGGGGTGCTCAATGTCAGTCCTTGAGGTCCACAGCCCAGTTGGGTTTTCAGGATTTGCCCCATAAATATTCATGAGATCTAGGTGCATGAATTGCCTCCATTGTATGCAAATAGATCTCATGCAGAATCTTTGTGGAAATCCTGAAAACCCAACTGGATTGCGGACCTTGAGTGTTGACATCGAGTACCCCTGCCATGGGCATAAAGTGGGCTTCTTAGCATGTGCTAAGCTTTAGTAAAAGGACTTTTCAATCACTATTTATTTTTTGTTGTTGTTGCTGTTGTTATCTTTATATTTATATTTATATAAACGGAAAGAAAAGCCTCAGAAGTTCAACTGGAACCTTAAATAAGTGTATTCAACTCCCAACGCTCTTCAAAATAAGATCAAAAATGTTTTTTCTCAAATTAAAATGAGGTCCAGATTTATAGATGACATTTTTATTTTGTGAGCGGGATCATGTCATCTATTAGAAGAACTTGTCACCTAGTTGAATAGATACCATCAGAAGTTATGTTTTTCAATATTTGGTCACAAAACACAAATATCTTTCTTGGATGTACCTGTGGGAAGAGAAGGTGCTCAGATAACAATTTTTAGAAAAGAAACAGAAATACTTTTTTACATTTTTCTAGATGTCATCCAACTGCATTAAAAGAGTCTTCCTTTTTCACGTTTTTCCATTACTGAAGAATTTGTTCTTCTAAATATGAGTATAAATTGCAATCAAATATTCTTTCAAAATTGTTGCATCAATAGGACTACCCTAACATCTAATTAAGTATGCATATAGAAGAGATTCAATGACACAGAACTATTCTGTCAAGAGAAAAACACAGAGGGCTTCTGCTTCCACTCATGGACAGCATGACAGCTTAAGCGTGGAGCTCTCTCTTTTCTATCCAGATTATCATCACAACAAATCACCTTGTCATCCCGGTTGGTGTTCTTTTTCAATATTATTTTTTATAATAGAGTCTATGAAAGCTGAAAATCAATTTAATTTGGCCTCTGGTCTTAAATGCCACAAATCCAACTAGAACTTCCGGGAACACTGAAGACACGGTAATATCTGAACTTAAATCTATTAAAGTCATTCTTTACTTACATATTGAATTATCCTGTGACATGAGAAAGGAGATTGAGAGAAATACATACTAAACTTGCAGCTTCTCAATTGTATGCTGAGGCCTTAGAGAAACGCGTGACAAAAGTGGAAGCTGCGTTGCCTATAACTGCTGACACCGTTGAAGGCCTAAAAGAGGATCTTGAACATTTAGCTAACAGATCTTGTAGAAATAATATAAGGGTCTTAGGCCTTCCAGAAGGAATAGAAAATCAAAATATGATATCTTTTTTGATAAATTGGTTACCTGGATTCTTGAATATTGATTTCACTCCAGCCCTTGAAACTGAAAGGGCCCGCCAGTCACCATCGTACAAATTAGTTAATGTGTCACACCCCAGACCTGTGGTGGCAAAACTCCTATGATACCTACAGGCTCTTCAAATCCTCATGGCTGCAAAAAATAAGCCTTCTCTATTGTACCAAGGTAAGAAAGTACTTATTCTACTAGACCTAGCAAAGCCATGGCTATGAAAAGGAAAGCATTTCTTACTCTCAGTCAAGATCTGAAGGATTTGGGAGCTCGTTTCAGATTAATGTACCCCGCAGGAATGAAAATTACATATAAAGAGCCTGAAGTTCTAAGTGAATGGATTATGCAAATGAAAATGGGATGACTGCTCATATATTGATAATATGGCTACATTTTTCCCCATAATGAGATCTCTTATTCTCACCTTTTATATATATGAATGAGTCTTGAATTTGTTATCATTGTAACTTAACTCTGAAGTTCTTGGTAACTGTATGATATTTAATTTGACTACATATGTTGTTTGTTATTATGTGAATACGATGCCTTTCTATAACATTATGTTATCTCACCTATGCAACGTGATATGTTTGGGGGTTTTTTTTAAATGTATTTCTACAAATTTAAATTAAACTTCACAAGTATCTACTTGTTATAGTAATACAGAATAGAAACAGTTCAAACATTGAAATTAATCAAGAAAAATGTTTACATCTTTCTTAGACCGCAAAAATGGAGCAGGGCATGAAAAGGAAGGATAAAGGAGATCTAAAGAAGATTCATTCTAGGAAAACTGCAAGTCACAACAAACCTATAGCAAGTTTTTACAGTCTGGTCACTATTTACCTATCCTTTTCATATCAAGGAAACCTTTCAACTTGTCTGGAGAGAAGAAAACATATTTAGATACTGCAAACCAGATCAAACATTTACAGGGATAGACTAATAAGAAAGTTGCTCCTAGACTAAACATATCCTGTTTTAAAGCTAAAACTTCATTCTTGTGTTACTTTTGTGACATCTGGTATATCCATACCTTTTGACCATAAAATGGTGTCTGAGAATTTTGAAAGTAAAATTTCATAAATGCCTTCAAATCCTGTTCAAATACAAAAAAAAAGCTATTCTGCTGTTCTAGGCAAAGCACAGTGTAGCTTAAACAGCCGGCTAAATCATCTCCAAGTAGAAACTTTACCAGTAGACTTGCAATTCTTAATCAAATCTTCTTTATTGTAGTACTTATAATAAAGAAATTCCAACTTAAAGTTCAGTTGCTTAAAAGAGAATTGTTGCCTTCTGCACATAGAGTCTGTATCTAGCCACCCCAGAGGCAAGGAGATGGCCAGAACCTCAGCCCAGCCAACAGGAAAAGCTGTAACACTCAAAGGAAAATAAAGGGGAGAAACTCATGGAAAATAAAAGGGGGAATGACTTGGGGAGATGGTGACAAATCTTGATGGAATTACAGTAGATTATAGAGGGATCAGCCCCCTAGAACAACTGTTGATCACCAAGGCATGCAAGGAAATCTGGGCTCTCTCACACAGCCCACAGGGGCAGAGAGGGAGGGCTCACAAGAAGTCAATCACAGGATACTGCAAACTATAGGAAAAGCAGCCCTAATACACAGTGCTAACTATACAGACAATGCAATTGAATACAGATAATACTCATACTAAATAGAC
Source organism: Microcaecilia unicolor (assembly GCF_901765095.1). Taxonomy (NCBI): domain Eukaryota; kingdom Metazoa; phylum Chordata; class Amphibia; order Gymnophiona; family Siphonopidae; genus Microcaecilia; species Microcaecilia unicolor. The sequence goes on along the minus strand of NC_044037.1, from coordinate 4,883,590 downwards.
ATCACAATATACCCTTCCTACGTGAATATGGGGGAAGAACAACTATCAAAGTACTCTTGAATCTGTGTCTGTAATGGTTTATCAATTTGTTGTTCCTGAACTCCCCATAAAGCACCTTGACAACCTTGATCTTGTAACCTCCTTGGGGAACCTGGTATATAATATATCTTGTTAAGAGAAAGAAGAACTGCTGAAGAAAACTTCAAATTATCAACAAGATATTTCCTAAACAAATTCAAAGATGAAGTTCCAGAAATTTTAAGGAAATTCAGTATCCGAAGGTTTAATCACCTATTAAAATGTTCTATTTTCTCAACTTTTCTATGAAGCTGTAATTTATCTTTGATGACTGCATTTGTAAAGTCTTGAAGATTCTTAATATCCCCCCTGCATTTGCTGGAACTGGCTAGCAGAGTCACATAATACCTTCCACAACTTTAGATAGACCATCCACTTTTAACAACAAAGAAGTTACCTCCTCAGTAGATTTTTTTCACAGTGGAAGTAAGATCTTGCAAGGCAAATAGAATGCAATGTTACCGCCTCAGGAGCAGAAGGAACTCCTTCTACCCCAGAAGCTTCCAACTCACAGCGACTCTCAGTCGGAATACGACCCTCGCCTGAAACATGCAACTCCACCAGCTTCGGTGTTTGAGGCTCAGCTGTTGCTACTGGACACGGCACTGGGCTGGAATCCAAGGGAGAAAGAGTGGCCGCACCCCAAAGCGAAGAGTGCTCCTTTACCCTATCACTATGCAGGGCTCTCAACCCTGAAGGATACCGCTAAGGTCCCAGTGACATATCGCTCTATTGTCTGCCTCACTGGTGATGACAATCAGCGAGGGAACGACCTTAATCACTCCTTTCCTCTTTGTATGAGGTAGTAAAGTAAAAACTCTGAGAAAAATCGAGGCCACAAGCCAAGCGAAAGAACAGAGCTCAGCTCACTGGTGTCGTGCCGCCATCTTCGACACACCCCATGTGATATGTTTTTGATAGCATTTATGCTCTTCCAAAATTTATGTTGACTATACGCTTTACCTACATAAGCATTACTACTTCTTTTTCTTGACAGGTGCATTTTATTCATATAAGAGATTGAGAGCAGTTTAAGGGCCCCTTTTACAACGTTAGCAGAAGTCCACAGTTACACGTCAAATCTCGTATAGAATGTTAGGAGAAGTCCAGTTACACGCCAGATTTTAGGTGTGACTACTTACGCTATGTCCACGGTGGTCTAAATGTGGCAGTTGGGTGCATAAATGAAACTATTCTATAAAATGTTCGCAATAGTCGGAATGTCCCTGATATGCCCAGGCCCCTCCCACATTAATGCCCCTTTGCACTGTGCAGGAGAGAAGTTAGGTGTGTTGTGTATAGAACAGGGGTAGAAGTCATTCAATGAGCTCCAAATACTGCTTGTTAACGCCAGTTACTGGCATTTATCCCAGTTAGGTAATGATGTGGTGTGCGTAACTTGCCCTGTTCTATAACCTCGTGCCTGATTGTCCACCTTCGTCTGGTTGCCTTTTATAGAATTTGGGGGGCAGTGGGGTGTAAGCTGTACAGAGCAGCAGGTGAAACTCAGCCCGCTGTTAGTGAAAATTCCCATTTTCATTGTGGTTAATCCAAGTTGAATAAAGTTCTCTGGATCAGCCTTTGGAAGAGTCGACCCACATCTTTTATGGATGATGACTGAGGGCGGAGCATGGACGGAAAAAAATGTGATGATCCTTGGACGTGGACCATTAAAGAGTTGGATAGGTGGCTCAGTTGTGGGACTAGTCTTGGTTAAGTGAAAATATGGTATTGTACAGAGACACCTAAGCAAAAGAAAGACTACAAGTCCCTGTGTGCAGTAGGGTAAACCCAGGACTGGATCATGCCTGTCGAACAAACTGTGTGACCTGGGGCAAGCCCACCCTGTTATCAGGATATAAAGGCACAATTCTTTCTATGTTGACATTGCATAACATTGAACTGTAATCGGATTGTTGGGTAGACCTCATTTAGTAAAGATCTCTCACTGTGGATATCCTGGAAACCCAAAGAAGAAGCACAAGTACCTAAAAGTGTCATTGGCACGGACCTGAAGGGGGCAGCACACTTTCTAGCCTCATCTTGTGTGATTTCTAACAGGGCCATGTCATTTTCTTGGAAGATCCCTTTGCTCAGGCAGCTCCAGTTAATGAGCACCGTCCCTGCAGTGCTGTGCCAGGGAGCGTGGCAGCCAGATGGCCCTATAGATTTATCTGCTCCCTTTGATCTGTCTGGTGACTTGGAGGGCGTCCGGTTCTGCACTAGCACACAGGGGCTCAGCAGCTCAACCTGAACTCATTAAAATCTATTGCTTGCCATGCCTAGCTGGTCACCTCCTCTGTCCCTTGCCTGTATTCGTAGTGGTGCTGGTCTATTTTACACACTCCTCCCAAAGGCAGGCAAGCATTTGTTTCAAACACCTTGTCACAGTATTACACAGGAAAACTGTATTCTCATTAGGATTATTTCCCTTCCCTCCCCCCTCCTTAGCTGTGCCTTATGACCTTTTCTCTGTTAGCTTAAAATTTGGGATTATAAAACAGCTGTAGTATGGAATTTAGAAATACTAACTTATGGGGACACTAAAAGGAGACTGATTTATATTTTGCTCACACCTTTTTCAGTAGTAGCTCAAGGTGAGTTGCATTCAGGTACTCTGGATATTTCTCTGTCCCAGGAGAGCTCACAATCTTGGTTTGTACCTGAGGCAATGGAGGGTTAAGTGACTTGCCCAAGATCACAAGGAGCAGCAGTGGGATTTGAACCGCAAGACCGGTGCTCTAACCACTAGGCCACTCCTCCACCCCAAAGAATCTTGTTACTCTTTGGGGTTCTACATGGAATGTTGCTACTCTTTGAAATTCTGCATGGAATCTTGTTATTCTTTAGAATTCTAGAATCTTTGTTAATTTAGATTTTGCTCACACCTTTTTCAGTAGTAGCTCAAGGTGAGTTACATTCAGGTACTCTGGATATTTCTCTGTCCCAGGAGGGCTCACAATCTAAGTTTGTACCTGAGGCAATGGGGAGTTAAGTGACTTGCCCAAGATCACAAGGAGCAGCAGTGGGATTTGAACTGCAAGACCGGTGCTCTAACCACTAGGCCACTCCTCCACCCCAAAGAATCTTGTTACTCTTTGGGGTTCTACATGGAATGTTGCTACACTTTGAAATTCTGCATGGAATCTTGTTATTCTTTAGAATTCTAGAATCTTTATTTATTTAGATTTTGCTCACACCTTTTTCAGTAGTAGCTCAAGGTGAGTTACATTCAGGTACACTGGATATTTCTCTGTCCCAGGAGGGCTCAGGGCTCACAATCTAAGTTTGTATCTGAGGCAATGGAAGGTTAAGTGACTTGCCCAAGATCACAAGGAGCAGCAGTGGGATTTGAACTGACCTAGGCCACTCCTCCAGCCCAAAGAATCTTGTTACTCTTTGGGGTTCTACATGGAATGTTGCTACACTTTGAAATTCTGCATGGAATCTTGTTATTCTTTAGAATTCTAGAATCTTTATTTAGATTTTGCTCACACCTTTTTCAGTAGTAGCTGAAGGTGAGTTACATTCAGGTACTCTGGATATTTCTCTGTCCCAGGAGGGCTCACAATCTAAGTTTGTGCCTGAGGCAATGGAGGGTTAAGTGACTTGCCCAAGATCACAAGGAGCAGCAGTGGGATTTGAACCGACTGGTGCTCTAACCACTAGGCCACTCCTCCAGCCCAAAGAATCTTGTTACTCTTTGGGGTTCTACATGGAATGTTGCTACACTTTGAAATTCTGCATGGAATCTTGTTATTCTTTAGAATTCTAGAATCTTTATTTAGATTTTGCTCACACCTTTTTCAGTAGTAGCTGAAGGTGAGTTACATTCAGGTACTCTGGATATTTCTCTGTCCCAGGAGGGCTCACAATCTAAGTTTGTGCCTGAGGCAATGGAGGGTTAAGTGACTTGCCCCAAGATCACAAGGAGCAGCAGTGGGATTTGAACCGACTGGTGCTCTAACCACTAGGCCACTCCTCCAGCCCAAAGAATCTTGTTACTCTTTGGGGTTCTACATGGAATGTTGCTACACTTTGAAATTCTGCATGGAATCTTGTTATTCTTTAGAATTCTAGAATCTTTATTTATTTAGGTTTTGCTCACACCTTTTTCAGTAGTAGCTGAAGGTGAGTTACATTCAGGTACTCTGGATATTTCTCTGTCCCAGGAGGGCTCACAATCTAAGTTTGTACCTGAGGGAATGGAGGGTTAAGTGACTTGCCCAAGGTCACAAGGAGCAGCAGTGGGAGTTGAACTGGCCACCTCTGGATTGAAAGACCAATGCTCTAACCACTAGGCCACTCCTCCACATGATAAAAGCTAAATGTGACAGTTATATCTTGCACAATCACTGGTGACCCTGAGAGTGACAGCTACCATCCTGCACATAAAAACATAACATGAAGATAAGAATAGCCATACTGGGTGAGATCAATGGTCCATCTAGCCCAGTATCCTTTTTCCAATAGTGGCCAGTCTAGACCTGGCAGAAACCCAAATAGTAGCAATACTCCATGTACAATCCGCAAGAACAGCAAGATTCTGGAATCCCAAAGAGTAGCAAGATTAGCACCCTGCACAATCTCAGGACAAGCAGTGGCTCCTCCATGTCTATCTTAATAGCAGACTATGGACTTTTCCTCCAGGAACCTGTCCAAACCTTTTTTTAAACCCAGATACACAAACCGCTGATACCGTATCCTCCCATGCCCCTCCCTTGCCCTTCCAATGTCCCTCCCGTGCCCCTCCCTTGACCATACCACTCCCTTGCTTCTTCTTTGCCCCTCCCTGCCTAAGCTAAGTGCTGTGCATATTTTGATTATACTGAGAGTTTTGTGATTGATGCATAGTCACAAATCAGTGATAAAAAGAGGTTGGTGGATGTCGAGTCAATGATTAAGCAATGTACACGAATCAGTCATTCACCTACTGAGTGAAAAACAATTTTCCGTGTCAAACATATGAGACTCCACTTCACTTTATAGTATTTACTGAGCCTCGATGTAGAGTGCATTTGCATTCATATTTTTTGTGTATATCTTATTTCTAGGATCAGCAGCATAAAATGTATTGTTCTGGGATCTTGCCAGGTACTTATAACCTGGATTGGCCACTGTTGGAAACAGGATGCTGGGCTTGATGGACCTTCAGCCTGTCCCAGTATGGCAATCTTTACACAAGCGGCACCTAGGTTTAGGCATGGTATATAGAATATGCTTAGTTGATATCTCAGCGCCTAAAACTGTACACATCCATTTACACCAACAAAAACATGGCGTAAATCCTGGCGCATAGATTTAGGCGCATTGGGCCATATTCTATAACCGTGTGCGTAAATTTCAGAATGCCCATGAAACCCCCATTTTCCCACCCAATTCCATGCCCCTTTTTGTTTGCGTTTGTTAGAAGCTAGGCGCACATCATTACAGAATACGCACGTAAATTCTAATTATTGCCAATTAGTGCTCATTATTCCTTAAGTGCTGTTCTGAACACTAATTAGCTTGTTAAGTTACACATGTTGTTATAGAATCTGCCTGGAGTTCGGCATGGATCAATTTGGGAATAAATGGTTAAGAGTCACTGAAAATGACTGGTTAGCCCCAAACAAGTGGTTTTAACCATCGAAGAGTCATTTCTGGCCAGTTAAATTGCTTTGAATGTTGACCCAGATGTTAAGAAAATTTGCAGTGAGGATGGGTTCACATGATATATCCAACGTATTTATCCCACGCCTTTTAAAATTCTGTCCCTGTGCTCTGTCTTAAATTATTCAGATAGTTATCGGGACACCAGCCTGCGTCTGGATACCTCTGCAATGATTTTCAGGTCAACAGTGCTTATCCAAGTAACAGATGTCAGGCCCAATCATAAGTACATAAGTAATGCCACACTGGGAAAAGACCAAGGGTCCATCGAGCCCAGCATCCTGTCCACGACAGCGGCCAATCCAGGCCAAGGGCAATCAGTTTTAGCTTTATTTCCAACACAGAAATTAGGTTATTAGCAAGGCACTAGTGTAAAAGAAACAAGTGGAAAGTAGTGGGTTACTGCGGATCCCTTTCCTGGCTAAGAAATATTTACAGAGTGGAGGTTTGGGGGAGCAGCAACTTGTCCCTGGAGGAAGGGAGGCCAGTCTGCAGGGCACCTTTTGCGATTTGGAACCTCCTAAAATTATTTTGTGTTCTTTCTCTGAGCCAAATGGAAGGAGCGGGGCCTAGCCCTCTGCCTCTCCTGCTGGAGTAATAGAAATGTTAATAAAGTAGATAGTTTCCTGTGTGAGAAACAAGCACAGGGCGGGCTGAGTAAACAAATGAAAGCTTGATTAGTGACAGTGTAAAGTCTTATTTTTGGAATGAGTGCTAGAGAAAACTGCCACCAGCTGCCTGCTGATTCGATAAGGATAGATTTCCGCACAGAACATAGCTCTGCACCCTGGAAACAGACCACACACTATTTACTCAAAGCTTGATGCATGCTTCCTG